>NC_092708.1:75951549-76273941 GCF_047496885.1 Scyliorhinus torazame
AATCATCGTGAATGCCTATGATTTAGTGGCCATTACTGAAATATAGTTAAAGGATAGTCACGACTGGGAGTTAAATATCCGAGGGTATCAAACTTTTCGGAAGGACAGAGTGGATGGTAAGGGAGGTGGTGTAGCTCTGTTATTTAAGGATGACATCCGGGCAACAGTAAGGGATGACATCGGTGCTATGGAGGATAAGGTTGAATCCATTTGGGTGGAAATCAGGAATAGTAAGGTGAAAAAATCACTGATAGGAGTAATCTATAGGCCACCAAATAGTAACATTATGGTGGGGCAGGCAATAAACAAAGAAATAACAGATGCATGTAGAAATGGTACAGCAGTTATCATGGGTGATTTTAATCTACATGTTGATTGGTTTAACCAGGTCGGTCAAGGCAGCCTTGAGGAGGAGTTTATAGAATGTATCCATGATAGTTTCCTCGAACAGTATGTACTGGAACCTACGAGGGAACAAGCGGTCCTAGATCTGGTCCTGTGTAATGAGACAGGATTCATTCAGGATCTCATAGTTAGGGATCCTCTCGGAAGGAGTGATCACAATATGGTGGAATTTAAAATACAGATGGAGGGTGAGAAGGTAAAATCAAGCACTAGTGTTTTGTGCTTAAACAAAGGAGATTACAATGGGATGAGAGAAGAACTAGCTAAGGTAGACTGGGAGCAAAGACTTTATAGTGAAACAGTTGAGGAACAGTGGAGAACCTTCCAAGTGATTTTTCACAGTGCTCAGCAAAGGTTTATACCAACAAAAAGGAAGGACGGTAAAAAGAGGGAAAATCGACCGTGGATATCTAAGGAAATAAGGGAGAGTATCAAATTGAAGGAAAAAACATACAAAGTAGCAAAGATCAGTGGGAGACTAGAGGACTGTGAAATATTTTGGGGGCAAGAGAAAACTACTAAAAAAGCTATAAAGAAGAGTAAGTTAGATTATGAGAGTAAACTTGCTCAGAATATAAAAACAGATAGTAAAAGTTTCTACAAATACATAAAACAAAAAAGAATGGCCAAGGTAAATATTGGTCCTTTAGAGGATGAGAAGGGAGATTTAATAATGGGAGATGAAGAAATGGCTGAGGAACTGAACAGATTTTTTGGGTCGGTCTTCACAGTGGAAGACACAAATAACATGCCAGCGACTGATGGAAATGAGGCTATGACAGGTGAGGACCTTGAGAGGATTGTTATCACCAAGGAGGTAGTGATGGGCAAGCTAATGGGGCTAAAGGTAGACAAGTCTCCTGGACCTGATGGAATGCATCCCAGAGTGCTAAAAGAGATGGCAAGGGAAATTGCAAATGCACCAGTGATAATTTACCAAAATTCACGAGACTCTGGGGTGGTCCTGGCGGATTGGAAATTCGCAAACGTGACACAACTGTTTAAAAAAGGAGGTAGGCAGAAAGCGGGTAATTATAGGCCAGTGAGCTTAACTTCGGTAGTAGGGAAGATGCTGGAATCTATCATCAAGGAAGAAATAGCAAGGCATCTGGATGGAAATTGTCCCATTGGGCAGACGCAGCATGGGTTCATAAAGGGCAGGCCGTGCCTAACTAGTGGAATTTTTTGAGGACATTAACAGTGCGGTAGATAACGGGGAGCCAATGGATGTGGTATATCTGGATTTCCAGAAAGCCTTTGACTAGGTGCCACACAAAAGGTTGTTGCATACGATAAAGATGCATGGCATTTAGGGGAAAGTAGTAGCATGGATAGAGGATTGGTTAATTCATAGAAAGCAAAGAGTGGGGATTAAGGGTTTTCCTCTGGTTGGCAATCAGTAGCTAGTGGTGTCCCTCAGGGATCAGTGTTGGGCCCACAACTGTTCACAATTTACATAGATGATTTGGAGTTGGGGACCAAGGACAATGTGTCCAAGTTTGCAGACGACACTCATATAAGTGGTAAAGCAAAAAGTGCAGAGGATACTGGAAGTCTGCAGAGGGATTGGGATAGGCTAAGTGAATGGGCTAGGGTCTGGCAGATGGAATACAATGTTGACAAATGTGAGGTTATCTATTTTGGTAGGAATAACAGCAATAGGGATTATTATTTAAATGATAAAATATTTTAAAATGCTGCTGTGCAGAGAGACCTGGGTGTGCTAGTGCATGAGTCGCAAAAAGATGGTTTACAGGTGCAACAGGTGATTAAGAAGGCAAATGGAATTTTGTCCTTCATTGCTAGAGGGATGAAATTTAAGACTAGGGAGGTTCTGCTGCAATTGTATAAGGTGTTAGTGAGGCCACACCTGGAGTATTGTGTTCAGTTTTGGTCTCCTTACTTGAGAAAGGACATACTGGCCTCAAAATACGGGGAAGTAGATTTAGGACTGAGTTTAGGAGGAACTTCTTCACCCAAAGGGTTGTGAATCTATGGAATTCCTTGCCCAGTGAAGCAGTAGAGGCTCCTTCATTAAATGTTTTAAAGATAAAGATAGATAGTTTTTTGAAGAACAAAGGGATTTCGGGTTATTTTGTCTGGGCCGGAAAGTGGAGCTGAGTCCACAAAAGATCAGCCATGATCTCATTGAATGGTGGAGCAGGCTCGAGGGGCCAGATGGCCTACTCCTGCTCCTAGTTCTTATGTTCTTATGTTCTTTTGTCAGAGTAGTTAAGAGAGAAATCAGGAGGGCAAAAAGGGGACATGAGATTGTCTTGGTGGATAAGGCAAAAGAAAATCCAAAGAGCTTTTACAGATACATAAAGGGTAAAAAGGATGACAAGGGAGAGGGTAGGGCCTCTTAAGGATAAATAAAGTCATCCGTTTGCAGATCCACAAGGGATGGGAGAGGTCCTAAATGAATATTTCTCGTTAGTATTTACTGTTGAGAAAGGCACGAATGTTTGGGAAATTGGGGAAATAAAAAGTGATGTCTTGAGGAGTGTACATATTACAGAGAAGAAGGTGCTGGAGGTATTAAAGCGCATCAAGATAGAGAAATCCCCAGGACCTGATTAAATGTATCCCAGGATGTTGTGAGAGGCTAGGGAGGAAATTGCCGACCCCCTAGCTGAGATATTTGAATCATCGACAGCGACAGGAGAGGTGCCTGAAGATTGGAGGGTAGCAAATATTATGCCCTTGTTTAAGAACAAAGAACAAAGAAAAGTACAGCACAGGAGCAGGTCCTTCGGCCCTCCAAGCCTGCGCCGACCATGCTGCCTGTCTAAATTAAAATCTTGTACACTTCCGGGGACCGTATCCCTCCATTCCCATCCTATTCATGTATTTGTCAAGATGCCCCTTAAATGTCACTATCGTCCCTGCTTCCACCACCTCCTCTCGTAGCGAGTTCCAGACACCCACTACCCTCTGTGTAAAAAACTTGCCTCGTACATCTCCTCTAAACCTTGCACCTCGCACCTTAAACCTAAGCCCTCTAGTAATTGACCCCTCAATACTGGGAAAAAGTCTCTGACTATCCACTCTGTCTATGCCCCTCATAATTTTGTAGACCTCTATCAGGTCGCCCTGAAGGGCTGGAGGCGTAAGCCTGGGAACTACAGACCGGTTAGCCTCACTTCTGTAGTGGGTAAATTGTTTGAAGGTATTCTGAGGGACAGGATCTACAGGCATTTAGACAGGCAAGGAAGGGCTAATTAGGGAAAGTCAGCAGGGCTTTGTAAAAGGAAAGTCATGTTTTCTGAAGGGGTAACCAAGAAGGTGGATGAGGGCAGTGCAGTCGACGTTGTCGACATGGACTTTAACAAGGCCTTTGACAAGGTACCGCATGGTAGGTTGTTGCAAAAGGTTAAATCTCACTGAATCCAGGGTGAGGTAGCCAATTGGATACAAAATTGGCTCGGCGACTGAAGCCAAAGGGTGGTTGCAGAGCGTTATTTTTCAAACTGGAGGCCTGTATCCAGCGGTGTGCCTCAGGGATTGGTGCTAGGTCCACTGTTACTTGTTATATATATTAATGATTTGGATGAGGACGTAGGAGGCATGGTTAGTAAGTTTTCAGAGGACAGCAAGATTGGTGGCATAGTGGATAGTGAAGAAGGTTCTATAAGATTGCAACAGGATCTTGATCAATTGGGCCAGTGTGCCGATGAATGGCAGATGGAGTTTAATTTGGATAAATGTGAGGTGATGCATTTTGGTAGATCAAATCAGTGCAGGGCCTACTCAATTAATGGTAGGGAGTTGTGGAGAATTACAGAACAAAGAGATCTAGGGGTACAGGTTCATAGCTCCTTGAAGGTGGAGTCGCAGGTGGACAGGGTGGTGAAGAAGGCATTCAGCATGCTGTGATTTATTGGTCAGAATATTGAAGACAGGAGTTGGAATGTCATGTTGAAGTTTTTCAAGACATTAGTCAGACCACGCATGGAATACTGTGTTCAGTTCTGGTCAACCTATTATAGGAAGGATATTGTTAAACTAGAAAGAGGGCAGAACAGATGTATGAGGATGCTACCAGGATTTTAATGGTCTGAGCTATAAGGAGAGCTTGGATAGGCTGGGACTTTTTTCCCTGGAGCGTAGAAGGCTTAGGGGTGAACTTATAGAGGTTTATAAAATGATGAGGGGCATAGATAAGATAGATAGTCAACATCTTTTCCCAAAAGTAGAGGAGTCTTGAACTAGAGGGCATAGGTTTAAGGTGCCAGAGGCCGTGGTAGAGGCGGGTACAATATTTTCCTTTAAAAAACAGTTAGACAGTTACATGGGCAGGGTGGGTATAGAGTGATATGGGCCAATGGATATGTGGGACTAGCTTAGTGATAGAAACTGGGCGGCATTGACAAGTTAGGCCAAAGGGCCTGTTTCCATGCTGTAAACATCTATGACTCTGTGACTCTAAATGCGAGGTGATGCATTTGGGGAGACCAAACACGGCAAGAGAATGCACAATAAATGGGAGGGTACTGAGAGGTGTAGAGGAAATGAAGGAACTTGAAATGATTCCTTAAGGTAGCAGGAGAGGTTGGTAAGGTGGTTAAAGTGGGTAAATGCAGCTGAGGAAAGATTGGATAGGCCAAAGTTGTTCTCCTTGGAATAGAGGAGGTTGAGGGACAGTTTGATTGTGATGTACAAAATTGTGAGGGGCCTGAATAGAATGGTTGACAATGGCTTATTTCCTTCAGCAGAGAGGTCAGTGACAAGGTGAACATAGATTTAAAGTGGTTAGTAAAAAAATCAGGGGGCTTTTGAGGAATTTATTTTCAGCCAGAAGGGAGTCGGGGTTTCGAGCAAGAAAACAAACCACCCAGCCCAATCCGACTTTCCAGTGCCTGGTCCATAGCCCTGCAACTTACAGAACTTGAGCTGCGAATCCAGACACCTTTTAAATGAGTTGAGGGTATCTGCCGCCACTACCCTTTCAGATAGTTCCAGACCCCTGCCATCCTTTGGTTGAAAAGATTTCCTCATCTGAAATGTTCTAGTCCTGGTAAAACCCTCCTAATTCTCTTCTGTACCCTCTCTCGTGCAATTACATCCTTTCTGTAATGAGGTGACCAAATCTCCACACAGTACTCAAGTTGTGGCTTAACTAATGTTTTATACATTTCCAGCATAACCTCTCTGCCTTATATCCTATGCCTGGGCTGATAAATGAATGGATTCCAAATGCCTTCTTTACCATCTTATTAACCTGTCGTGCTACATTCGGGGATGTGTAGACATTCATTCCAAGGGCCCTCACTTCCTCTACACCTTTCAGGATTCTCCATTTACTGTGCATTCTCTTGCCTTGTTTGGCCTCCCCAAATGTATTACCTCACATTTCTGTATGTTAATTTCCATTTGCCGCTATTCCACGCATCTGACCAGTCAATCGATATTTTCCTGCATCTACAACTATCCTCCTCCCTATCAACCATGCGGCTAATTTTTAGGTTGTATGCAAACCCCTACATTTTTGTCCAAATAGTTAATGTATACCACAAAAAGCAGGGGACGGAGTACTGAGCTTGTCAAAAAATCGACCATCCACAATGATCTTTGGTTCCTGCCACTCAGCCAATTTTGAATCCAGCTTTCGACATTCTCCTTGATCGCGTGTGGGCTTTTATTTTTCTAAACAGCCTGCCATGTGGGACCTTGTCAAAAGCCCTGCTAAAATCCACATAGACCACATCAACTTCACCGGCTTTACAAAAAAAACCGTAGTCGCTTCCTGAGCCTGCTGTAGATATTGAGTCTTGTCTGGGGTATATTTCCATAAGAGCTGCTCAGTACCTAGGCCATGTGATGATTATTCTTCCATAAGGTTGGGTGACAATAAGCGATTATTATTATTATTATTAGTGATGTCAACACCAGTGGCAAGCCTTATCATATGTAGTGTGGCAAGCACAAGGCGGTCCTCAGTTCGACAGACATATTGAGGGCAGTTGAAAGAAGCCTTTCTGCCATTGTGCTGCATTGCTCCTGGTGCACTGTTCAGCCCTCTGCTGAGGTAGACCAGTTCCTGCCCACCCACTTCATGACGAGCTGGTCTTCATGGACACCGGCGTGCCGCTGGACACAAGAACCCTCCTGTGTCACCATCGCAGTTCAGTATTATGCCTGGGGTTGGAGAGTACAGGGGTCTCCTTCCCCTCCTGATGCCACACACCACTGTCTATCTAAACACCACTGTGCTATGGGACTCAGGGTGGAGTGTGAGGTGAGGAGTAGGTGTGGAGGAGTGGCCTGACGAAGCCATGGGGGCAATGTGGAAGGTACGCTGTGCAAGAAGAGGGTAGGATATGGCAGGTAGATGAGGTGGATGAAGTTGAACACAGAAGGCAGACCGAGGGGAGAGAAGTGGACCGCACAAGCCTGCATGAGAAGCTCAACAACAAGGGAATCAAAAGGATCCCACATTGTTTACTGGAAGGGGATAGCTGAAGACCCCAGAGGTGGTGGGTAGAGGTCCAAGTGGGGCATGGGTAGGTGGTGGAGGGGGGGGGGGGGGTGCGGTTGAATCAAGGACGGACTTATTCATCAGGCTGCTAGCCTTTTACCTCTGAGCTGCTAACCTCCTGCATGGTCTGGTGAAGAGAGTGATTTGAGTGTGCTGAGCTGGTATTTAAACATGGCAATGAAAATGACAAACCCGTCAGCTGATGGCAAGCGGATAAATCAGCTGCCGGCCCACCAGGGGAGTTGAAGGGGAACTCGCCTGTGCATAATTAATGCGGTTCCAAGCGCAGAATCTGGCACAGGATTTTGTTTTTCTGATTAGTGGAACAGGCACTGTCAGAGCCGCCCACCAAAATGGGAGAACTCCGCCCATTACTGGATTGCTACAGCTGTTTGAACTGGTCACTATTTTTGCACACGTTCAATTGCAACAAAGTAGAATGCACTGCCTAAAAGGCTGCTAGAAGCAAATTCAATAATACATTTCTAAAGGGAATCGGCTATTGTGTTAGAGCTGGTGGGCGGAATGTTCTGATTTTCTTTCAAAGCGTTGTCTGGGGCGGGAAAAGCGGAAGGGCAGCCCTCTGGCTGCTTTGCCAGGTATTCCCACTGTGTTCTTAAACACTTTGAAAAAAAAATAGAAGGCACGAGTTCCATGACATCATGCTAGCAGGGTGGGCTCTGATTGAGCGCGGCCCACCAGAAACTTAGGTTTTTGAATGACCAGAAAGGGTGCCCCAATTTAAAAATCATAACATAAATACCCCATGGAACCCCCTTTCCCCATGGACATGGAATTCCCTCCCTCAGCACTGACCAGGCACTTTCCCCTTTCAGAGCCGGGGTCAGTGTCAGGGTATTGCCCGGGCATAACCCTCTCCTTCAGGGGGCTGCCGCACTAGTGTGCCTTCGGCAGGTTCTGCTCGCCAGGTGCACATCATGGGAGGAAGTCATGAGTCACGTCGGGATTCCCGTTACGTTATCGGTGGGTGAGGGTGATCGGGAACAATTGAGTGGATAAATCCTGCCAGCGTTGGAACCGATTTGGGACAACCAGTCGATTCCCCCACCATTCCTGCCCCGCCCCCCCCCCCCCCCCCCCACGAAAACAGAGGCAGAAAATCCCCCCCCAGCGACTAATTGGATGGCTTCTTCAAAAATCAAGCAGAGGTACAATGGGGCATATGGTTTCCTTCCATGCTAAATGATTCTACAGCATTGGAAATCCTGACCGAGATCTAACCTTTGGCTAAGCATGGTGTCATCCCAATTCCCTTGCGGATATCAGTTGACCCAATGTTGTTCAGTGATCAAACCTTTACATTGACGACTGATATAATCTACTTACTGCTTTAACCAATGAAGCTATTGGATAAATCTTTGTCCTTTTCATGAACAATGGCCAGAACCGTATCTGCGCCATGGGTTTGCTGGTGGCAAGGGCTGCATTAAATAGGAATCAACATTGACAATGGCGGGACCAGAAGATGCCACGGCCGTCCAATGGCGGGCTGCCTCCACCACTGCGAAACATGCGTTGGGTTGCGTTGAAAGTCCTGGCCAACATATGGAAATCAAAGTCATGAATTTATAATACCGACAGGTAAGTAGAATACTTAAAAAAAAATGTTTAGTTTACCCAATTATTTTTTTTCCAATTAAGGAGCAATTTAGCGTGGCCAATCCACCTAACCCGCACATCTTTTGGTTGCGGGGATGAAACCTACGCAAACACGGGGAGAATGTGCAAACTCCACACGGACAGTGACCCTGGGCCAGGATTTGAACCCGGGTCCTCAGTGCCGTCATCTCAGTGCTAACCAATGCGCCACTTGCGTCCCCGGGTAAGTAGAATATTTAAATGTAAATGTTTCAATGTACACTATGAGACCAGTTTTAACTCGGCACACCCGGTAGAAACCAGACTAGAGCCATTAAAATGGCTGCAGTGACTGAACTTCAATCACTGGGTGTGTTAGAGAGGCTGCAACCTTCCTTATGAGGTCCAAGGGAGCAATACTGCTTCTCCTTGTCACAAAAAGGAAAGTTTCTCACTTATCCAGACGGCTTCTTCTTTCTTCCACCTGGCTGCCAACCTGCTCTTGCATGGTGTGAAGCTGCAGCAGGTTCTCTGCTTAGCCCCGGTTAAAATCTGACCAGGATCCTTTCGATATCGTAGGACTGAATTAGCTTCAACTCATGAGGCTCCCACATGAATCCATTGGGTGCCTTGTCTGTCTCCAAAACCAGCAGCATTAAAATTAAAACAAGAAGAGTGCTCGGAATAGAGCTGCTCCATTTTAACTGCTGCGCCATCAAGGGAGGAGAGTTAAAATTCCTCCCAACGTCTGTCAAGTTGCTGACAAGCATATCTTACACTGGATTGATTGATTGGTGATGTACAAAAACCCATGCAACCAACCTCTTTCTAGCATTTGCAAAGAATCAGTACCAGGAGGTCAACGAATGAGCTCACTGCAGTGACATCTATAGTCATTCATGTTTTCCCATGGGACTCTTTTGTCATCATCTACTAGCTGATATAGCATCTCCATCCTTGACTTGTGGAGAATTTTGCACTGCATGCCTATTTGTCAGTCTGGTTGACTTTGCCTTGGCATTTTATTCTTGATTATAATTTTAAATGTCACTAGCTAAGGTGAGCAGGAGTCAGGAGGACTGTAACAGCAGTAGCAATAGTAAGAAAGATGGTGCTGATGGAGAAACGTGTCCCCTACCATTTGGAAACGCCTGATGAATCTGTTGTCTGACAACATTTTACAATGCAACAGAGTTTGCACACATTATAAGGCAGCCATCCTGAAGGGTAGACAAGCGTGAATGCCTTTGAAATACAGCTTGACCAGTTTGTTGAAAAACTATATTTTGGGAAATGGAAATCTGGCAGTGAGGCAGAAAAAGATGGCAGTTCCGAGATTAATATTGACTTGCAGTCAGCGGTTGTATTGTTAGTACGAGTGGAAGTATGGAGGATGCTGCTGGTGGTTTACGTCTGACCTCAAGTGGTAGCAGCACTGGCATGGATGTTGGAGCATGTTGTTGTCCCCTGCAACACGTTGCGCCTATCAATAATATTCTTACCTACCTTCAGTTCTGTCAGAAGTGCCAAGATAAAAAGGATACAGATTATAGTTTGAGAGCTCCATTTAGGAGAACTCTTTCCAGATGTGGCACTGTGTTTGGAAAATAATTACATTTTTAATCTGTGAGCCTAGATTTTTCAAATCTATTCCAACACCAAGGTTATGGGTTTTGGATAGCCATCAAACCTTTTTCACCTGAGGCTCAATATTACCCTTTGTTGTGCATTTTTATGGACTGTTATCGCCATAGTACAAAGTTGTTCAAGCTAAGATGAATAATTGTCTAAGATGCAGGTTGGATCCCTGGGATGTGTACTAGTATCAGTGTTTTGAATGTATATTTGCCCTGATGAACACTTTACAGAGGCCTTCTCGCACTCTGGAGAACTGTTGCATAATACCTTCTACATCAATATACAAATTCAAGTAATCATTAAGTAACAAATACAGATGAAGGTGATTGAATGCACACTTCGACTGATTTGTCAAGACAAACATCTTGTTGCCTTCCAGTGACAGAGGTAGGCGTTTCGGCACTCCCTCACAATCTGGAAGCCAGGCAAATTCTTCCCTTCTGTGTCGTGAACAATTTGTTGGAAGACAGCAAAAGTATTGCATTCCATGTACATAGACCTTGGGATCATGGGTTTGTGTCCATTTGGGAGTGTTTGAGGCATGATGGATGTTCTAAATCAATGTAAATACAGCACTTATTAATCAGAACATTGAGAAGGTTTAGCTAAGTCATCCCAAGACATTAATGCAAAGTCAATCACTCTTTCCAGTTTTGAGAAAGTATTGACATATGCACTGTCATACCAATCTATAACCATCAGTCTTCAAAGGGGTGGTATGATACCTTTGTGCAGTTCTGAGGTCTGAGACGACCAACTTTTAAACTGTTTGAGGACTGCTGAGGCCTCGGTTTATCGGCTGTGAAAAGTGAAACTGTTCTTTCTACTTTCAAAATGTCTCCTGTCAGAGATAAAAATTTCTTAAGACGATCTGAATTAAATTCCCATAAAAACAGTATACAGCATAAGCCACCAGTTGCTGTTCACTTTGGAAGACAAAATCGCACAGTTCTATCCAAAAGTTTTTTTTAAAAATAAATTCTAGGAATGTGGCCCATCCATAATTCTCCTATTGAAATTGGTCATGGGCCTTATTCTTAAATCCCTGCAACCCGTGTAATGTAAGTGTTTCCACCCTGCTGACAGCTAGAGACTTCCAGGATTTGAACTGTGTTTCAAATAAGAAATGATGTGGAGATGCCGGTGTTGGATTGGGGTGGGCAGAGTAAGAAGTCTTACAATACCAGGTTAAAGTCCAACAGGTTTGTTTCGAATCACTAGCTTTCAGAGCACTGCTCCTTCCTCAGGTGAATGAAGATGTGGGATCCAGAAACATATATATAGACAAAGTCAAAGATGCAAGACGATACTTCGAATGCGAGTCTTTGCAGGTAATTAACTCTTTACAGGTCCAAACGGAGCAACCTATCACTCTTTCCAGTTGCTCCGTTTGGACTGTGGACTTAATTACCTGCAAAGACTCGCATTCAAAGTATCGTCTTGCATCTTTGACTTTGTCTATATATATGTTTCTGGATCCCACCTCTTCATTCACCTGAGGAAGGAGCTGTGCTCCGAAAGCTCGTGATTCGAAACAAACCTGTTGGACTTTAACCTGGTGTTGTAAGGCTTCTTACTGTGCTCAAATAAGAAACAACATGTATATTTCTAAGACCGAATGGTTTGTAACTTGTTACTTGTTAATAATGATGTTTCATTCCACTCCTCTGCTGGTCCCTCTTTATGGCAGAGGTTATTGTTTTAGGAGGTGCTGCTCAATAATGTTTGGTGAGCTTTTCTTTATTTTGTCACAGGATGTGAGCATCACTGGCTAGGCCAGCATTTATTGCCATCCCTAATTTCCCTTGAGAAGGATTCTTGAGAAGGATTTCCAGGATTCTGATCCAGAAACAGCAAAGGAATGGCAATATGTTTCTGAGCCATGGTGTATGGCTTAAAGGGGAACTTTCAGATGATGATGTTCCCAGACATCACCTGCCCTTGTCCGGTGACGGAGGTTGTGGGTTTGGAAGGTGTTGCTGAAGGAGGCTTGGCAAGTTGCTGCATTACATCTTGTGTAAAATCCACACTGCATCAATCGTGAAAGGAGTGAATGGTTAGGGTGCTGGGCGGGGTGGTAATCGAGTGGACTGCTTTGTTCCAGATGCTGGTGAGTTTTTGGAATGCAATTGAAGTTGTGCTCATCCAGACAAGTAGTGAGGATTCCATCACACTTCTGGAATGTGCCTTGTAGGTGGTGAACATGTTTTGGAAAGTCAGGAGGTGAGTTGATTGTTGCAGAACTCACAGCCTGCTCTTGTAGCTGCAATATTAGGACGGCTAGTTCAGTTAAGTTTCTGGTCAGTAGTAACCCCCATGAGCTTTTTGAACAAAGAACAATACATCACAGGAACAGGCCCTTCGGCCCTCCAAGCCTGCGCCGACCATGGTATCTGCCCAAACTAAAACCGTCTGCAATTACGGAGTCCGTATCCTTCCATTCCCACCCTATTCATATATTTGTCCAGATGTCCCTTAAATGCCCCTATTGTACATGCTCCCACCACCTCCCCGGCAGCGCATTCCATATATTTACCACCCTTTGTGTAAAAAGCATCCACATCCTTCTGGTAGTGTGGTGACCAGAATTGTACACAATATTCCAAATGAGGCCGAACTAAGGTCCTGTACAATTGCAACATGACTTGCAAATTTTTATATTCAATGCCCTGACCGATGAAGGCAAGCATGCCGTATGCCTTCTTGACCACCTTATCCACAAGTGTTGCCACTTTCAGTGTTTGGTGGACATGCACACCCAGGTCTCTCTGCCTGTCAATACTCGCAAGAGTTCTACCATTTATTGTGTAATTCCTACATGCATTGGACCTTCCAAAGTGCATATCTCACAGTTGTCCAGACTAAACTCCATCTGCCATTTCCCCGCCCAAGACTCCAACCACTTTATATCCTGCTGTATCCTCTAACATTCCTCTTCACTATCTCATCAATTTTTGTGTCATCTGCAAACTTACTAATCAAAGTGGTAACTGAGAGGATTGATTAGGGTAATGCGGTTGGTGTGGTGTACATGAACTTTAAAAAGGACTCATCAGCAAAGTTAGAGTTCATGGAATAAGTGACAGTAGTAGTACAGATACAAAATTCGCTGAATGACAGGAAACAGAGAGATGTAGTGAACTGTTGATTTCTAGACTGGAAGAAGTTAGATAGTAGCGTTTTCCAGGGATTGGTGCGAGGATCCTTGCTATGCTTGATGTATATGAATGATCTAGGCTTGGGTGTACAGGACACAATTTACAAAATTTGCAGGTGACACAATTTGGAAGTATTATGAACTATAAGGATAGTAATGAGGAGATAGACAGGCTGGTGGAATAGGTGGACAAATGGCATATGGAACCTTATGCAGAGCAGTATGAAGTGATTCATTTTGGTAGGCTGGATGAGACGAGACAATGCAAAATAAAGGATACAATTCTATAGGAGGTGCAGACGCAAAGGGACATGTGGGTATAGTGTGCAAATCATTGAAGGTGGCAGGAGATGTTGTAAAAACAATAAATAAAACATCCAGGCTCTCAGGCTTTCTAAATAGTGGTGTTGAGTGCAGCAGCAAGCAAATTATGATAAACCTGCAGAAAACACTCAATTGGAGGCTGTGGGCTGGATTCTCTGGTTCCCCTGCCACCTGTTTCTCAACAGCGCGTCATTTGCTGGTGACGGGATTCTATACTCCCGCCGTTTGTAGTGGGATTTCCAATTGAAGCCACCCGACGCTGCCGGAAAACTTGCAAGCGGGGATACGCTGCCGGTGGGAAGAGTCAATCCCATCGGCCAGAGGTTTCAGGCCAGTATTGCATCATTCAAACAATCACACTTTAGGAACGGCGTGAGGCATTAGAGAGGGTGAAAAGCCGAGTCACAAGAATGGTTTGAGGAATGAGACACTTGGATTACATTGATAGATTGGAGAAGCCGGGACCGTTTTCCTTGGAGAAAAGAAAATTAAAAGGAAATTTGATAAATGTGTTTAAAATTACGAGGGATCGAGGCAGAGTAGATGGGGGAAATTATTTTTGTTGGTGGAAGGATCAAAAATCAGAGAAAGCTGATTTAAGGCGATTTGCAAAAAAAACCTGCAGTTGACATGAAATTTGTCTTCAAAGAACAAAGAAATGTACAGCACAGGAACAGGCCCTTCGGCCCTCCAAGCCCGTGCCGACCATGCTGCCCGACTAAACTACAATCTTCTACACTTCCTGGGTCCGTATCCCTCTATTCCCATCCTATTCATGTATTTGTCAAGATGCCCCTTAAATGTCACTATCGTCCCTGCTTCCACCACCTCCTCCGGTAGCGAGTTCCAGGCACCCACTACCCTCTGCGTAAAAAACTTGCCTCGTACATCTACTCTAAACCTTGCCCCTCTCACCTTAAACCTATGCCCCCTAGTAATTGACCCCTCTACCCCGGGGAAAAGCCTCTGACTATCCACTCTCTATGCCCCTCATAATTTTGTAGACCGCTATCAGGCGCCCCTCAACCTCCTTCGTTCCAGTGAGAACAAACCGAGTTTATTCAACCGCTCCTCATAGCTAATGTCCTCCATACCAGACAACATTCTGGTAAATCTCTTCTGCACCCTCTCTAAAGCCTCCACATCCTTCTGGTAGTGTGGCGACCAGAATTGAACACTATACTCCAAGTGTGGCCTAACTAAGGTTCTATACAGCTGCAACATGACTTGCCAATTCTTATGCTCAATGCCCCGGCCAATGAAGGCAAGCATGCCGTATGCCTTCTTGACTACCTTCTCCACCTGTGTTGCCCCTTTCAGTGACCTGTGGACCTGTACTCCTAGATCTCTTTGACTTTGAATACTCTTGAGGGTTCTACCATTCACTGTATATTCCCTACCTGCATTAGACCTTCCAAAATGCATTACCTCACATTTGTCCGGATTAAACTCCATCTGCCATCTCTCCGCCCAAGTCTCCAAACAATCTAAATCCTGCTGTATCCTCTGACAGTCCTCATCGCTATCCGCAATTCCACCAACCTTTGTGTCATCTGCAAACTTACTAATCAGACCAGTTACATTTTCCTCCAAATCATTTATATATACTACAAAGAGCAAAGGTCCCAGCACTGATCCCTGTGGAACACCACTGGTCACAGCCCTCCAATTAGAAAAGCATCCTTCCATTGCTACTCTCTGCCTTCTATGACCTAGCCAGTTCTGTATCCACCTTGCCAGCTCACCCCTGATCCCGTGTGACTTCACCTTTTGTACTAGTCTACCATGAGGGACCTTGTCAAAGGCCTTACTGAAGTTCATATAGACAACATCCACTGCCCTACCTGCATCAATCATCTTAGTGACCTCCTCGAAAAACTCTATCAAGTTAGTGAGACACGACCTCCCCTTCACAAAACCATGCTGCCTCTCACTAATACGTCCATTTGCTTCCAAATGGGAGTAGATCCTGTCTCAAAGAATTCTCTCCAGTAATTTCCCTACCACTGTAGTAAGGCTCACCGGCCTGTAGTTCCCTAGATTATCCTTGCTACCCTTCTTAAACAGAGGAACAACATTGGCTATTCTCCAGTCCTCCGCGACATTACCTGAAGACAGTGAGGATCCAAAGATTTCTGTCAAGGCCTCAGCAATTTCCTCTCCAGCCTCCTTCAGTATTCTAGGATAGATCCCATCAGGCCCTGGGGACTTATCTACCTTAATATTTTTTAAGACACCCAACACCTCATCTTTTTGGATCTCAATGTGACCCAGGCTATCTACACACCCTCCTCCAGACTCAACATCTACCAATTTCTTCTCTTTGGTGAATACTGATGCAAAGTATTCATTTAGTACCTCGCCCATTTCCTCTGGCTCCACACATAGATTCCCTTGCCTATCCTTCAGTGGGCCAACCCTTTCCCTGGCTACCCTCTTGCTTTTTATGTACGTGTAAAAAGCCTTGGGATGTTCCTTAACCCTATTTGCCAATGGATTTTCGTGACCCCTTCTAGCCCTCCTGACTCCTTGCTTAAGTTCTTTCCTACTTTCCTTATATTCCACACAGGCTTCGTCTGTTCCCAGCCTTTTAGCCCTGACAAATGCCTCCTTTTTCTTTTTGACGAGGCCTACAATATCTCTCGTTATCCAAGGTTCCCGAAAATTGCCATATTTACCCTGCTTCCTGACAGGAACATGCCGGTCCTGAATTCCTTTCAACTGACACTTGAAAGCCTCCCACATGTCAGATGTTGATTTGCCCTCAAACATCCGCCCCCAATCTAGGTTCTTCAGTTCCCGCCTAATATTGTTATAATTAGCCTTCCCCCAATTTAGCACATTCATCCTAGGACCACTCTTATCCTTGTCCACCAGCACTTTAAAACTTACTGAATTGTGGTCACTGTTCCCGAAATGCTCCCCTACTGAAACTTCTACTATCTGGCCGGGCTCATTTCCCAATACCTGACTATAGAGTCCCCTATTACTATTGCTCTTCTGCGCTTTGACCCTCCCTTCTGAACATCAGAGCCAGCCGTGGTGCCACTGCTCTGGCTGCTGCTGTTTTCCCCTGATAGGCTATCCCCCCCGACAGTATCCAAAGGAGTATACCTGTTCGAGAGGGGGACAACCACAGGGGATTCCTGCACTGACTGCCTGCCCTTTCTGGTGGTCACCCATTTCTCTGCCTGCTCCTTGGGTGTGACCACCCTCAGTTCATGCAGCAATTGGGAAGGATCTGGAATACATTGCCTTAGAGTCTGGTGGAGGTAGGTTCAGTCAAAGCTTTCAAAAGAGAATAATTATCTGGAGAGAAAAGGAAATCGCAGTGTTATGGGGTATGAGTGGGACAATGTGAGTTGCTCTTCCAGAAAGTCAGCATGGACATGGCAAGCCAAATAGCCTCCTTCTGTCTTTTAACCATTCTATATTTGTACAAAATGAAGCTTTGATCAGGACTGTGTTAGAGACAACGAATGCTGGAGGAAATAATACATGTTTTTCATTTAGTGGCATTCATTGACCATCCCCTTGCAACAGTCTGTCATTCCAGTCCCACAATGATCTGGCACCCAATGCTGTCAGACAAAATTGAGCAAGTAGTGATCAATATCTGCAGCTTCACAAAATCAGACATCAGGCTGCTCCTGCAGTATGGAAAAGATTTGTGTCAAAGCTTTATGCTCCTGCTGCAGGCTTAGCAGGACGGAGCACTTCATTACAGACCTGGGATTTATACTGAATTTTTATTCTTTGCATTGCAGCTTCAGGATTCTCTTACCATATTGAAGACTTTGATAATTAAATGTTGCTTTTCATATTACAAATTAAGCATCTTTGCTATAGGAAGCTAAGATTGCACCATTTAAGCATATCTGCATAGAACAGATAGCACACAAAGAAACAAAATGATTTATGAGCATGAGAATATGTTTTGCAATGATTGATTTATTTTCTTTGTTTACAGCAGACTGACTTAATTTTATTTCTGTTTCTGAAGTTTGTTAATGAAAATCCCGTTGAGGTCATGTCTAAAATTTAATACATGCCTTGATTAAATATTTTCTTAAAATTGTATTCCAGAATCATTTAACCTTATTATGTGTCAATTTACTATATTTGTAAAATTTCAGGAAATAAGTTTCAAGCTGCTTCTTCTCCATGTGGTCTGATTGGTTGGGCATACAAAGTACAGAAAACAGATAACAGGGAGAAAAAGGTATGTAAAGGAAAGGTTGTGTGAAGCAATGATTTATTCTAAGTCAGTGTCACTGAAGTGAGATCAAAAGGCTAGACACAGGGGATGATGATATATTGTTATAATATTGAGCACTAAGAAATTGCAATGATGTAACAAAGTGATGGCTAAGAATTTAAGGCAAGTTCATGATTGCAGTCTTATGGAAGGTCAACCTGGTGCACTGCATTGAGTAACCATGAGAACCTCAAGACTGTCACAGGCTTAAAGCACATTTCCAGTTACTGTCAATTTGTGCAAAATATATGACCCATTGAATAATTTTAAACAAACAGTTGGCTGGCTTACAAGTAGCTTCCACTGCTTTTGCTGAGTTTTATCATTCAGATTTGTATCTTCTTTCCTCTTGCCAAGGTTCACGGCTTGAGTACAAATTACCTGACAGAAAGGGTCAGTATGACAAAGTGTTGAATAAATGACTTCTGCACCATGAGGGACAAGTGGTACAGGAATTTTTTTTTGCCTCAAATTAAATTGTTACTCAATGCTGTGTATGATATTGAGAATAATAGCTACATGGTCTTCAATTCCAGGTATTGTTCATTTTCTATATTTTTCTAAATTGTTCGTATTTTTTCAATGGAAAAATAAAAGAATGTTTCTTACACGAGAGCTGCCGCCTGTTGTAGCCTGTCTGCTGAAGGTAAATGCAATTCAACAAAAGCATTGAAGCTTTCTGACTCTTTTTGTTTCTGGAGGACAAAGTGATTTGATTTGTTATATATTAGTAAAATAAGGAGAACAAGGTATAATTGAAGGGAGCCATTCCACTATTTGCAATGTCTCTCAGCGAAAAGCATCACACTGAACATCTACTTATATTTACTTTGTTCTTTTTTATCGACTAAGGTTAAAGACAGCATTGCCTAGATAATTACATTTGACTTACTTGAATATCAGCATCACAGGACAATGTAGTACAGTGCAACAGTGTTTTGTCAATTTGCTAATTAATTATGTTCAGGACACGTTTCACACAGAAAATATACAGGGAATATAGAGAATATACTGGCTGGGGAGCCAATTTAGCTCACTTGGCTAGACAGCTGGTTTGTGAAGCAGAGCAGGACCAGCAATGTGGGTACAATTCCCATACCAGCTGAGTTTATTCATGGAGGTCCTGCCTTCTCAGCCTTGCCCTTTGCCTTGAGGTGTGGTGATCCTCAGGTTAAATCACCACCAGTCAGCTCCCCCACCTCAAAGGGGAAAGCAGCCTATGGCCACCTGGCACTATGGCGACCTGATACAGCGTAAATTGTTTAAGCTTTTGGTGAAGAAAATATCAGACATAATCGTCGGAATTCTCCGCGATGGGGATTCTCTGTTCCCCCTGGAAGTGGACCCCCGCCAGCGGGCTTCCCAGCAGCATGGTGTGGCTACAATGGGAAATCCCGTTGATAAGCGGCGGGAACAGAGAATCCGGTGAACAGCGAGCTGCTAAGAAACGCGCGGCTGGAGGAACGGAGAATCTAGCCCAATAAATCTACTGTGTGGATTTTAATCTGGACTTAATGGATTGAAGACAGAATCAATAATTGAAAATATTTGCAAAAAAATAGGTGCATTGAGGGCTCAAACATGTTTGTAAAATATATTTTACAAGGGGCTGGTTTAGCGAAGACAGCTGGTTTGTGATGCAGAACAAGATCAGCAGCACAGGTTCAATTCCCGTTCCAGCCTCCCGAGCAGGTGCCGGAATGTGGCGACTTGGGCTTTTCACAGTAACTTCATTGAAGCCTACTTGTGACAATACGTGATTATTATTATTATTATTTTAACTGATTTGAAATAGAAAGCATCCATTGAAGTCACAAAATGTCAACAGTGAGAGAAATATTACAAGTTAATATAGTTGGAAGATATTTGTC
Organism: Scyliorhinus torazame; assembly: GCF_047496885.1. Taxonomy (NCBI): domain Eukaryota; kingdom Metazoa; phylum Chordata; class Chondrichthyes; order Carcharhiniformes; family Scyliorhinidae; genus Scyliorhinus; species Scyliorhinus torazame. The sequence goes on from NC_092708.1 coordinate 75,971,280, forward strand.
AGTTGGAAGCTAACAATTTAATAACATTAAAGTTTGAACATCAGCAATGGCCAATCAGCGATCATATTGACCAGGAGCCATGTGAGGCCGGGTCTCCTCCCGAGTGAGGGCAGAAGTACAACATCCAGTGAAAAGTATTGTTCTGCGAACAGTCTAGACAGATCGTTCCATACATGAAAAAACATAGGACATACAATAACTACACAATGTAAATACATAGACATCGGGTGAGGCATACAGAGTGTAGTACTACTCAGTAGCGAAGATCTGCTGAGAGATCAGTTCAGTCCATAAGAGGGTCATTCTGATAACAGCGGGGAAGAAGCTGTTTTTGAACCTGTAAGTGCATGTTCTCAGACTTTTGTATCTCCTGCCCGATGGAAGAAGTTGGAGAGAGAATTACCCCGGTGGGATTATGCTGCCCACTTTCCCAAGGCAACGGGAAGTGTAGACAGAGTCAGTAGATGGGAGGCACTTTTGTGTGCTGGACTGGGCTGTGTTCACGACTCTCTGTAGTTTCTTACACTCTTGGGCCGAGCAGTTGCCATACCAGACTGTGATGGAGCCAGGTATGATGCTTTGTATGGTGCAGCTGGAAAAATTGGTAAGAGTAGGGGCAGCATGGTGGCGCAGTGGTTAGCACTGCTGTCTCACGGCGCTGAGATCCCTGGTTCGATCCCGGCTTTGGGTCACTGTTCGTGTGGAGTTTGCACATTCTCCCGTGTTTGGGTGAGTTTCGCCCCCACAACCCACAGATGTGCAGGGTAGGTGGATTGGCCATGCTAAAATTGCCCCTTAATTGGAAAAAAAAATTGGGTACTCTAAATGACACCAAAAAAAAAATTGGTAAGAGTCAATGTGGACATGCCACATTTCCTTAGTTTCCTGATGGAGTATAGGCGCTGTTGTTCTTTCTTAGTCATAGCATTGGCGTGGGTGGACCAGCACAGCTTGTTGGTGATGTGAAGCTAGGAATTTGAAGCTGTCAACCATTTCCACGTCGGTACCATTGATACAGTCGGGGTGTGTACGAAACTTCGCTTCCTGAAGTCGATTACCAGTTTCTTAGTTTTGCTGATGTTGAGGGAGAGATTATTGTCATTACACCGCAACACTTGATTCGCTATCTTCCTCCTGCACTCTGACTCATCGTTGTTTGAGATCCGATACGCTATGGTCGTGTCATCAGCAAACTTGTAGATGAAGTTGGAGCCAAATTTTGCCACACAGTCATGTCTGTACAGAGAGTATAGTAGGGAGCTAAGTATGATGCCCTGCAGGGCCCCGGTATTGAGGACTATCGTGGATTTACTTATCCTTACTGATTGTGGTCTATGGGTAAAAAAGTAGAGGATCCAGTTGCAGAGGGAGGAGCCAAGTTTTAGGCTTTGGAGTTTTGATATTAGCTTCGCTGGAGTTATGGTGTTGAAGGCAAAGTTGCAGTCAATGAATAGGAGTCTGACGTCAGAGTCCTTGTTGTCGAGATGCTCCAGGGATGAGTGTAGGGTCAGGGACATCTGCTGTGGACCTGTTGTGGCAGTATGCAAATTGCAGTGGATCAAGCAATTCTGGGAGTATGGAGTTGATGTGTCTCATGACCAACCTCTCAGAGCATTTCAAAGCCACCGGACAGTAGTCGTTGAGGCAAGTTGACTGGGTTGTCTTTGGCACCGGTATGATGGTGGTCTTCTTGAAGCAAGTGGGAACCTTCGAATGGAATAGGGAGAGGTTGAAGATGTCCACGAACACATCTGCCAGTTGGTCTACATAGGATCTGAGTGCATGACTAGGCACTCCATCAGGACCAGTTGCTTTCCAAGGGTTCACTTTCAAGAAGGCCAATCTGACTTTGGAAGCTGTGACGATGGGTTTGTGTGTGTCCGAGGCTGCTGGGGCAGTTGACAACGGTTTGAAGTTTTCCTGCTCGAAACGAGCATAGAATGCATTGAGTTCTTCAGGGAAGGGTGCACTGTGCTGGAGATTCTACCCGGCTTTGCTTTGTAACATTATGTTGTTTAAGCCTTACCACAACTGACAAGAGTCCATGACGTTAGTCTGCGACTCTAGCTTACTTTGGTATTGTCTCTTGGCATCCCTGATGGCTTTGTAGAGGTCGTACCTAGTTTTCTTGTATAGGTCAGGGTCATCTGTCTTGAGTGCCTCAGACCTGGCCTTCAGTAGTGAGTGAATCTCCAGGTTAAACCATGGTTTCCGTTTGAGGAATGTACGTACTACCTTCTTTGGCACGCAATCTTCTACGCACTTGCTGATGAAGTTTGTGAGGGTGGTGGCATACTCGTTTAGGTTGGCCCCTGAGGTCATGAATATGGACCAGTCCACTGACTCCCAAGCTGTCGCGTAGAACCTCTTCTGTTGCCTCAAATCAGCATTGCACGACCTTCTTAACTGCTTGTATGCCAGGAGAAATATAGAGTAAATAATATGATCATACAAAATGGCGTAGCATTGTGATTGATTAATACCATATAGCTCAGAAACTTGGACAATGTACAGATGCCACCTCAAAGCCCTGGAGAGGTACAATTAAGGCTGTCTGCAACGGATTATCTGCATCAGCTGGGAGGACAGGCTTACTGACATCAGCATCCTTGAAGGAGCCATGCAAACCAACATCGAGGCCATGATCATCTGAAACTAATTCCACTGGAACTAGGCCAACCATGTGCTCAGGATGTCAGAGTCCCGACTGACAAATATTCTTTGCCCAGCTCAAGAAAGCTCCCAAACAAAAGGAGAACAAAGGAAATATTCCAAAGACACCTTGAAGGCTTATCTCAAGAAATGCATAGACGTTAACTCCTCGGTGACCCTTCCTCAGAAGAGACCTGCTTGGAGGAACCTCCTGATTGATGGGCCACAATTTGATGAGGAAACTTGACGGCAAGAGGAAGCCTGGAAAAGGAGCCAGAGAAAGGAATACAATAAATCTAGACTCCAAGGACTGATCCCACATTCTGGAAACATCTGCCAGGTGTGCAGTCGAAGATGCGGCTCTTGGAACGGGCTCATCAACCATGCAAGGACCCACAGAACCCATGAACAGCAATACGGGGTTTCTTATGTGAACATTTATACTCATTAGCGAGTGATCGCAAAGAAGATGAATCTCAGTTTATTTTGTATTAACCTCCTAAATGTTATAATGCAATATAAAATCTCCACAGTGCAGGATGAGGCCATACGGCCCATCAAATCTGCACCAACCCTTGGAAGGAGCACATTTCCTAGGCCCAAGCCCAGACCCTATCCCCATAATCCCATCTAACCTCTTGGACACTAAGGGGCAATTTAGCATGGCCAATCCACCTGACCTGCACATCTTTGGACTGTGGGAGGAAACCGGAGCACCCGGAGGAAACCCAAGCAGTCAGAGAGTGCAAACTCCACAATCTGGAGTTTGCACTCCAGAAATTGAACCCGGGTCCCTCCCGCTATAAAACAGAAGTGCTAACCATTGTGCCACCATATAGGACATTTGCAGGCTGGCCTAGGTCATGGAGCAGCTAACAATTGACTCCAAATTAAGTGCTGAGGAACAATTTGCACTGCAGCAGGCTGATTTTGAAATTTTACCACGTGCTTTATATTTAAACGATATTCATACAATCCTATCTGTCCTATCTGCTGTGTTGTGAAAATTGTAAAGTGACCTTTAATGGTGACCGAAAACTATAGCTAAGCCAACTATATAAATACAATATAATTATTTGTAGCACAGTAATGTTATTTTCTATGGCATGTATTTGACAAAGTATATATTGTACACGTTAATTTAACTGAAGTTTGCTCATCTTTTATTGTTCACTCTGTCGTAATGCATTCCACATGAGGTAACATTTACAGAACAAAATGCAGCTAGAATAACTTTGGTCATTATGCAGAATCTGAGGATAACAGTTGTCATTAGAATGCACAATTTGAAATAACGCAATGAATATTGTATAGTCCTTCTGTATTTAAAGTGCTACGGTTGCTGTCACTATAATATATCTGTATTAAGAATTGTTTGTGAGTTGAGGCTATCAGAACAAACAGATGATAGGAAAGTGAGCCCCTCTGTTGCTCTGGGTGTACTGAACTGATTTATGCTGTATTCGAAGCTCACATTAGTCAATTTTTGTAAGTGGATGATAAGACCTCTTGGGATCTGACTGCAGTTGATAAGTTCTCAGAAGACCTTATTGTTTTTATCATCAGGTTTGATTCCTGCTCTGAATTCCTGTGGCTAGTATACTTCCGGATAACACTACATAATAATAACAAATAACCTGTTTTGAGAGCTTTAGATCATTTTTTTTCTTTTCTCAATTAACAAAAAAGAACACAAATATTTTCCACTGTGAACTCAAGATATCGACGGTGTAGGAGTGGTTTCAAGACCTGTGTATTGAGTCAGCTTCCACGTGGGGTTATTCCCTGTGGCTCAGCTCAGTACAGAGAGGAACAAACACGACAACCTGGACAAAGATGGCTTATTTAATCAAGCTTGTTATGTGTACACGGAGAACGGACTGGATATCGGTCAAGACCTGTTCTGCCGAACAGGGGCCATTCTCGCCGCTGGGGTGAATCGCGGGAGGGCGTCGGACCGGCGTCGCAGGTAAAAATGGCGCCCCAGGCAATTCTCTGAAATGGCGCGGGAGCAGAGAATCGCGCCCAGGATGTCAGAAGTAACGTCCTTTTGGTCAAGGTAGCTATCCTAAATCCCATTTGATTACTTATTACTGCTATGTCCTAAAAATACATGTTTAATGATTAATAATGATTACCCAGTCCTATAATTCATCTCAATCCTTAATAAAACAACTTTTGTAAAACTACTCGAGTGGCATGCTAACGATTCAGTTTTAAGAGGTATCATTGCTGAACCCCCCTTCGCACAGGAAGAGAGAACCTTAATGCCAATCATCATCAAAGAGACAAACGAGTGATAGTCCAAGTCTCATTCCTATCAAATGTTTGCAGCATTATTGTGCGGGTGTTTTCAAATAGGTGACATCCTAATGCTGAGTGGCACACCAAATTCATAAGCCTCTCCTAATGTGGAATGCAGCATGCACAGCATGGGAAATGTTTTGTGGGGAGATATTTCTACCAAGCAAAGAACATTAAGAGGTAGCTTAATAGAGGTTCTTCTGATGGATTTTGATAGAATTATTACATTTCCTTAAGGAAAGTATGCCTTCAGGCATCAGTTTAGGGAAAATGTGATAATTATTTGAAGATGAAAAAGACATAAAATTGCTGGTTGAGAGCAGGGCAGGGAAATGAGTTTTGATTGCTTTAGTAAAGAGCACAGACATGATGGGCTAAAGACGTCTTTTGTGCCACAAACGTCTGTAATTCTACTGTGGTGGCTGCTGAGAAAGAAAAACACAGGTCGAAAAGATTGTTCCTGGCACCACTGCAAAGCCAGTGCTAAAGAAGCCAGAGTTGTTGAGAATGGCACTATTTCTGGCTACTTACGGCACGGCCAATGCAGCCATCTTGCTGGTAAGTGCACTAGCCTAGCCATAACGTGGAAGGTGTCACAGCAGGAAGATTGTGATATCAAATAGCCTTTCAGGGTGACTCGATGTATGATCTGTCAATTTGGACCACGCAGGTCCAGTCAAAACTTTGTCCTGCACCTTCCTCAGCATGAGCTCAGCTGCACAAGAGAGCCCCCAACCACCACCCTCAATCCTCACAAGTGCTATTTAAAGGGTGGACCACACAACTTCCAGGTGTGGTGATTTTGACTTATTTCTGCTCCAACAAAGGTCGTGTAAGCAATGTGGTGTGCTCCTGGAGAAGTTTTGTGACTTGTTGGATTTTCAAGGGAGCGTTTCACGACTATTCACACTATTCACGGCACCCTATGCTGCTGTTGCTCATCTATTTGCTTTGTTTGGTCCCTTGTTCCTCACTGTAACCAATCACTGTTTGTTGATGTACCATTTGTCAATGTACTCTGTCAATTATTCTTTTATCTACTATGTACGTACTGTGTATGTTCCCTTGGCCGCAGAAAAATACTTTTCACTGTACTTCGGTACCTGTGACAATAAATCAGATTAATTCAAAGTGTTGCTCCATGCTGTTGGGGAAGTTGGAGGAGTTTTCTACCTGTGTACAGAACGTCTGCCAGAGTCATGGGGCTATGGTTGCAGTTCCTCGTGGTCTGCATCATGCCAGAGAGAAGGAGTACAGGCTACAGAGAGAGGAAGCTGTTATATTTTAAATAATGACTTATCTAAAATATATATATTACTCTTGAATCCACCAGGATGATAAAATGACCACCAGTCGTCTTGTTGAAAGATGGACTATTTAATGAGTAATAAAGTAATAAACTGTGAGTTCTTTTACTCAATACTAAACTAACAATAAAGATATAGAGTACAATACAGATAACTATATAACTATACACTATTATAACAAACTACTTCTAACTTCTCTCACTCTAGATATTCTATGTATTGCTTGTTCACTGTTCTGAATCAGATCATCATGTCATCACCTGACTTAGAAAAGGCAGGAATCCAGTTCTTATAGTATCTGACTGTGAGACATCCAATGTTGAAATGACTGTCCTACATTTGCGTACATTGATCATGTATATTGATATCTGAATATCACTACAGAAGCTATGGCAGAGAGAGAAGGAAGAGGACTCTTCATCACAAAGCCCAATGCACCAAAGGTTTTCACAGAGCACTTTTCCTTCCTTCAGAAGCAACATTTGAGATGCCAACAATACAGCAAGAAGGTGGTTACTGAGGTGTGCCACCTCCTTCTACAGGGGCGCGAGCTGTGCAGAACAACATGTAGAACCTCAATGTTTTGAAAGTGGATCCTCTCAGGAGGGAAGAAGCAACATTGTCAAGATTTCCCAGTTTGTCATCCACCACTGTGCAGGGAGGTGATAGAGGCTCTGTACTGCAAGAAGATTGACTTTGTTGTCTTCTCCCTTGTCAGAGGAAAGCAGGAGAAGTGAGCACATGGTTTTACAAGGCTAGGGGGATTCCCAATTGTCGAGGGAGTTATCAACTACACGGGGCTGGCTTTATGGGCCCCACATGTAAATGAGCAGAGGAACAGGAACCACAACAATTACCATTTCACCAGCATGCAGCTTGTGTGCAACTTTGCCCAGAGCATCATCACAAGGAGTGGTTGCTAACATGGCCCTAGAATCACTCCAGTTGGCTGTGCGCACTCAGCCCGTTGTGCTCGGGTTTGTCCTGCAATGAGACCGATGGGAAGAGTGTAGGCAGGATTCATGCCAGATTAGCTGGTAGTGTTGCATGGCATGCATGGAGTGTGACTGGCAGTGAGGATGTGAGAGCAGAGGAGGTTTTGGGCATAACGCTGGGGGGTTGGCATGGCAATTGTTGGGCCCTGTGAGGTGCGTGGGGGTGAGATGTTCATGGAGTTGTAACAGGTGTGTTAAGGGATGCTGCAGGGTGCAAGAGTAGGTAGACTTAACCTGGCTGCACAAGGTCTTTCACCTTTTTACAACACTGTAGCTCCATCCTCATATGAGTGAATTGGTGCTCAAAATCAAGGCCACAGTCTCGTAGGCGGGGTTGGTGACATTGCTGGCTGGACATCTGCCCGATTGAGGGTAGAGAGTTTCCCACCTCTGCTGGATCCCATGCAGTGCTTGCTGAGGGTTGTTCAGGTAAAGCATGATACAGTCTTTCTGGAAATCATTCCCCCAATTGGACAGAACAAGAGGTTACTGATCGAGGTGTTAAGATTCAGAACAGAGGTAAAAAGGCCAACATAAGTGTACTTTACCTGAATGCTCGTAGTATTCGGAATAAGGTAAATGAGTTGATGGCGCAAATCATCGTGAATGACTATGATTTAGTGGCCATTACTGAAACATGGTTAAAGGATGGTCACGACTGGGAGTTAAATATCCGAGGGTATCAAACTTTTCGGAAGGACAGAGTGGATGGTAAGGGAGGTGGTGTAGCTCTGTTATTTAAGGATGACATCCGGGCAACAGTAAGGGATGACATCGGTGCTATGGAGGATAAGGTCGAATCCATTTGGTGGAACTCAGGAATAGTAAGGCGAAAAAGTCACTGATAGGAGTAATCTATAGGCCACCAAATAGTAACATTATGGTGGGGCAGGCAATAAACAAAGAAATAACAGATGCATGTAGAAATGGTACAGCAGTTATCATGGGGGATTTTAATCTATATGTTGATTGGTCTAACCAGGTCGGTCAAGGCAGCCTTGAGGAGGAGCTTATAGAATGTATCCACGATAGTTTCCTAGAACAGTATGTAATGGAACCTACGAGGGAACAAGCGGTCCTAGATCTGGTCCTGTGTAATGAGACAGGATTGATTCAGGATCTCATAGTTAGTGATCCTCTCGGAAGGAGCGATCACAATATGGTGGAATTTAAAATACAGATGGAGGGTGAGAAGGTAAAATCAAGCACCAGTGCTTTGTGCTTAAACAAAGGAGATTACAATGGGATGAGAGAAGAACTAGCTAAGGTAGACTGGGAGCAAAGACTTTATAGTGAAACAGTTGAGGAACAGTGGAGAACCTTCCAAGTGATTTTTCACAGTGCTCAGCAAAGGTTTATACCAACAAAAAGGAAGGACGGTAAAAAGAGGGAAAATCGACCGTGGATATCTAAGGAAATAAGGGAGAGTATCAAATTGAAGGAAAAAACATACAAAGTAGCAAAGATCGGTGGGAGACTAGAGAACTGGGAAATTTTTGGGGGGCAACAGAAAGCTACTAAAAAAGCTATAAAGAAGAGTAAGATAGATTATGAGAGTAAACTTGCTCAGAATATAAAAACAGATAGTAAAAGTTTCTACAAATACATAAAACAAAAAAGAGTGGCTAAGGTAAATATTGGTCCTTTAGAGGATGAGAAGGGAGATTTAATAATGGGAGATGAGGAAATGGCTGAGGAACTGAACAGGTTTTTTGGGTCGGTCTTCACAGTGGAAGACACAAATAACATGCCAGTGACTGATGGAAATGAGGCTATGACAGGTGAGGACCTTGAGAGGATTGTTATCACTAAGGAGGTAGTGATGGGCAAGCTAATGGGGGTAAAGGTAGACCAGTCTCTTGGACCTGATGGAATGCATCCCAGAGTGCTAAAAGAGATGTCTAGGGAAATTGCAAATGCACTAGTGATAATTTACCAAAATTCACTAGACTCTGGGGTGGTCCCGGCGGATTGGAAATTAGCAATTGTGACACCACTGTTTAAAAAAGGAGGTAGGCAGAAAGCGGGTAATTATAGGCCAGTGAGCTTAACTTTGGTAGTAGGGTAGATGCTGGAATCTATCATCAAGGAAGAAATAGCGAGGCATCTGGATGGAAATTGTCCCATTGGGCAGACGCAGCATGGGTTCATAAAGGGCAGGCCGTGCCTAACTAATTTAGTGGAATTTTTTGAGGACATTAACAGTGCGGTAGATAACGGGGAGCCAATGGATGTGGTATATCTGGATTTCCAGAAAGCCTTTGACAAGGTGCCACACAAAAGGTTGTTGCATAAGATAAAGATGCATGGCATTTAGGGGAAAGTAGTAGCATGGATAGAGGATTGGTTAATTAATAGAAAGCAAAGAGTGGGGATTAATGGGTGTTTCTCTGGTTGGCAATCCGTAGCTAGTGGTGTCCCTCAGGGATCAGTGTTGGGCCCACAACTGTTCACAATTTACATAGATGATTTGGAGTTGGGGACCAAGGGCAATGTGTCCAAGTTTGCAGACGACACTAAGATAAGTGGTAAAGCAAAAAGTGCAGAGGATACTGGAGTCTGCAGAGGGATTTGGATAGGCTAAGTGAATGGGCTAGGGTCTGGCAGATGGAATACAATGTTGATAATTGTGAAGTTATCCATTTTGGTAGGAATAGCAGCAAAAGGGATTATTATTTACATGATGAAATATTAAAACATGCTGCTGTGCAGAGCGATCTGGGTGTGCTAGTGCATGAGTCGCAAAAAGTTGGTTTACAAGTGCAACAGGTGATTAAGAAGGCAAATGGAATTTTGTCCTTCATTGCTAGAGGGATGGAGTTTAAGACTAGGGAGGTTCTGCTGCAATTGCATAAGGTGTTAGTGAGGCCACACCTGGAGTACTGTGTTCAGTTTTGGTCTCAAGTAAATTGAGAAAGGACGTACTGGCACTGGAGGGTGTGCAGAGGAGATTCACTAGGTTTATCCCAGAGCTGAAGGGGTTGGATTACGAGGAGAGGTTGATAGACTGGGACTGTACTCATTGGAATTTAGAAGGATGAGGGGGGATCTTATAGAAACATATAAGATTATGAAGGGAATAGATAGGATAGATGCAGGGAGGTTGTTTCCACTGGCGGGTGAAAGCAGAACTAGGGGGCATAGCCTCAAATAAGGGGAAGTAGATTTAGGACTGAGTTTAGGAGGAACTTCTTCACCCAAAGGGTTGTGAATCTATGGAATTCCTTGCCCAGTGAAGCAGTAGAGGCTCCTTCATTAAATGTTTTTAAGATAAAGATAGATAGTTTTTTGAAGAATAAAGGGATTAAGGGTTATGGTGTTCGGGCCGGAAAGTGGAGCTGAGTCCATAAAAGATCAGCCATGATCTCATTGAATGGTGGAGCAGGCTCGAGGGGCCAGATGGCCTACTCCTGCTCCTAGTTCTTGTGTTCTATGTAAGTGCTGGGTCGCATTTAAGTGGTGCGCCCCACCGATTGCAGCCAGTAAGCCATGGTGAGGCAACTAAATCAGAGGCAGGCCACCACAGGTGCGTCGTGAAACTCGGTGAAAGAATACATTTTTGTTAAAGAGGCTGAATATAAGGCAACTTTTCCCACCGATGATGCAGGCTGGATTCGCTCCAGTTTTTTTCGCAGAAACCGACACTTTGAAATAATATCAGAAAATTCCACCTGATAATTGAATTCATCCTGGTGTAATGGAAAATAACTTATTAGCAATTTCCAATTCTGGTCATGTATTAAGATATTCCGGTGGAGAAGGCAGAAAAACTCTCAGGGACGAGTTTCTTCTCTTGAGATGTTATCCAATTGTTTACTACAGTTCGAGGACTGTTATGACTTTGTTCACTTGATTTCTTTTGGAATAAAATTTGCTTTGGCATCAAAGAAAAGCAGATGGATAATGAAGAGTGACTGAGCACTTGGACGGATTGAATTCTTTGAGATGGTCACTGACAGAATGGATAGGAAGTTGTCTACTGAAACATCCAGGGGCCCTTTGGTAAGATTCCACAAAACATATTATCAAAAATGAAAATGCACAGAATTGGAGCCATATTTATGTCAAATGTTGATGATTGGTTGGAAGGTAAGAGAGGGAGAGTCGGGGAAATGTGGATATTTATCTACTAAATCTTCAGTGCAACAGCATCAGGAAAATGAAGCAGATTGCAAAATCTGTACTCTTGAAGCTACATTATATGATCCTCTGAAGCAAGGCTGAGGCATGCATTGCCCAACTGCCAGCAAGAAGCTTATCTCTTATCACTGCTGTGGAGAGAAAGGCAGCTCAGGTGCACTGAGTTTGTGTGAGACACCATATGGGGCGTCATTCTCCGACCCCCCGCCGGGTTGGAGAATCGCCGGGGGCTGCCGTGAATCCCGCCCCCGCCGGTTGCCGAAGTCTCCGGTACCGGATATTCGGCGGGGGCGGGAATCGGGCCGCGCCGGTTGGCGCCCCCCCCCCCCCCCCCCCCCCCCCCCGCTCGATTCTCCGGGAGTCCCGCCGATAAATTGCCTGTCCCGCCGGCGTAAATTAAAGTACCTTTCTTACCGGCGGGACAAGGCGGCGTGGGCGGGCTCCGGGGTCCTGGGGGGGGGGGGGCGCGGGGCGATCTGGCCCCGGGGGGTGCCCCCATGGTGGCCTGGCCCGCGATCAGGGCCCACCGATCCGCGGGCGGGCCTGTGCCGCGGGGGCACTCTTTCCCTTCCGCCTCAGCCACGGTCTCCACCATGGCGGAGGCGGAAGAGACTCCCTCCACTGCGCATGCGCGGGAAACTGTCAGCTGACGCTCCCGCGCATGCGCCGCCCGGAGATGTCATTTCCGCGCCAGCTGGCGGGGCAACAAAGGCCGTTTCCGGGAAATCCCTCCGGCGTCAGCACAGTCCCTCAATGTTGGGGCTCGGGTCCCAAAGATGCGGAGCATTCCGCACCTTTGGGGCGGCGCATGCCCGTCGGATTGGCGCCGTTTTGGGCGCCAGTCGGCGGACGTCGCGCTGTTTGAGGAGAATATCGCCCCAGAGCATTGCATCGGTTAGAAGAACCATGAGAATTTCAAATCAGTGAAATATATTTACAGAAGTGGTAAGTATATATAGTGAGTGAACACACAGTTTGCACTCTTAATATTTCTTAATTTTTCATATTCAGGTGTTATGTCTAGATGCTTCCCCGACATCCGGAGTAGGCATGGAGACATCCTGCTGACTGCTATGTCATGTTGCCTGTGATGACCTTGGCGGGCATCCTCTGGCACATTTTGGGTGATTGACCACAAGGTCAGCTGCCTGTAATTTCTGGAAGAGAGTTCCAAATGCGTTTCCCAAGTGTCACTGTACACGAGGAGATCACCTAGGTGCACCACACAATTGGATAAGCCCATTGTGACCTGACTCTTCAGTCTTTGAAAGGTGGTTGGGGCATTTTGCAGTCCAAACGGCATGACATGATAACCCATCTGGAGTCCTTTGTGCAGGCGGGCAAGGGAATCTGCCGGTATCCCTTGAGTAAATCTATCTTTGCAGTCTTCCAGGTGGGGTACTGGGTAGGAATTGGCTCTGGTCACTGCATTCACCTGTTAGTAGTCAACAAAGAACATTGTGGAGCCATGCAGTTTGGGCAGAAGCACAACTGGGTAGTTCCAGCTACTGCTACTAGACACAATTAGCTGGTGCTCCAGCATGTTGTTAAATTCTTCACAAGCTAGCCTAGTTTTCTTTTCACCTAGATGGTAAAAATTACCTTATGGGAGGAAACTCTCCCACATCCACATCATGTAGAGTCAGCTTCAGCCTGACGTGTCTCTACAAATGCTTTTAAATGGAATGAACAGCCTTATCAGATCTTTTCGCTGTTTTGCATTTAGGTGGCGAATTAAAATTTCTGTGTTTTTAAGCCCAACAGTAGGGGTTCACTGTGGGCCTTCCCCACAGCACCATGCACAGTTCCTCTCATCCTCTAGGTATTGGACAGCTGCTTCTTCCTTTTCTGGCTGTTATCATGTTTTATCATGTTGACTGACACAGCCTTTGCTTTTTTCTGCAGACTGGGCGTAATTACCTAGTCTACTTCCCCAAGTCCTTTTGCTACTATGATTGGGCCACTGGATCAGACCTTTAGGGGTCCATCCTGTATCGGTAGGAGCATTAGCACATAGCAAGCCTGGCTGAAAGATGTGGGCCATGCCAGTTTTTCTGCTTATTCTTTCACAGCTGTTTGTGAAATCTTTAAGTGTTCTTGCCACACCCCAGTTGTCATGAGTCACTCGCTGTGGTGATTGTCCCTTTAAGGGCAACACAGCAGAGTAAGAGTAATTTGGCTTGGGTGATCAATCGGGGCTCAGAGTGGGAAATCACCCCAGTGAAGGGGTTCACCTCAGCAGAGGTATTTCAGAGCTAACTGCAAACATGCTGCTGCTCTTGAAGATGACTAAATAAATCTTTTTGTTCACTAATGAAATCGCTGAAAGTGCATCATTAAATCTGCCGGTGGGGATGGGATACACATGCGTGCAAGGGCAACAGAGCAGATTAGGAGTCACCTGGTCTGGGTGACTCTTACTCTTCTGTGTTGCCCTTAAAGGGACAATCACCACACTTAAAGTACACGGTCATGTTGTCTAACATGGAGACTTTCTCTTTCTGTTCTGAAAATCTTTCCATGATTAGTTTCAGAGGGCCCTCTCACTTGGTGTCTGTTAACCAATTCAAATGGAATCAAACCGGTGAACTCATTGGGTGAATCTCTGGTCATGAACAGAAGAAAACCTAGTTCTTTATTCCAGTCATTGGGATACTCATGGCAGTATGCCCAGATCATTGTTTTTGCAGTCTGGCGATACCGCACTATCGCCCTTCTGCAACTGTGAGTGATAATTTGAGCACTTCAGTTGGGACATGTCCAGGTTACCTCTGACTTGCTGGAATATTTGAGATTGACATTCGAGCCCTGATCCAACTGGATCTGAGTGGACAGACCATACTGTAAAGAATTGTGTTAATTGCCCCACTACTATTTTGGCAGATATGGGGCTGGATTCTCTGCACTCCAACACCAAAATCGCATCCGGTGCCGGGGCAGAGAATCCAGTTCCACGCCTGGAATCGGAATCGGCGCCAGCTCCTCGATTCCCCGTCCCCCCCAAAAAAAGCGGTGTACCCGGGAAGTACGCTGCACCACGTATCCCCCACCTGTGGCCATTGCCAGAAGCCCGCCCCACCATTTTCCGCCCTCAACCAGCCGAAATCCCGATGGCGTGGATCTAATATAGACCCTGGCCGCCATGGTTGGGGCGGGCCGATCGGAGAGCAGGTCGGTCCTCATATGGGACCGGGGTATTTTTTAGTGGGTGGTCCGGGTTGGGCGCGCGGCTGATCGGGTATACTATTTATGTGGTCCAGCTCCGCGGTATGAATCTGCCATGGACCATGGCACGGCCGGCCGCTGGAAGCCTCCGCCATGTGCATGCGCAGCCTCTGACTTGCCACACCTAGGTTTAAGGCTAGGGAGATTATGCTGCAATTGTATAAGGTGTTAGTGAGGCCACACCTGGAGTATTGTGTTCAGTTTTGGTCTCCTTACTTGAGAAAGGACGTACTGGCACTGGAGGGTGTGCAGAGGAGATTCACTAGGTTAATCCCAGAGCAGAAGGGGTTGGATTATGAGGAGAGGTTGAGTAGACTGGGACTGTACTCGTTGGAATTTAGAAGGATGAGGGGGGATCGTATATAAACATATAAAATTATGAAGGGAACAGATAAGATGCGGACAGGTTTTTTCCACTGGTGGGTGAAAGCAGAACTAGGGGGCATAGCCTCAAAATAAGGGGAAGTAGATTTAGGACTGAGTTTAGGAGGAGCATCTTCACCGAAAGGGTTGTGAATCTATGGAATCCCTTGACAAGTGAAGCAAAGATAGATAGTTTTTTAAAGAATAAAGGGATTAAGGGTTATGGTGTTCGGGCCGGAAAGTGGAGCTGAGTCCACAAAAGATCAACCATGATCTCATTGAATGGCGGAGCAGGCACGAGGGGCCAGATGGCCTACTCCTGCTCCTAGTTCTTATGTTCTTATGTTCTCTGACCCGGAAGTGCGGGGGCCCGTATCTGCAGTTGGAGCTGCAAGCTTCGCGACGGGTCCCTGCTCGCACCCTGCAGGGCTGTGAACATGTGGCCTTTTGATGCCAGTTTTTCTGGAGTGAAAGGCCACAGTTTTCACGATGGCCTGGGGACATAGTCCCTGAAATGGAGAAAACAGACCATGGTTCTCAGGGGAACAGCCTCTTGGAAAAAGCTAGCCACATCCACGATGGTTAGGGTATACTGCCAGCATTCTTGAAAAAACGCTACGGGAATCATTGGCTGGGGTTTACCCACAACTTGGCAGGTGTGGCAGGTTCTGCAAAACCTGTGGAGGTGTGACCAGTAAAAAATATTGGCTGGATGCAGTCTCTGTTTTTTTGTGTACCCACATATGCAGCCATTGGGATTTTGGGTGCCCTCCTTAAATACTCTTCACCAACACCATGGAACTAATTGCACCCTCTGGTGCAAACGTCATGCCTTTCTGAGCAGTAGCATTTATTTGGCCCATGTATCCCTCAGTAACACTATAGGCTTACTCATCATGATCTGGAGAAATGTAGCCACTCTTCTTTACAATGCAACACCCTTGTAACTCTTGGGGATTTTTTTAAAGTCACCTGCACTCTCAGCAGTGCGTCGACAGGGATTTGCTGTCAAAGCCATGACTTGGTTTATAGTGCCCTCTGGCAAATTTCTGTCTGTGGTTTGTGTGTCCCAACAAATCCCAAGGGTTTTTGTCTGTGACTTCCAGCAATTGGCACAGAGGTGTCCTGCCTTGCAACAATTAAAACACACACATTACTCCATGTGGCATCACTCCACTTCCAGCACAATGCTTTCTGGCCTGAGGAGGCTCCCCTGTGTTTTCAGCTGTCTATTCTCTCCCACGATTGCTCAGTTTCCTATCAATCTCCCACCTTCTCCACTTCTCAGATGGTTGGGAGTGACAAGGGAAGGATTTTCTTCGGGATGAAGATTTGTGGGCAAGCTCACAATCAACACCCAGGGTTGCTGCCTGCTGGTTCTTGTATGTGAGTTATCTGGAAGGGTATGAACCTTTTGAACACCTTGAGGAGAATTATTTCCTAAGGGATTTTATAGATACCTCAATTTTAAGCACCCCGTCAAAAGGAAACTGTTTCAGCTGTTCAAATTCCAGATCCGTTTGCTCAGGCTCAAGGAACTTCTGAAGTATGCCTCCGGCAGTAACTGGTACACATTTAAAATAGCCTTTTTGCTGTCTCATAGCTTTTTGCACTTCCTTTGGGAACAAGGAGTGAACCTCATAAGCTTTTCCTGTCGGCTTACTCTGCATCAGCAGGGACCAGTGTTGGGCTGGCCACTTTAATGGCTGTGCTACCCTTTTGAAAGAGACAAAGAATGTGTCCACCTCTTCTTCATCAAACTTAGGGATTAAATCGGCAAACTTGAATACCTCAGGCCAGAAGTCAGAATTAGGGGTTTTTCCCTGACCAGAGGTGTCTTCAATGGGCACAGTGGGGTCCTTCTTTCTCAGCTCCTGCTGTTTTAATTTAAACTCCCTTCCTTTTCTCTTTCCTTTCCCAAAATTCTCTATCCTCCCTCCATTCCTTCCTCTCTCTTTCTCTTCTATTTTCCTCAAATTCCAATTTCCATTGCTCCAACCTTAATTCCCTGCCATTAATTTATCTGTCAGTGTCCTGAATTTCCGCTTCAAGATGTTTCGCCGCTCATTTTAAAATTAACAGTTTTCTGACTTTCGGGTGGAACTCCACCTCTAAGTGTCTAACCGTACCTTTTACTTTTTTCCAAGGACAGCACCCTTAACATCTCACCAATTATCTCATCCTGTTCTCTGAATGTGGACATTTTATCAGTTTAGTGTTACAGGTGCAAGAAAACCTTTTTCAGATTTTAAATTGCTTGTGGAGGGACAATTTACTTTCCCCGCTCCAATTCTTTTGTCAGTCTGTGGGAACAATTCCAAACGCAAGCCCCAATTTCATTATGATCAAGTGGGAAGGGGTGAGATTGCTTCACTCTGTTCAAACTCCTCGATTGGTCACAACAGTGGCTTAAGTTTCTTTTACTTGAGCATATAGCTTTTTGAACCGGAATGTATTTAAACGGTTAAGTTCTCTTGAGTCAAAGAAAGAACAAATTTATTAACTACTAAACCTGAGGAAAATAATAAAAATATGGGGTCAAGCATTCAACCCTCATGCAGTCATTCCGACCCACACAGAGACACACGCAGAAAAAGAATATATTATTAAATGTTCTTTGATTGTCCTTGAGGCACATGGGGCGAAATTCTCCGGAAACGGCACGATGTCCGCCGACTGGCGCCCAAAACGGCGCAAATCAGTCGGGCATCGCGCCGCCCCAAAGGCGCGGAATGCTCTGCATCTTTGGGGGCCGAGCCCCAACCTTAAGGGGCTAGGTCGGCGCCAGATGAATTTCCGCCCCGCCAGCTGGCGGAAAAGGCCTTTGGTTCCCCGCCAGCTGGCGCGGAAATGACATCTCCGGGCGGCACATGCGCGGGAGCGTTAGCGGCCACTGACGGCATTCCCGCGCATGCGCAGTGGAGGGAGTCTCTTCTGCCTCCGCCATGGTGGAGACCGTGGCGAAGGCGGAAGGGAAAGATTCTCCACTCCCACGCCGAAGTGGCCGCGCCGTCGTGAACGCCGTCGAAGTTCACGACGGCGCGGAACGGCCCCGGTCCCGACCGATTCAGGCCCTGACAATGGGCCAGTATCGGGGCTGCTTCATCTACCCGCGCCAGGCCTTGTCACCCGCGTAAAAGCGGCGCCGCATAGATGACGCGGCCGGCGCCACATAACGGACGTCATTCGCGCATGCGCGGGTTGGCCGGCGCCAACCCGCGTATGCGTGGTTGCCTTCCTGTCCAAATCCACCCTGGAAGAAGATGAGGAACGGATCTTGCGGGGCCGCGGAAGGAAGGAGGTCCTCCTTCAGAGAGGACGGCCCGACGATCGGTGGGCACCGACGCGGGCCACCCCACATTCAAGGTGAAGCCCGGTGCAGGATCCCTCCTCGCCACCCCACAGGCCGCCCCCCCCCCAGCATTCACGCACCGCCCACGACTGCAGCGACCAGGTGTGGACGGCGCCGGGGGGAACCCGCCGTTTTGGCCTGGTCGCTCGGCCCATCCGGGCCTCAGAATAGCTGGGGTGCCGGAGAATTGCCATTTTGGGTGTCTCCAGCGATTCTCCGGCCTGCGGCCCGCGAAACTCGACCGGGCCCTTCCCGCCGCTTCGGAGAATTGCGTGAGGGCGTCGGACCGGCGTCCCCAGAAACTTTGGCGGCCCAGGCGATTCTCCCAACCGTCGTGGAAGTGGAGAATCGCCCCCCCCCGGTGCCGGAGACTTCGCCAACCGGCGGGGGCGGGTTTCACGCCAGCCCCCGGCGATTCTCCGACCCGGCGGGGGGTCGGAGAATCTCGCCCATGGTTTCAAATGCTTGGTCAATTAAGATTAGTTAGTTACTTGGATGCAGTCGGCTCTAGATGTTGCAATTATTACGAGATCTCACTTCGCTGGTAGGCTTCTTGTGGAGTTGGCGTCTCCAACCAGGTGACACTCTTATTCCAAAAAAGAGGGAGGGACAGAGAACAGCAAAAGAATACATTGGGCGGAATTCTCCGTTGCCCGACACCGATATTGTAATCGGCGATCAGGCGGAGAATCCCTTCCGACGCCCAAATCGGGGGCGGCGCCTATTTGATGCTGTTTTCGAGTCTCCGCCCCTCCAAAATGGCGTCATCGTGTCGCGTACCACAGGCCTTTCAAATGGCATTGGTGGGTCATCAGAAGGCCCTCCCCCGATCGGCCGAGTTTCAAACCGCACAGTTGATGTATGGTCTGAACGGTTGGCAACCCAGCGTGGCGGCCACGGATTGTGTCCAGTGCCACCACATTCGTCCGGGATCCAAGCCGTTGGCGTGGGGGGGGGGGCTTCCGCGAGGGCTGGGAGACCAGTGGGGGGTAGCCAGGGGGTCGCCTTTGGGGCGGTATTTGGCAGGTTGGGTCCGCACACGGCCGGTGCCAATGTTGCATGGCGTGCCCACTGCAGGTCGTCGCCATGCGCACGTGCGGCCATCGACCCATCCATTCTCCGGTTGTTTTGGGCGCGGGAGCCGGGAGTTTTACCCAGCGCCGCTGCTAGTCCATCACCGGTCCCGGAATCGGTGAGCGTTCGGTGCCAATTCTGGCGTCGTAAAATGGCTGGGAATTCTCTGTTTCGGCCGGCACTTAGCCGCTGAAATGGAGAATCCAGCCCATTATTTTTAAAGAAGCAGCTACTTAAATTTAAGTACAACCAGTCGGGAAGCCAAACACGACCATTAGGGAAGCCAAAATTCAGCGAGGCCAGGTCAAATAAATTAGTCTAAGTAAACCAAAGTAATATAAAATTGACACAAGGGAAGTAAATCGAAGACATGGTAGGACAGCTTGGCTGTGTGGAATGCATGTCCTGTAATATGTGGGAAGTCGTGGTGGTTACTGGTGTCTAGATGACTACATGTGCAGGGAGTGTCATCAGCTACAGAAACCTGAGCTACAGATTTCAGAGCTTAAGTGGCAGCTGTAGTCACTGTGGTGCATTCACGGGCTGAAATCTATGTTGCTTGCAATCTGAGATTTGTGGTCACATTGTAATTTAGGAGTATGGAAGCAAAAAGGGAATGAGTGACCACCAGCAGTGCAAGAGAACTAGACTAGTACAAAGTCTGCTCACTCTTCAGTTTTCCATTTTTGATATTGGTGAGGGGGTTCCTCAGAGGAGTTCAGTCAGAATAAAATTTACAGTTCCACAAGTGATTCTGTTGTACAGGAGGGGAGGGGGAAAACAGAAATGGTCGTAGTGATAGAGGACTTGTTAGTTAGGGGAACAGAGAGGCATTTATGTGACCATAGACGTGACTCCAGGGTGGTATAATAATAATCTTTATTGTCACAAGTAGACCTACATTAACACTCCAATGAAGTTACTGTGAAAAGCCCCTAGTCGCCACATTCTGAAGCCTGTTGGTAACATAGAGGGAGTATTCAGAATTTCCAATTCAGCTAACAAGCACGTCTTTCGGGACTTGTGGAAGGAAACCGGAGCCCTCGGAGGAAATCCACGCAGACACGGGTGGAAGATGCAGACTCAGCACAGACAGTGACCCAAGCTGGGAATCGAACCTGGGAACCTGGCGCTGTGAAGCAGCAATGCTACCAATGTGCTACTGTGCTGCCCCCTACTATACTCCCTATACACACATGACTGTGTGGCAAAATT
The DNA here is from genome assembly GCF_047496885.1 of Scyliorhinus torazame. Lineage (NCBI taxonomy): Eukaryota > Metazoa > Chordata > Chondrichthyes > Carcharhiniformes > Scyliorhinidae > Scyliorhinus > Scyliorhinus torazame. The sequence goes on from NC_092708.1 coordinate 75,991,907, forward strand.
TGGCTCCAACACCATCTACACATTTGCGGACAACACAACCATAGTGGGTCAGATTTCGAACAACGAAGAATTAGAATACAGGAGGGAGATAGAGAACCCAATGGAGTAGTGTACACACCCTTGTCTGCATCAACGGGGCCGAGGTGGAGATGGTTGACAGCTTCAAATTCCTAGGTGTGCACATCACCAAAAATCTGTCCTGGTCTACGACCAAGAAAGCACAACAACGCCTATACTTCCTCAGGAAACGAAGGAAATTCGGCATGTCCACATTGACTCTAACCAATTTTTACAGATGTACTATAGAAAGCATCCTATCTGCCTGCATCACAACCTGGTATGGCAACTGCTTGGCCCAAGACTACAAGAATATTCAGAGAGTCAAGAACACAGCCCAGTCCATCACACAAACATGCCTCCCACCATTGACTCTATCTCCATCTCCCGCTGCTTGGGGAAAGTGGGCAGCATAATCAAAGATCCCTCCCACCTGGCTTACTGCTTCCATTGGGCAGGAGATACAAAAGTCTGAGAACACGCACAAACAGACTCAAAAACAGCTTCTTCCCCGCTGTTACCAGACTTCTAAACGACCCTCTTATGGACTGATCTGATTAATACTACACTCCTGTATGCTTCACCCGATGCCAGTGTATATGTATTTACATTGTGTACCTTGTGGTGCCCTTTTATGTATTTTCATGTACTAAGTGCACGCAGAAAAATACTTTTCACTGTACCTCGGTATACGTGACAATAAACAAATCCAATCCAATTTCTGAGGCATTGGAAGCACTTCTGGGGGTGAAGCATTATTGATTGATTAATCAATGACAGTTATGAGGAGGGATAATATACTCAATGAAACATCAAATGAGGCTGTACAGGTTGAGCTCAGAAATTAAAAGTGAGCAGCCATGCTGCTAGTTATCTCCAAAGACCTCCAGATAGTGGAAGGGAGTTAAAAGAGCACATTTGTAGCCAAATTTCTGAATGCAAAAACAATAGAGCAGCAATCATTGGAGACTGCAATAACCCCAATATCAATTGGAATAGAATCAGCGTGGGAGACTCAGAGGGCACAAAATTCTTGAACTTCTTTAGCAAGCATGGGGAGGTGGTGGCATAGTGTCACTGGATATGCTACCCAGATATCCAGGGTAATGCTCTGAGGATCTGGGTACAAATCCCACCATGGCAGATGGTGAAATTTAGATCCAATAAAAAGCTGGAATTAAAAGTCTAATGATGGTCATGAAACCCGTGCTGTAAAATCCCATCTGGCCCACTAATGTCCTTTGGGGAAGAAAATCTGTCATGAATGAATTTCTAAAAATGTAACAAGCCCAGTAATTCTAGATGTCTTAGGAAATTAAGTGGGGGGACCGTTTTAGAGATGGTGACCATCATGCAGTTAGATTGAGCATCAGTTCTAACTTCAGTTCTAAATGGGGGGGAAGACAAACTGAGAGGTGAACTGGCAAAAAATAGACTGCATACAGCTACCTGAGGGGAAATCAGTGTCAAATCAGTGGGAGACATTCAAAAGTGAGATTCCTGGCCACAATTTAGACTTGTCCCCACAAAGTACAAGGGTGATATTGTTGAATCTAGAGCAAACTGGTTATCTGTAAGCATACGGGGTAAGATACAGCAAAGAAAGAAAGATTCTGACTATCGCAAGAAATGTATTAATGTAGAAAGCAGTACAAAAAGTACATACGTGAATCAGGGTCCTCAATGAGTACACTGTCTCTGGCTTCACTAAGGCGAGGGATGATGCAGAAATTCTAGTAAAAGAACAGGAATGTTAAATATTAGATACAATAGGCCTAATGAGAGAGGAAGTACTGAGGGACTGATATCCATAAAAGTGAATAAATCACCAGGGCTGGCTGGATTGTATCTCAGAGTGTTAAAGGAAGCCAGGGAGGAAATAGTAGATACTCTGAGGATCATTTTGTAATCCTTACTAGATGCAGGCAAGGCACCAGAAGGTTCGAGGTCTGCGAACCATGTGCCATTATTTTAAAAGGGTATGAGGGATAAACTAGAAATTTATAAGCCCGTCAGCCTGACTTTGGTGGTGGGCAAATTATTGGATTCAATTCTGAGAGACAGGTTAAAACTGTCACTTAGAAAGGCATGGATTGACCCCGGTTTTGTTCGGGAAAGATCATGTTTTGCTAATTAATCAATTTTTTTGAGCAAGTAACAAGGATATTTGATAAGGGTAGTGCAGTTGAGGTTGTATACATTGATTTCAGTAAGGCATTTGATAAGGCAGACTGGTCAGAAAATTAAATCTCAAGGGTACAGAGGAAGGTGCAAGCTGGCTCCAAAATTGGCTCAGGAATGGGAAACAACACGTCATGTTGAATGGTTGATTTTGTGAATGGAAAACAGTTTCCAGTGGTGTTCCAAGGGCCCAGTGTTGGGGCCCTTGCTGTTGGTTTTATATATTATATATTGGCCATAAATCGGCACGACATAATCAGGAAATTTGCACAAGACGCAAAGAAAGTTGGCCATGTAGTTGATAGTGAAGAGGATAGCTGTTGTTCCAGAATTATATCAATGTTTGGTTGAGTGGCTGTAAAAGTGGCAAAAGAAATTCAACCTAGAAAAGTGTGAGGTAATGCATTTGAGGAAGGCAAATAAAACAAATGAATGTTCAATAAACGGGAGGATATTGAGAGAAGTAGAGGAAGTTAGAAACCTTAGAGTGAATATCCACTGGGCCCTGAAGATGACAGGACATATGGATAAGGTGGTAAAGAAAACATGTGGAATGCTTTCCTTTAGATCTTGAAGGTGACAACACAAATGGACAAGGTAGTCAAGAAAGTATACGGAATGCTTGCCTTCATTGGATGGGGCAAATGAGTACAAAAACTGGCAAGTCATGCTACAGTTGTATAGAACCTTTGTAAGGCCGCACTATGAATATTGCACGCAATTCTGGTTGCCACACTATGAGAAGGATGTGGAGGATTTGGAGAGGGTGCAGAGGAGGTTTACCAGGATGTTGCCTGGTCTGGAGGGTGTTAGCTATATGGAGAGGCGGAATACACTCGGACTGTTTTAATTAGAAAGGCAGAGGTTGAGGGGTGACCTGATCGAGGTCTACAAGATTATGAGGGCACAGTAAGAAGTCTTACAACACCAGGTTAAAGTTCAATAGGTTTTTTCGAATCACTAGCTTTCGGAGCGCAGCTCCTTCCTTCACCTGAGGAAGGAGCTGCGCTCCAAAAGCCAGTGATTGGAAACAATTCCTGTTGGACTTTAACCTGGTATTGTAAGACGTCTTACTGTGTCCACTCCAGTCCAACACCGGAATCTCCACATCAAGATTATGAGGGGCATGGATAGAGTTGATGGGCAGGCAGTCTTTCCCAGGGTGGAGGGGTCAGTCACCAGGGAGCATAGGTTTCAGGTCTATGGGGTAAGGTTTAAAGGAGATGTGTGAGGCAGGTTTTTTATGCATTGGATGGTGAGTGCCTGAAACCCGTTGCCAGTGGAGGTTGTGGAAGCAGATACATTAACGGCATTCAAAAGGCACCTTGACAAATACATGGATAGGATGGGTATAGAGGGATACGGCACAAGGAAGTTCTGAGGGTTTTGGCAAAGGTTGGTATCATGACTGGTACAGGCTTGGAGGTCTGAAGGGCCTGTTCCTGTGCTGTATTGTTCTTTGTTCTTTACTGATTTTCTATTCTATACCTCATGAAACAATGTAATGATGGAACTGTATAAAACTCTGGTTAGGCCAGAGCTGCAACTTTGTGTGCACGCTGGTCACCACATTACAGGAAGGACATAATCGCCCTGGAGAGAGCGCAGAGGAGATTTGCAAGACTGTTGTCAGGGTTTGACATGTATGACTATGAGGAAAGATTCAATTGTCTAGGGCAGTTTTCCTTAGAACAGAGGAGGCTCAGGCAAAGTTGAGGTGCACGAACTGAGGGGCAGCACGGTGGTACTGTGGTTAGCACTGCCGCCTCACAGCGCCAGAGACCCAGGTTCGTTTCTGGCCTCGGGAGACTGTCTGTGTGGAGTTTTCATGTTCTCCCCGTGTCTGCGTGGGTTTCCTCTGGGTGTTCCGGTTTCCTCCCACAGTCCAAAGATGTGCAGGTTAGGTGGATTGGCCATGCCATTTTACACCTTACGATGAGGTTACAGGGCAGGAGATTGGGTCGAGGCAGGGTTGAAGGGTCGGTGCAGACTCGATTGGCTGAATGGCTTTGTTCTGTACTGTAGGGATTCTATGATCCTCTGAACTTACGAGGGACCTAGACAGGGTAGACAGGAAAAGGTCCCTAGCTGAGGGGGTCAATTATGAGGGGACATATATTTAAGGTGATTGGAGGTGTAAAGAAGGCAAGGGAAGAAAAAATTCACCCACTGGGGGTAGGCGTCTGGAGCTCATTGCCTGAAACTGCCTGGTGCTTGAGGCTGAAACGCTAAAGTCATTTAAAACGTACCTGAACCTGTAGCTGAATTGTTGTAAGCTGCAAGACTACCGTCCAGTTGTTGGACAGTGGGATTAAAATGAGCCACTATTTTCTTATTTTCTCCTTTCTGGCTGGCATAGACAAAATGGGCTAAATGTCCTTTTTCTGCGCCATAACATTTTCTATGGTGGATCGGCCCTCATCTATTTATTCTGCTGAAGACTTTCTTTACACCACCTGTGTCACTTGCAAACGCTCTCAAATGGCTGGCCATCCTTGCCTGGAAACATTTCACCCATTGTGCATTTCCAAGAGGTCTTGGGTGTATCTGTGGCAGACATTGTTTAAGCATCCAATACTTGGCATTTTAATGTCTCTTCCTTAGACAGTTGCAAGTTTTGACAGGTGCCTGGATTATCGGAAATGTAGCTCTCTCTTCACACTGCCCTGAGGGTGATTTGTTTCTTTCTCACATTCATCTAGGAATGTGGCCTTGCAATGTGTTAAAGCCGTCTGCTCTGTCTCAGTGCAAATTGCAAATTTCCAGTTGGTTGAAAGTTAGAAAGTCATATTTTCAATTTTCATATTTGTGACAGAGTCAATTCAGATTTTCAAGACTGAGATTAATGGATTGTTGCTCAGGTAAGTGGAGCAAGGAACATAAAGGATGGGTAGGTCCAAGAAGTTAAAGTAATTATCGGCCATACAGAATGACAGAATATGCTCAAGGGACTGAATGTCCTACTCCGATGTCCTCATATTCTAGTTTTGCTTGTTAGCTTTTGGATGTGATATCCATTTAATCATAACAAACACAAAGGGCATCTTGAGAGCTCATGCAATCAATGCGTAACTATTTTACCTGATAGACCTATCTCAAAGCTTTATCTTATCTGCTAAAAAAGAAGCTTACCTTTATCACTCAAATAATAATTGTCCAATTCCAAAGATTACCAGCAGCATTTGGTGTATACATGTGCTATTAATAAATGGCCATATTCAGAAAAATAATTTAAAAGCATAAATCCACTCCTGTGGACTGCCAAGTGCCTTAAACACTTATTCCACTCTATATTTTGCTGTTGGTTTTGTTTCTGTCAATTGTTTTTCATTGTAAATAAATCTTGTCTGTCATTTAGCCTGTGTAAGTAGTTTTGCAGTGTGATATTTTCTGCCTGCTGGACTGACATGAGATATAGTAGGCATCACAAATGTTCTCCAGTAAACAATTTTTAACAATTGGGGTTAATTGTTAAACCTGAGTCATGCTAACCTATTGTAGCTGTGAGTAAAATACATCAATTTGGAAGTGACACTGTCTGCTTGCGAAAGCCATCCCTGTGAGAACAAGGTGTTGGAGAAAGCTCAACTCATAGCAGCCTCAACCGTGCATTATTCATCGATGATATGCCTTGTCCAAAGTTCTCTTAGGGTGCAGCTGTATTACATTCATCAGCCTGAGATGAGCAGTCCCATTTTGGAGTCAGCCAGACAGAGCCCTATTATGTTTCTTGTCTTAAGAATGAACGGTTTTGTTTAGAAAATTGCTCCGCACATGCTTGGAATGTGCCGTGAGTGAGGTTGTTTCCCAACTGTTTGAAATTGAAATATTTAAAGATCAAGGAAAGAAGATTCCCGATTCTCAAAACATTTAAATTGAGTTACAGTCAGTTCGAAAAGTATCTGGGGGCCCAACCCTGAGTTTCTGAACACCTTTGTAAATCAGATTTGATTTTTTTTTTAGACTTGCATTCTGTACAGTGTCAAACTAAAAAAACATGAGACTACCAGCCTGCAGTGAACCTCACTCCAAAAATCTCCACCCTTGCCTCTTCCATTCTGCTTACTTTTAGGTGAGTTAACAAGAATTACCATGCCTACATTTTATTTGGAAGGGTGATCTATTTGCACTGAAAGTGAGAAAAACACAAAAACATCCCTGGCTAATGCAAGCTGTATACAACAAACACGACCCCAGCAATGCACTTCCACCCTAGCAATAGAGGATCATCACAAATACATCAATGTGACTGCTGCAATTCCTACAATCTTGTGATCGAGGTCATATTGTTGAAAAAACACCTACTCATAGACAATTATATGCTGTGACTTTCCAACCAGCAGCCGTTGGATTGGGTTTGTTCAAACACATTTCCCCTGGGAACCTTAATCACCAGTACAAAGATGAGACTTTCATTCCATTAGACTGGGTTGCAGTTCAACTTAGGTTCCTGAAGTTTATTTCCAGCAGCACTCCATCACGCTGTTCCCAATCCAACACTTTACATTCATCTGACCCTCTTTTTAAAAGAAAAACCATTCCACTGTGTGCACAATTAAATAAATGAGAGAAATACTCATAGCTCAGCCATTTAATCTCTGTATGGATTTACTGTTTCACTATCTCTTCCTAATGACATTTCATTTTCTCATCTTTGTGCCTTTAAATGACTAAGGAAATTACAATAAAGACATGCATTATTGTAGATTTCATTGCAGTATCCTTGTGTTTCTGCGAATAGCATTCACAATTTGGGGGAGATCATGGCGTCATACCCAGAGACCTAGGTACATGTGTTCAAATCTTACCATGGTAGTATTAAAAGTCCAATGATAACCATGAAACCATTGTTGTAAAAATCCATCTGGCTCACTAATGTCCTTCACGGAAGGAAATCTGCCATCTTTACCTGGTCTGGACTACAAGACTCTAAATCCATAGCAATGTGGTTGACTCTGAAATGACTGAGCAAGCCACTCAGTTCAAGGGGCAATTCGGGTTGGGAAATAAATGTTGGCCCAGCCAGCGATGCCCACATCGCATGAATGAATATTTTAAAAATCACTTGAATCCAATAATATGCTTGATCAATTACTGTTAGTGCTCAGTCAGACATTATGTTGTACTTTATGCGTGTTGTTTCTGTTGTAGAATGGAGGAGTTAACAGGATAGTCACATGCTTAGCTGAATTAAGGTTTTGCAGTTTAGATTATATTGCAAGTTATAACAATATGCTATTTCATGGTACTTTTATTTTCGTGCTTCAATGATCTTTATCTAAATGAAATAAATTAATTGTTGTTTAATATTATGGCTGACGTTTTCTTAAAAATTACATGTGAATTATAAAATAATCAAGATGGCAGATTTGAAAGTAAGATCTTGATAGCAAACCCAAATTATTAAAAGGAGATTAGACAAGCAAGCAAATGAATATGAAAAATGGTGATTAACCGTTTAACAATGTTGAGCTGTGGTTGACTTACACTATCATCATCTTAATTTAGTGCAAAAACACACATTTTGTTAATTTTTTAGAAATAGTGTATGTGTGCAAATTAGTGCAGAATGCCAAGTACTTGTGATACTGGCAAATTAAATCTAAATATATCTTCGTACTAACCGGATTTCTTTTGTGTACAGCTGAGCTTTTGAGTACAAGTGCAATGTTCCATACAGCGAGGGAGGGAAGAAAATAAAAAATCTGTGGGAGGTGCTTTTCAACTCCCAGCTTCGCATTTCTTACTTGAAAAACAAGTGGTTGAAAATTGAGTGGGTGGTGGGAGGCACCTTAATCTGCTCCATTTATAGCCAAGGCCCACCTGCTGCAATTTTCAAGCAGACATGCAAAATGGGAGAGAAACAAGCTAGCAAATGAACATGAAAAATGTTGCCCAACCTTTCAGGAGTCTTTGGTTATGGTTTGTCTTCAACTGTCATCATCTTAATTTTCTATTTTCTGCGGTGGGTTGCTTAAATATGTAAATCAGAATCTTCCCTTGGTCATAGGATCCCAATATACAGGGTACAGGGAAAGTGTGCAGCATACATGCTGATCCTATATGTAACAGGCATTAAGAAATCTAACTACCATTCCATCAAGGAGCTTGATCAAAAAATTGTAATTTTTTTATTCTCTGAGGCCCAAAAGGAGCAAGATTACTGCCCCTGGTAACACACAACAAAAATTCTGACATAATACCCGTCCATTTTGCATCCTTTTGGATTGCAATCCACTCAGTCATTTTGCTGCACTCTATTCCAATAACCCCAAAAGCTTACTTCCTTCAGGAATCCATCCAATTTAGGGGCAGCACGGTGGCACAGTGGTTAGCACTGCTGCCTCACAGTGGCAAGGACCCAGGTTCAATCCCAACCCCGGGTCATTGTCCGACTGGAGTTTGCACATTTTCCTCGTGTCTGCGTGGGTCTCACCACCACAACCCAAATATGTACAGAATAGGTGGATTGGCCACGCTAAATTCCCCCTGAATTGGAAAATTAAAAAAAAATAATCCATCCAATTTCCGTCTGAAATCATTGATCATCTCTACTTCCACCACCGTTGTAGGTAATGAGAGAAAAGGTGCTAGATCATTCCCACTCGATGGCACACTCTTGTATCTGTTGCCCAAAACCTAGTGTCCCCTTTTGCTTGGGACATCTGCTAATTGAAATGGCTCTCCTTTCTAAATCTGTCATAATCTTGAACTCCTCTATCAGATCTCTAAACTAACCTTGTAACTAAAATCCGTCATCCATGGAATCATTCTGGTAAATCCCGTTGGCACCCTCACATCCCTTCTAAATTGCCGTGACCAGAAGTGGATGTAGTAATCTAGTGACACTGACACTTTGGGCAGGATTCTCCCCTACCCGGAGGGGCGGGGGGTCCCGGCGGGATGGAATGGCGTGAACCACTCCTGCGTCGGGCCGCCCCAAAAGGTGCGGATTTCTCCGCACCTTTCGGGGCCAAGCCCTCACCTTTAGGGGATAGGCCCGCGCCGGAGTGGTTGTCGTCCCACCAGCTGGTGTGGAAGGCCTTTGGTGCCACGCCAGCCGGGGCCGAAGGGACTCCGACAGCCGGCAGGTGCGGGAGCGTCAGCGGCTGCTGACGTCATCCATGCGCAGGCGGGGGGGGTTCACCTCCGCGTCGGCCATCGCGGAGGCTATGGCCGACGTGGAGGGAAAAGAGTGCCACCACGGCACAGGCCCACCCGCCGATCGCGGACCAGGCCACTGTGGGGGCACCCCCCCGGGGCCAGATCGCCCCGCGCCCCCCCCCAGGATCCCGGAGCCCGCTCGCGACGCCTGGTCCCACCAGTAAGGGAGGTGGTTTGATTCACGCTGGCGGGACTTCGGCCCATTGCTGGTCGGAGAATCGCCGGGGGGGCGTGACTCCCACCCTCGCCGAATCTCTGGTGCTGGAGAATTCGGCGGCCGGCGGGGGCGGGATTCGCGCCACCCCCCGGTGATTCTCCGACCCGGCGGGGGGTCGGAGAATCCCACTCTTTATTTCCATGAACCCCAATTTTGTTAATCAGCCCTTTCATGTGGAACTTGGTCAAATGTTCTTAAAATTGATCTGGACAGCAACCAGTGAATTCCCTTCATCAGCATTTTCTGTTTCTTTATCCAAAAAATTCAATTATATTAACCAAACACAATCTGCCTTTTACATACTTTGGCATTATTTTCACTTCCATTTATAATAACTTTTGTACCACACTTCAAACACAGACTTTAATTACAAACTGTAAAAACAAACAAATGTATTAATTGCTGGGGAAAAATATTCTATTTACAAATTCAGTAGTCGTTGAAATAATTCTAAAATACATGTTGAAAAGACTAACTAGACTGGAAAAAAATTCTAACAATGAGCGCGATTCAGCGGACTGAAGGTAAAGCCCACTGAACGGTATGCTTCGCGGGGTGTTTCTCAGCGGCTGCAGCACCGAGAAATATTCCGTAATCCAATGGCACTTTGACGGTTTATTATTCCTTGGGGAGTTTCTCACCGCTGATTCGGAATCTAGATTTTTCTCCATTTTGGATTGGTCACAGACACCATTTTGAACACCACAGAAATACACAGACACAGTTTCAAGAGTTTTGCTGCTTATCTGCCCTGCGCACTCCCGGAAATAACTCATGGCCTTGGTGACAAAACTTCAGTAATGTCTGCTTCACTAACATTGGCTCTGTGGAACAGTAAATAGAATCCACAGATAGCAGACATGAGCCTCCGCCTGCAATAACAGAAATCATTGTCAATGCAGGTGATGTAGGGGGGAATGCAAAATCACAGATGCCCATTGTGGTGAACCACATATTGCTACTATATATATATATTTACCGTTATTCGTTATTCGTCCTACTGTTATCCACCATTGTATATATGTTCACTGTTATTCTTATTAACTGTTACTTACTGTTGTTGTGTTGATGATTATGTTGGCTCCGCCCCTCAGGGGAGGTATATAATTGGCAGACCTGTGGCCAGCTCTCAGTGCGGGAGCAGCAGCAGACTGGCATACTTCTTAGTTTATTAAAACGACTGTTCCCTTCTGCAACTCGACTCGTGTGAATTGATGGTCCATCACTCATTATGGCCCAGCCTATCTTATATGGGATACAAAGAAGCAATTACTTTAACCTTGCATTATCACAGACTTTGTAGTGGTCTGTGAGTAGTTTGGAATAGTACAATTCTTTAGATCATTATTATCCAATACTACATATTAACTAAAATATAATGGTACGGATTCTCCGTTTCAGAGCCTAAGGGTTGGATTGTTCCGCCCCACCCGCCCCAAGATTTCTACGGGTGAGACGCGGACAAAGGAAAAGTCCAGTGACCTTGGGCGGGATTCTCCGGTCGCAGGGCGAGCGTGGCTGGAGAATCCCTCCCGAAGTGTTGACGCTGGGACAGAATCAGTGGACTTCTATGACAGCGAAATTGACACCGGTCCCTGAGAAATTCCAGTATGGTTAATGGACTAGCACTGGCGCCACAGGGAGCACCAGCGATTCCAATGAAAAACGGCATCCGATTCATCAGGGTCGGGGTTGGCACTCGAGAGGCTTCAAGCTGCAGCCATATATTAGAACTCCACTCCCCACAAACACTCATTCCAGCCAACAAGATGGTACTGGTTGCGCTGGAGAACTCCCATTCTGTTGATATGTTGGCTGGGGCCAGAGAATACCTGAGGGGGTGACCTGTGGGGACACACATATGACCCATGGCACTAAATTCACAGTGGCCATTCAGCGATGTGCACAGCCGCATGGCTGCCTTGCAGGCTGCGGCAATGGTGTTCCGTCCACCCCATCCACCCTGACACCACAGCCCACCTCATGGCCGGCCCGCGCTACTCCCCCTGGCCCTGGCAGAACACTCCTGGCCAGCGACACAACTGCCAGCACAACTGCCATCAAACTATAGCGATGTTGGACACTTTTTGTACCCCTCTCTCTAAATCAGCAGCCACGGTCCCTATTTCCCAATTTTTTAAACCACAAGTGAAACTGCCAGTGTGCCAGACTGGCAGTACCAAGGTGCCCAGGTACCAGCAAGAGTGCCAAGGTACCACCCTGTCCTGTGTCTCATCATGCAGGGGACTCCAATGGCCTAGGAGATAACACCCCCCCCCCCCCCCCCCCCCCCCCCGGTGCCGCTTTGCCTGGCCCATGTGTCTGTATGGACCAGAACCAAATGGTGCCCTGCGAGGTCTCCCAGGTGCAACCGTTGATTCCCGGGTGCCGGGTGATTCCGGCGTCCAGGTATTTAAATGAGCCAGGCAGATCATGTGATTGGCCCGCCTCCCAGCGTGGAGTCCAATTTGTGGCTCGCGTCCAATTCACCCATTCCACCCGGATCCACGGCAGGCGCGAAAGAGTCGCTGCATCGCACACAATATGTCCCTTTGGGGCAGCACGGTTGCACAGTGGTTAGCACAGTTCTTCACAGCTCCAGGGTCCCAGGTTCAATTCCCGGCTTGCGTCACTGTCTGTGCGCAGTCTGCACGTTCTCCCCGTGTCTGCATGGGTTTCCTCCGGTGCTCTGCCCACAGTCCAAAGATGTGCAGGTTAGGTGCATTGGCCATGCTAAATTGTCCTTAATTTCCAAAAAAGGTTAGCTGGGTTTACTGGGATAGGGTGGTGGTGTGGGCTTAAGTAAGGTGCTCTTTCCAAGAACCAATGCAGACTCAATGGGCCGAATGGCCTCCTTCTGCACTGTAAACTCTATAATTCTCTATGGTTCCTGAAACTTATATGCTTTTTTATACTTCAATTTTCTGTCTTCTCTTGCTTTTTTCTCTTCCTTTGCCTCTTTTGTTTATATTCCATTCTATTTCTCTCTCTTTGTAAAACTTTCACACACTTTTACTCATTGACTTCTTTTTGACTTTTTTGAAATTTTTCTACCTATGAATCTCTCTCACAGTCTTTATTTCTTCACACGTATTTCTTATTATGTATGCATCTCATATATTCTTTTATTGATTTTCTGCATTGTATGTTTCACACTTTTTAAAGTCTATGATATTCAAATTGAAATCACAAAATGACAGACTTAATGAACAGTTACTTTGTATTGGTCTTCACTGTAGAAGATGAGGATAAAATACAACAAATACAAGGAAAATCAAAAACAAAGCAAGGGGAGGAAATAACTCAGTAGATTCAATAGTGAAAAATGGTGATGGAGTAACTAATGTTGTTAAGATTTGATGGTTTCCATCCAGCGTGCTAAAAGAAGTTATTGAAGAAATTGTTCATGCATTATGCATTATTCATAATCTTCCAAAACACTCTTGATTCAGGGATTGCCCCCTATGGATAGAAAATTGCTAATGTCTCTCTGCTGTTAAGGAAGAATAGGACAGATAAACCAGATCATAAACAGCCAAGTCGTCTAATGTCTCTTCTGGGAAAGTTACCAGAATATGTTTATTCGGAACAGAAAGGTTGAGCATTTCTACAAATATAAGATGATCGAAGAAAAAATGAAATGAAAATCGCTTATTGTCACAAGTAGGCTTCAATGAAGTTACTGTGAAAAGCCCCTTCTCGCCATATTCCGGCACCTGTTCGGGGAGGCTGGTACGGGAATTGAACCGTGCTGCTGGCCTGCTTGGTCTGCTTTAAAAGCCAGCGATTTAGCCCAGTGTGCTAAACCAGCCCCTCAAGAACTAGCAAAGGTAAAAGGTACTTCATGCTTAACAAACTGTTGAATATTTTGAGGTGGTAAGTAATATGGTGGAGAAGGGAATGCCTATGGATATTATTTACTTGAACTTCTGGAAAGCATTTGACAACATTGGAGGTGGTAGGACCAGCTTTGGTCAACTGCGGAAAAGTGGGTATGAGGAGCAGGATCCCAAACCTGACACGAAGGTTATGGTTTACTGGGCAGCAGTGATTCTTACATTACTATATGCCTGAAGGACTTTGACAAAATATAGCAGCTACACCAAAGCACTGGTCCAGTAGTGGTGCCTTCATACAATCCTCCAAATCCGGTTGTGTAAAAAGTGATCCAACAACAGTGTCCTCTCCCAAGCCAACATGTCCTGCATCAAGGCACTAATCACTCAAAACCAGCTTTGTTTTAACAAGTCCGCCTCAGCACTTATTTGGCTGCCTGCAATCTGCGTCTGGTGGGTGTCAGACCTAACTCCAGCACACACACTGTGCCCTCATCCCCTCCAGAAGACAGATCCCGCCATTCGTAGCATTTTTTCCCAGACTGGTCTGGCAAACTGGAAATTTCTTGACCCTGCGAACGTATTTGGGAGAAAAATGCTGCCATGGGACATTGATATATTAAACAAGAGGGTAAAACAATATGGAAAAAGTGTGGGGACACCCATTTTGATCTTAAGGTAGATTGCAGTATTTTCTACTTTCTAAGTGGCAAGAAAACAGGAACAGTAGATGAGAGCAGAGATTTAGAACTCCAAATACAAAAATCATTAAAAGCAAATGGATGGCTGCAAACAAAAAGACTAATTGAATGTTGGTCTTTATCCAAAAGGGCTGGAATACAAAAGCGTCAACGAAATGTTCCAGATATAAATGCTCTTGTGAGGCACAATTGGGAGTATGAAACTCAGTTTGAGGCACTGAATCCCAGAAAGAATATATTGACATTAGAAAGGATGCAGCACAGATTCACCGGAATGACACCAAAGTGATAATCGTTAAATTATTTGATTCGTTTGCACAGGCTAGACTAGTATTGCTTTGAATATAGAAGATCAAGAGATGTGCTAATAATAATCATCATCATCATTATTGTCACAAGTAGGCTTACAGTAAGATTGCAATGAAGTGAAAAGCCCCTAGTCGCGACATTCCGGCACGGTTCCGGTCCACAGAGGGAGAATTCAGAATCTCCAATTCACCTAGCAGCGCATCTTTCGGGACTTGTGGGAGGAAACCGGAGCACCCGGAGGGAACCCACGCAGACACAGGGAGAACGTGCAGACTCCGCACAGACAGTGACCCAGCCGGGAATCCAACCTGGGACCCTGGCACTATGACAGCTTTGTCAAAGAGTCTTCCAGATGAGAAATGTTCCCTCCCTTTTCTCTTCACAGATGATGTGAGACCTACTGTGATTATTCAGTATTTTCTGCTTTTGTTCCTGACTTTTAAAGTTGGGATTCCTGTTATGTCATTGGCCAGGGGCACAAACAATCGAATGGGGAAATCCTAGAGCGTAAAAGCAATTTTAATTATCATAATAATCGCTTACTGTCACAAGTAGGCTTCAATGAAGTTACCGGCGGACTTAATGAGGATTTAGATATGCTAATCTGGTTGACGCCCAACGAGGACATGAAACAGATTACGTCAGCTGGGGTGGGCTAGGAGTATCGTGCACTGTTTGGCACCCGGCACAAATCCCTTTCAGGCCTCTCCCGCCATTTTCCTGTCGGGTGTGAATCTCACTATAAATCATGCCCCACCTGTACTCTTTGGCTGATGCATAGACAAAAAGCAAATCCACTCACCTAAATTTCATACATTGCTAAGTGTAGCGCCATTTGCGCCTTCACAATGTTAGAATACTGACATGGGACAGTGTGTTAATCTAGCAGTTAGCAGCAGTGTAAAATGTGCCAAGCACTTTCTCTTTGTGACTGCATTATAGATGTTTTATTAGGTATGTGGAGACCCAATTTGGCGACCCAAAAGGTAATCCACCATCACTATTATGAACCACTAAGTTCCCTTCCTGAGGTATTACTCAGGGGGGTTGCAAACTAAGTTTAGCTTTTTGTTGAAGCAGGATTAGTGGACCAGGAATAATTGAACCAATAGATGCAGACATGTCAGCATCCATTTTAATGTGATATATTGGTCCTGATTTTAACTATGTGCAAGTGAATGAATTTTGAATGACTTACAATCTTGCAGATTCTGTCATTATTTATATGTCCAATGCTTTATATTATTGTTATTTATAAATAAATGGTACAATGTGGGGCTATTTAAGAAGCAGCAAAGTAGAATGTTTGAATCACAAGAGTTTCTATGCAGCACTGATGCAGGAGTTGGGAGCTACATTGCCACCACTTGCAGAAGGATACAATTACAGAATGACAAATTTACATCGGCAGTGATTATTATAGATACCGACAGGGACCTGCAATCGGAGATAGGTTGGCACAGAAATGTGACAAAAACCTGACTTCAACAGTCAGCTTTTGTAGACAAGACGAACACAGAGATTTGGAAATGTTACACATCAATCTTTCATGGAATTTCACATGGTGAGGGTGGTTTTGTACCCACTCTACGTCCGTGAGAAAGTCAGCGAGCGCTCAAAATCCAGAGAGAAGCAAAAAGTGTGATTCTCTGAGAGAATCACACTTTAGATACTCCCCTCCCGCCCTTCTCCAGCTGAGTGCTGTGAATCGTATAGCGCTAGCCCCGGAAAATCATTTTAATATATTAGCAAGTCATGAGTGAGCACTCTCCCCAAATCTTCCCCATTTCACGGGGTCTTGATCCAGCATCAGTGTCATTTACACCACGTCTGGCCAGGAGTGACACAGTCGAGGGGATCTTTCCAGCAGTGCGGAGGTCAGTATAGCCCCGGCAGGGGGGATAGAGTGGCATTGCCACAGCACAGGTTGACACTGTCAAGTTGGCACCGGCAGGCAAACTGCCAGTGCCAAGCTGTGCCAGAGGACAATGGCAGGGAAGGACTATGGCTGGGGCTCCTTGGGGGGGAAGGTTTGCAGTGGGCAGGGGAGAGAGCAGATATTGAGGGGGGTTATCTCCTGGCCATGACTGTTGGTGGGGAGAGTCCTGAGACCTCCGTGATGTGGGCTGGGGCCGTTTGTCTGCAGCGCTTGTTTGCGTGCCCTTTAAAGATGGCACCTCAATCGGTTTAAAGACGGTTCCCGGTTTTAAGAGTTCCCGCTTCGCCAGTGTCGGCATTAACCGTGCCCACTCACTTCTTTTTCTCTAAAAGGCTCAAGATCCCATGGAAACCCGTTTTTCTCACCGGGACTAACACTTTGCTCATTTTTGGTAAGGTTCCAGGGCAGCACGGTGGCGCAATGGTTAGCACTGCTGCCTCACGGCGCCGAGGTCACAGGTTCGATCCCGGCTCTGGGTCACTGTCCGTGTGGAGTTTGCACATTCTCCCCATGTTTGCGTGGGATTTGCCCCACAACCCAAAGTTGTGCAGGGTAGGTGGATTGGCCACGCTAAATTGTCCCTTAATTGGAAAAAATGAATTGGATACTCGAATCTTTTTTAAAATGGTAGTAAACTTCGGCGGGGCTTGAATATCCTGCAGGCGGGCCCGTGATGAGCTGCCTCCCCTGCTGGAAAACACAGCACAGGGAGGGGGGGGGGTGTTGAAATCCCAGTCTTAATTTAATCATTGGATCAGATTGACCTCCAACCATTCCAACACCCACACACGGATGTCAGGGATTTGATATCCTTCCTGGTGTTGGAAATCTGATATTACCAGTAGTTGATGCAGAATCCCTGCCTGGGCCTGCAGCCTGCTCCCGATTACTCTTCGACTGACTCAAAGTCTCTCAATCAGGCCAACCTATAAGCGTAGATCCTGCAGTGATAGAAATATGCACACTAAAACACCATAGCATGTGGACTAAAACGTGAATTTCCAGGTTTCCCATTTGAAACTCGAGCTCCCACCAACACAGCCCAATCTTAATGATAGGGATCTGATTTTGCCAAGGGCGTCGCCTCCTTATTCCTCTTATCAAAATTTTTACCTTGTACCTTATTGTAGTTTATTTGCCAATTACATGCCCATTCGACAAATTTACTAATATCCTCCTATAATTCTTTGCAGTCCTCGTATATTTTAACTACACCTTCAATTTGGTATCATTTGGGGCAGCACAGTGCCACAGTGGTTAGCCTCACATCCTCCTTTGGCCAGCTCACGAGCCCCAAACCATCCCCCAACAGTGCCCCCAGCCCTTGACTCACAGCGCCAGGGACCAGGGTTCGATTCCAACTTTGGGTGACTGTGTGAAGTTTGCACGTTCTCCCCATGTGTGTCTAGGTTTCCTCCAGGTGCTCCGGTTTCCTCCCACAGTCCAGAGATATGCATTCTCATTTTTTCTGTTTTGTAGCCAGCTTGCTACTCATTCTGCGATTTTCTTCCTGACTCCTCAGGGGAGATTCTCCAGTCGCCGACGGCGAAATCGCGTTCGCCGATCAACCGGAGAATACCTGTTTCTGACAAAATCGGGGGCGCCGCCCCTCCATAGTGGTGACATTGCCTGAGGCCCGCCCCCCCCCCCACTGCTCTGTCCCGACCGGCCGAGTTCCCAACGGCGTGGGTCTCTCATGCTACCACCCATCGGGAACTCATGCGCGGCCACGGACCCGGAAATTCTCTGGCGCTTATCGGCAGCTAGAGCCGGGTGCTCTACACTGCCTTCCTGCTAGCCCCCAGCCAGACGAGGGTTCGGTGGCCGTTTTGCGCCAAATCTTCGGTCGTAAAATGCCACCGTTCCCACGCTGGCGACAGGACATAGCCTCAAAATCAGAGAATTCAGCCTCTCATGAGTCTGCCATGTGGAAGACCTTTTGGAAATCCAAACGCCTTACATCCACTACACTATCCTTCTATTACTTTTTTTTCAAGAACATATTTAGCTTGGTCAAACATGGAGACTCAGTGGGCCGATTGGCTTCCTTCAATGATAATAATCTTCATTGTCACAAGTAGGCTTACATTAACACTGCAATGAAGTTACTGTGAAAAGCCCCTAGTCGCCACATTCCGGCGCCTGTTCAGGTACACCGAGGGAGAATTCAGAATGTCCAAATTACCTAACAGCACGTCTTTCGGGACTTGCGAAGGAATCCGGAGCACCCGGAGGAAACACGCAGACACAGGGAGAATGTGCAGACTCCACACAGACAGTGACCCAGTGGGGAATCAACCTGGGACCCTGGAGCTGTGAACCAACAGTGCTACCACTGTGCTACCATGCTGCCATGATAATAATGGGATTCCCTTTTGGAATCTATGCTGACAATTCTTTGACATATTTTCTATTTCTGTTGCGTGCTTTTCTATTGCATCTCTAGTTAAGCATTTCATTATTTTTCTTACCAGCAACATTAGGTTAATTGGTTTCTAGTTATCTGGATTTATTCAATCTCCCTTTTATAAATAGGGATCAATTTAGTTGTGTGGCAGTCGTCTCATACTATTCCCTATTCTAATTAATTTTCTCTATCTCTCTCAATATATATATATATATATATATATGTAATTGTGCATGCTTTCTCGCTGCCCTAACTCCGAATATACGCAGCGCCAATCCATATGAATTGTTTATTTTTTTTCTCTCTACATTAATTTAGAATTAAATAGGAAACTTGCTATCTGTCTTTCACTTACTTTAGTGTTGTCTCTGTGACTGTGTTTGTCTCTCTGTCTCTCTCTTTACCTCTGCCGTGGAGATGTTAGGAACTCCATCTTGCAGATCCAAATGATTTGAATTGACAATATCGATCTAAAGGAACTATTTGCCAACAGATCAGTTTTTCTAAAACATTGAAGAAAGACACTTGGGGGGTGGGAGGTTGAGGAGGGATGGGGGGGTGGCGGAAGGGAGATTGCTCGCCCCAGTTTTCGGCGGACAGAATGGTGGGGGGGGGCAGAGAATCGAGGGGGTAATCCAAAATGGCTTTTGTGCCAGCTTGATTTCCCCACTCAATTGTCCCCACCAGAGATGTAACTGGATTCCTGCCATCTGTGGCAGAGAGAGAGAGAGAATGGAAACGTGGTGACCCAAGTGATGGGACTGTCAGTAGGAAGGAGAAGACGAAGGTCTAAGACCAAATGGAAAGATGCGGTGACGACTTTAATGCAGTGGGATTGTAAGAGGAATGGGTGACTGACAGAAACAATCAGCATTGTAATGCTGAAGACGAGAGAAGAAGATGTTGAATTGAGAAAGTAAAATTTTATGGTTGCTGATGATAGACGTGTTAAACTACCAAAATCTCTGTACTGTGGCACTGTGCCTTTGTACTTGGCAGTAGTATCAAAGCTTTTGTTGACATGGCTGAGGTCT
This sequence comes from Scyliorhinus torazame, assembly GCF_047496885.1. Taxonomy (NCBI): domain Eukaryota; kingdom Metazoa; phylum Chordata; class Chondrichthyes; order Carcharhiniformes; family Scyliorhinidae; genus Scyliorhinus; species Scyliorhinus torazame. The sequence goes on from NC_092708.1 coordinate 76,011,752, forward strand.
TTGAGATTTTAGTGGTATCATCATGATTAACAACTGTGGTGAATGACGGTCTAGTATCACCTTTGTAGGCCAATGTCAAATATTTCCACAAGTTCGAAACCTCTTGAACAATCAGTCTTTATGACAATCCACACAAATTGGTAATCTTTAATCTCCATCTTTGAATAGTGTCCCATTGAGTCAGTGTTCTGCAAAAAAATCCAGCCATGAGCTCAGGATCACCAGCCTTGCTCTCTGCTATTTCCAACCCCCCCCACCCACCCCCTTCCCCCCTTCACCCCCACGAGGAAAGAGACTCCTCACTGGATTCTTTTTTTCCCCTTTTATCCATGGCAATAAGGCAATGGATTCAAATGGTTTTATTTCACACCAGGAACTGGGGGCAGGCTCCCCATTGTCTACCTCTAGAGCCTGGTGAGATACCCCTCGTGGTCGACCGACGGGTGGGTACCGGTCGCAAATTATTGAATCACAGTGCGAAACTTGGCAAAGCTGGTCGGGTCAGTGCCCCCTGCTCTCCGCCCGCTTTCCCCACAATGTTCTTCTTCAACCTGGACTGACAAGGCTATACCATCTATGCAACAAAAGCATCTACAGTAGAAGCATTTATTAAGGCAATTTCAATCTTTCTTCTTTTTCATAATTAATTCTGACAAGATGTGGCTGTCACTGGGTAGGTCAGCATTGGTTGCTCAGTCCTAATTGCCCTTGAGAAGATGGTGGTGAACAGCTGTCTTGAACCACTGCAGTCCATGAGTGGGCAAAGTGAAAAGAATGTGGATAATACAATTTTACTAAGCGATGCACAGCACAGAACAATAATTAACCATTCAAGCAGTGAGGAAGGGGATAGAAAAAATAGGGATAAAAGAAGAGAGCCTGGCGGAAGGCAAACAAAACATCAGTCGCCCTCGGACCAGCATTATCTTTGTCTGCTGTGGAAGGGACTGTCGCTCACAAAGTGATCTCTACAGCCACAACAGGCGATGTTCAATACAGAATTGACATATACCTTCCCTAAAAGGACAGATAACTACAAAATCTTGCTTCTTGATTGAGTGGGCAAAGTGAAAAGAATAATACAATGTTACTAAAGAATGCAGAACACAGAACAATAATCAACAATTGTTTATAATATAATGCAAAGCAGAACGTTCGCTCATCTCACACAAATGACAACACAAATATGAGTACGCAGAACATTAAATCATGACCCAGCAGCATCCATTGTTCGAACACCCCACTGGACTCAATTTGTAAGGACTCCAACAGCGGACATAATTCAATCCACACAATTCCCAGAAGAGACAAGCAACTGCATCCCCACAACAGGTCCCATTGGGTATTTGGTACCTTCCACTTTTCTCATTGCACAGCATGAATCTGTCTGATTAACTGCAGCTGCTGCACACAGACTTTCTTGGTGCTTACGGTCCTGTCTTGTGGCAAGTAAAATTTCAAGCTCAAATATTTTCAAAATCCAAATAAAGTATTGGAGGAGAATTTCAATTTACTGACAACTGTTTTCCTCCCATAAAATCATTGTTAGCCCTCTGAATTGTGCTTTGTGATCCACCCTGCTGTGGAATTATGTTGGAACCATGAGCTGGATTTTACGGAACCCTTCCCCGGAATGGGCAGGTGGGTGAAACTCAGAAGGCCGCTTTGTGGAAAAGGTGGCAAGGAAGGCGAATGAATCTTTTGTGGGGTGCCCACTGTACATCCGGTGCAGCCCCCACAAGATGTTACCCATCTTTTCAAAACACACCACCCCACCCCCACCACCCCACCCCCATTCTCTAGGCTCCCCAGTCCCTACCCCCCTAAAAGCCCAGAACTTACCTTCTACATGATCCATCAATCTTCACCGTAGGTCTCTTTACAATCCCAGCATCACATACAACTAAGCTATGCTGCTGCTGGCACTGCTATGGAAGTGAGCGTATCAGATGGGCTTGTAGCTCTCAAGGGTGGAACTTCCGCTGAGTGGTGAAAGTCCAACTCTCACCTGCTTAAGGCCCCTAGCAGTGTGTTATTCCTGTAGTGTGGCATTGTTAAGTGGCACTAACATTCCATCTACGTAAAACTCAGCCCCTTGGCTAGGATTTGTTGGAGGAAGCAAGGGTCACGATAGGGCCGAAAGCAGGGATGATGCCATTTGGCTGGCGGTGCCAGCAGGACTTGGGGCTAATTTTGGGGGGTGGCTGCTGGTCAATTCAGGACAGTGGCCTTCTCCCAAGAGCCGTTGCTCAAGCAGAGGGGCAACAGCTCAGCAGCGCTACAGCACCATCAGGAGTCGTGGCCATTTCTGAGGCTGAACCTGGAGGAAATGGATTCAATGTTAAACATGTTCCCTCACAACCAGGCAGGTCTGATCAGGCAGGTGTTGCTAACTTTTGGTTGGCTCTGAATTCGTAATTTGCTCTGTTTGTTTAACCTTTGCTCTAGGGTCACCAGATATCTTTATGATACCGCCACGAGGCTCCTGCTGGCGCCGAGGAGGCTGGCTTGGCTTTATTCACCTTAACTGTTGCGATTGTGCCTTGGAATCGCTCATTACTATGCAGATGGCTGCTGCATTACTATGCAGATGGCTGCTGGTTTCAGTGCTGTTTGGTTCCTTACAGGTTTCAATACACATGATTTCTGTATTTGCTAGTCTTTGCCTGTGTTGGCTGAATTTCCCTTCAGCCTTTGCGGTTCTCCATTTTAAGTCGGGATGTGGCCAACTCAGGTGGCTACACAGGCCACAGAGATGGGAGAGGGGAGTTCACTGGAAGTGCCGATACTACAGGGACAGTGGTACCCTACAGTTGTCTATAGAGTGCCTATAAAACAAGCCTGGAACTCACAAGTAGGCGATTAAGGTTCAACTGATGGTCTCCTCACTGGGTAGAGGTTCCGCTCCCTTCCCCCTCCCCCCCCCCCCGACCCATTGCTGGCTAAATGTTGGTGGAGGCAGGAAGAGGCCCTTAATTGGCCACTTAAATGGCTTAATTGGACTTTGGGTGGGCTGTACGCCACCTTTCTTCCTGCTGAAGAAATGGTAAGGCAATGGGAAGACGTCAGGTATGCCGTTTGATGCCTCCCAATGCCATTTTGCCAGCTATCCTACCTCCAAACGAATCCCCAAAGGCCTCATAAAATTCTGACCGGTACATTTAAGCCATCCAACATGGCTTCTTAATTATGCAAATCAGCATTCTAAGCCAGCCGTAATTCGCCAAGTGTAAAACTTGGATACAAATAGGTGGTGTTTGCGCTAAACATGCTCCAAAAAATTGAGGGACCTAATCAGTGATCCTGAAATGGCCCAGCAAACCTTTGGTGTTTATTTCTTTGACCAAGGAGAGCAGGCATGGTCCACCTGCGTTGATGAAAAACAAAGGGCTACTGCTGGCATATTTGACACCATGGGATTATGTCCACTGCCCAGACTCAAATTGTACTACAAAGGAGCCAGCTGCCCACCTGCCTTCTCAATTGGTGGGCTGCAGTGGGATGCCCATTCATTCCCATATCTCACTGCCAGAGTTTAAGTGAGGTCTGAAGCCAGATTTGTACCAATGCACACAGATGTTGCTCCAGTGACTCTGCACCAATGTTGGCTACCTCTCAAGTTTTTCAGCTATTCATTCTTCTGAAACATCAACAATATAATTGTCTTGCTGAAGGCAGTATTTCATCTGTAGCACTTAAGGTTCTTTGTTCATTTATCTCAAAGAAACCTGTGTTGTGCGGTGAAGCCATTCATTAAGCAGCAGTTCGTTAAAAACAACATGGAATAATAATATCACACATTTTTCGCCTTGTCGCAACATATATATTAAATCCTCTTTGACAGCATCCAGAAGGAATACAGAAAACCACTTAGGGATGTTCATTTTCTTGATTTGTTCCATCTCCATTTTATGGAAAAGAGTTTTTTGACAATAAATCTTTTCAAGCTGTGTTGCACTATTCATCATTCTTGGTGCCCACTAAAAATAATTTCCAAAGACAATCGGTCGAATTCTCCGTTCCTGAGACTAAATGTTGACGATGGGGCAGGATGCGTGGGCTTCCACGGCAACAGAACTGGAGCCCCACCCGGACCGATTCAGCGACCGTTGAGGGGCTAGCACCGGCGCTATGTGGAACACGACTGATTCCAATGGGAAATGTCTGATTCACCGGTCCCATGATTGACACTCAGGAGGCTGACAAGCTGCAGCCACATACACATTTCACTTCGCGCACACACTTATCCCAGCCAACAAGATGGCACGAGATGCACTGGAGCGCGCCCATCCTGTTGTTGGATCAGCTAGGGCCAGAGGGCACCTCATGAGTGCTTTTAGTGTGAGACCAAATGATGGTATTTACTCATCATTAGCAACAACAACAGCAACTTATATTCATGTAGCACTGTTAATGCAGTAACAAAAAATCTCATGGTGCTTCTCAGGAGCATTATGAAGCAAATGTGACACCGAACCAGATCAGCGATATTAGCTCAGGTGATCAAAAGCGTGATAAGGAGTTTTAAAGAGAGTCTTAAAGGAAGAAAGTGAGATAGAGTGATGGAGAAGCATTGGGGGGGGGGGGGGGGTATTCCAGACCATGGGACCTCAGCAACTGAAGGTGTGACCACCAATGGTGAAACAATTAAAATTAGGGCTGCATAAGTGGCCAGAATGAGGGAAGTGCAGATATCTCAGAGGGGTGGTGGGGCTGGAGGAGATTAGAGAGATAGGGAGGGCCGAGACAACGGAGGGACTTGAAAACAAGGATGAGATTTTAAAATCAAGATATTGCTTGACCAGGAGCCAATGTAGGTCAGCCAGTGAAGCATGATAGGTCAATGAGACTTGCTGCAACTTAAGACATTATATAGGGCATAGATTTAAGGTAATGGGCAGGAAATTTAGAAGGGATTTGAGGAAAAACATTTTCACCCAGAGATTGGGGAGAATCTGAAACTCACTGCCTGAAAGGGTGGCAGAGGCGGGGACCCTTACAACATTTAAGAAGCATTTAGAAGCATGTGCACTTGAAGCACTGTAAAATACAAGGCTTATGGACCAAGTGCTGGAAAATGGGAGTGGAACGGATAGGTGCTGCTGGCCAGCACACACAATTGGCCAGAGGCTGTAAAACTCTATGAATCGATGACAGGGCAACAGTGTTTTGCCTGACCTTTATGGGGAGGTAGAATAATAATTTTTATTAGTGTCACATGTAGGCTTACATTAACACTGCAATGAAGTTACTGTGAAAATCCCCGAGTCGCCACACTCCGGCGCCTGTTTGGGTACACAGAGGGAGAATTCAGGGTGTCCAATTCACCTAACAGCACGTATTTCGGGACTTGTGGAAGGAAACTGGAGCAACCGGAGGAAATCCACGCAGACACGGGGAGAAGGTGCAGACTCCGCACAGACAGTGACCCAGCTGGGAATCGAGCCTGGGACCCTGGCGCTATGATGCAATGGTGCTAACCACTGTGCTACCATGCCACCCAATGTAGGAGGCCAAGCAGAAATGCATTTGAATAATCAAGCTTAGAGGTAATGAAGCCCTGAATGAGTGTTTCAGCAGCAGATTAGTTGAGACGGCGAGAGATGGGATGATGCTGTGAGGGTGGAAACAGTTGATCTTAATGATGGGGCGTATATGAGCTCGGAATTTCATCTCAAGATCAAATGTGACACTAAATTAGCACACAGACTAGCTTAATCACAGACTATTGCCACGGGGAGGAGAGTCGCTAGCTAGGGAATGGAGTTTGGATTGGGGACCGAAAACAATGGTTTTAGTCTTCCCAAAGAATGTTCCACTCCTCTTGGACTTCACGGGCGGGATTCGCCGTCAGCTGAAGCGGAAATCGCGAAACGAGATTGTGCAGAGAATAGCCTCCGATGCCAAAATTGCGGTTGGCGCCAGTTTGACGCCAAATCGGGATCCTCCAGCACCCCGAAAATGGCGCAAATGAGTCGCTCGCCATGCGGCATTTAAGCACCGTTGGCATATCATTAGCGAGCCTGACCCTCTATTCTCCGAGGCCTCAGTAATCCACTCCCGCCAATGGGCCAACGATGCAGTTCACTTGTGGTCTCAGCAGTCGGGAACCCGGCGTGGCAGCTGCAGACATTCTCCAGCCGTTTTTGTCGTCAGAGCCGGGGGTTTTACTCGGCACGACTGCTAGCCCCTCACCGGTCGCTGGGTCAGTGTGGGTTCGGCGCCGATTTTTCTGTCGTAAAACACCACGAATCCTGCGCTGGCGTCAACACTTAATCTCAGAAACGGTGAATCCAGCCCCATGTTTCTGCACCTGTACCTGACCAGATGGAGGCTCTTGGGTGTCTGAAAGGTAAGAGGTGCAAGGACAGGATTGCAGTGTGGGAATGGGGGAAAGCTAGAGATGCGGGTTTACACCATCAAGTATATCAGAAGACATTGCGGATTAAGAGTTAAATGGACATGAGATAATGGATTAGGAACATTTACATAGCTTGTCTTTAACAAATGCAGATTAGTTTGAAGGGTGCTGTCTTAGAAACTTGGGTCCGCTGTTGAAGCATGAAACTACTCAGCGTCAATTATTGTTCAATACTGCATGCTACTATCATCACAATGAGCAGGTAGCATGAGGTTTACATGAGGCCTAGCAATCAGGAAGATGGAGGACTCGATTGGGGGGCACGAGGATCGATTGATCTTGCTGGAGGCGGAGAGGGGGATGGTAATGAACAGCCACAAAAAGGCTGAGGGAGAAATTGGAGGATCTTGAAAACCCCTGCGCGAGGCAAAATCTCCGGGTCGTGGGGAGCCTGAGGGTGTTGAAGAGTGTAGGCCGCCAAGTATGTGGTGAACATGTTGGAGAAGCTGATTGTGGAGGGGTTGTTTAACTGGCCTCTCGAGGTGGATTGAGCACGTTGAGAAGGAGGCCGCAGAGGGGGAACTGCCAAGGCAAGGGTGATGGTGGTGAGGCTGCACCGTTTTCTCGACAAAGAGAAGATTATGAGGTGGGCGAGGCAGACAATGAAGTGCACCTGGGAGGAGAACGAGTTCCGTATTTACCAGAACCTGGAAGTGCAGCTGGCCAGGCGGAGGGCCGGTTACAATCAGGTCAAGGCAGCCCTCTGCAAGAAATGGTGAAATTTTGGGTTCTCTACCCCCCTCATCTGGGGGTCATGCACCAGAATCAAGAGTTCGATTTTGACTCCCGGAGGAGGTGAAGGACCTCATGAGAGACTATGGACTGGGAGGAGTATGAGGACATTGAACTTTGGAATTGCGCTATGTATAAAATGTGGGCACACAGGGGTGTGGATTGGCGATGGGAGTGAAGAGGGTTAGTGTGCCTTTTTCTTTTTCTTGTTTGTTTGTTGTTTGGGGGGATGGGGATGGCAGGGCTGATTGGGGGAATGAGTGGTAGTCAGAGGCCCTGGGTGGGAGCCACCATGCTAGCTGGTTGGGCTAGTTAACGGGAGTGAATTGGGGGTTGTCTGGAGGAGAGTGGGGGGGCGGGGAGGGGGTTGGTTCTTTATTTGGTTATGGGGAGGGGTGTGGGGGGAAGGTTGCTGACGTGGGGGTGATTTGTGTGGTGTGGAGGGAGGGATGCGGCGGACATCTGGGGGTGGGCCCAGAGGTGTACGAGGTGCGGACCGGATGAGAGCTGGCTATCATAGAATCATAGAATTTATAGTCAGAAGGAGGCCATTCGGCACATCGAGTCTGCACCGGCCTTTGGAAAGAGCACCCTACACTTCCACCCTATACCCGTAACCCAGTAATCCTAACTAACCTTTTGGACACTATGGGACAAGTTAGCATGACCAATCCACCTAATCTGCACACCTGTGGGAGGAAACCGGAACGCTCGGAGGAAACCCATGCAGACACGTAGAGAAAGTGCAAACTCCACACAGTCAACCGAGGCCAGTATTGGACTCGGGTGAGGAAGCAGTGCTAACCACTGTGCCACCGTTCCACCCCTGTCTAAATAAGAGTTATGGTTTACCGGCAAGGATGGGGGCAGGGAGTCCCCGACAAGGTTGATTACATGGAATGCGCGGGAGTTGAATGGGCTGGTTAAATAATTGCGTGTTTTCGCACACATTTGAGGAGTTTGAAGGGGGACGTAGTGTTTCTTCAGGAGACACACGTGAATCTGGGAGACGAGATGGGGCTGAAGAATGGATGGATCTTCCCAACAGGAGAGATCTCTTTCCTCGCCTGCTATCTTGGTGGCATTCTTCTCATCGGGGTTGGACATGAAGATGAGGGTGCTGGTGGTGCTGGCCAACGAGAAAGTGGCCATCGTGGTTCGCAGTATTGTAGCCGATCCTGGGGGCAGGTAATTGAGGGTTAGTGGGAAGCAGGATAGGATGTCTGTGGCTCTGGTGAATGTTTATGCCCTGAATTGGAATGATTTGGATTTCTTAAGGCGGGTATTAGGGATGATTTCGGACTTGGACATGCACTGGCTGATAATGGGGGATGATTTTAACAAGGCTCTGGATCCGAGGCCGGAGCGGTCGTGCCCCAGGTCTTGGAAGACTTTGGCTATGGCAAAAGAGTTGAGGGGTTCATGGACCGTATCGGGGGGGGCTGCGGACTCATGGTGGTTTGGGAGGCCGGGGGCGAAAGAGTTCTCGTACTTTTCACATGTGCACTGTGTGTACTCCCTGATTGACTTTTCTACAATGGATAAGGCGATGTTGCCGTTGTTTGCCAACTCGGAGTATTCTGCGATTGTGGTCTCTGACCACGCACCACTCTGGGTGGATTTGCGGGGACAGGGGGAGGCTCGGCGGCCGCAATGAACGTTGGATGTGGGATTGTTGGTGGATAAGGGGGGCGGTGTGTGAGTGGGTGAGGGTGCCCATCCAAGCTTTGTAGAGCTGAACAACACGGCCCCGAGTCCGGAGGTGGCGATATTTGGAGTGTCGGATGAGCCGGGAGTCCAGGTGGAGAGAGAGGCCGATGTTTGGGCCTTTGCCTCCCTGATAGCCCGAAGATGGCATTCTTTGTGGTGGCAGGACTCGGAGTCACCAAAGGAGGGGGCATGGATGAGCGACTTGGCATGATTTCTGTACTTGGAAAGGGTTATTCGTGCCATACGGGGAGCCGAATCGGGGTTCACCCTGAGGTGGAAGCTGTTTATCGACTTCTTTAAAGTAAGTTAAGGCGTTAGCGGGGTGGTGGGGTTTAGGGATTCCATGTTTTTTCTTTGTTTAGGGGGGAGATAAGGGGGCAAAATAAGGGAATGGGGTGAATTGTTATCAATTGCTGGGGTTGGCTTGGATTTTTGTATTTGTCGGTTTTTGTTCTGAAGTTTTGATATATGCAAAATACTGTTCATAAAAATATTTTAAAAAGAAAGAATTTTCCTCTCACTACTTTCATGGCGGGATGATGGCTCGTCAGCTTTCCTGGTAATCCATGATGGGAATGTCGTTTGCATGCATTAGCATATCATGAATACTCATTAAAAGCACAATTTGCCAGAATCATGTTCTGACTCCCAATTGCTCCCCACGCCATGGGAAAATGAACCTGGTCTAACTCACGATGCAGCTCTCCACCATCACTTCACTCATGACTTTGAGGTGTGTGCAATATTCAAGGTCTACCTGCCCTGGTTCCTCACTGATGTTTGTGTTAGCCCACACAGGTAGGGGTGGATAGTGGGGCTGCTGACCATGGCCACCACAGGTGTTGAGTTGGGTTGCTCAATGTGGCTGCCATGCTACTTGATCAGGACAGCATTGTGTGCTCTGAGTCCCAGGCGGGGCTGTACTCTAAGAATAGATCAGCATGATGACCAGGGGGAAAGGGGCTTGGAGTTGACAGAGACATGAGGGTGAACGGGGTTCGGTAGGGTTTGATGAGGGGATGATGACAGGTAGAGGGAAGATTGGGGGTGGGGGTGCTTGAGCCCAACGTGGGACAGTGAAACACAGACACAGGAGGGGGTGGAGGGCTCATCCATACTGTCTTGCTTGGAGAGACCGATCTCATCTTCCCAACAGGAGAGATCACTTTCCTCGCTTGCTATCTTGGTGGCATTCTTCTCTGCAGAGATCCTGGATGTCTTTTCTTTGGTTTGGTATCTCTTCCTCTTGCATTGGCAAAGTTGGCCTGCATGAAAACAAAGGAATGGAATGTGATGAGAAGGATTGGAACAGAGGCTGGGAAGCATGCATGTCTGCTATGTGTGCTGAGCCCTCTTCAGTAAGGGTTGAAGATGGTGTTTGTGCAACATGATAGACGAGATGCGGGCAAATAGATTTTCAATTCTGAAAGCTCTCCAGCTCACATTTTATGAGATCCCTGAGCTGAGCGATGCTCTGAGTACATAACACCATAATGAGAGCGCATGTTTCAAATGAGATGAATGATGACTTACCTTGACGGTGCGAATGAGATCATTCATCCTCCTCCTGCTCATGTTGGTATTTCTCAGAAGGGTGGCTGATGAGTTGACCTTTGTTGCAACGGCCTCCCAGGCAGACAAGGTGAGGTTGATGAACCTCCTGGAACTAACCCTCACGTAGAGGACATACCGGTGCTGAAGCACACCATGAATAAGGGCCTTATGGGAGTCATTGCTGAACCTTGGCACTGTTGGTTCTTTCCTTGGAGCCACCTCGGCCTTCGTCATTCAAACAACTGGGCTGCAGAGAATAATCTGTGCGCTTTGCAGGCGTTTATAAATGGCGCCAGGACCTTTGACCCTATGAGGTTATGGCAGGGTGGAGGAATCATTAGTCATATCGTTAATAAGCTATCAAGTGTAAGATCAGGCATGCTTTTGTCGACCCGCCGAGCAGCAGGAAATCCGCTGCTATCCCGCCTGAAACTGCACTTAGTCTCTGGAGTAGAAAATTCCACCAAAAAGAGTGAAATACCATAAGACCATAAGACTTGGGAGCAGAATTTAGGCCACTCGGCCCATCGAATCTGCTCCGCCATTCAATCATGGCTGATATTTTTCATCCCCATTCTCCTGCCTTCTCCCCATAACCCTTAAGTAAAGAAAGATGGGATTAAAAGAGATATAAAAGCAAGTGAAAGAAAAAAGTAAATTATTATTTTAATTATTTTTAAGGATCAATTTAGGGCAGCACAGTAGCATTGTGGATAGCACAATTGCTTCACAGCTCCAGGGTCCCAGGTTCGATTCCGGCTTGGGTCACTGTCTGTGCGGAATCTGCACATCCTCCCCGTGTGTGCGTGGGTTTCCTCCGGTTGCTCCGGTTTCCTCCCACAGTCCAAGGATGTGCAGGTAGGTGGATTGGCCATGATAAATTGCCCTTAGTGTCCCAAATTGCCCTTAGTGCTGGGTGGGGTTACTGGGTTATGGGGATAGGGTGGAGGTGTTGACCTTGGGTAGGGTGCTCTTTCCAAGAGCCGGTGCAGACTCGATGGGCCGAATGGCCTCCTTCTGCTCTGTAAATTCTATGATAATCTATGATAATTAAAATCTGATGGAAAGGGAGTCCATACTTTTTCACTTTCAGTGCCAGATAGGTAGTTTGGAAAAAATTCAGACTTACCAGGCTGTTAGAAGTTCACTTACACTGGAATACACAAACCCTGACATTTTCTATTGCATTTAGTGTAAGCAGTTGACAAGTATCCCAGCCTCATGTCACACCATGCATGTAACTGCTGAGTCTATTGACAAGATGCCATTAGAGCAAAGCTACTGGAAGAACAGGCAACTTGAACAGCAACATCATGATTTCTGCATTTTACATGTTCAGACACTGGACATTGCCCTTTAATTTCATCCTTAATATTGGTGGTCACTTCACTAGGTCCAGGATTTTACAGCCTTCTTGCCTAGCAGGATGTTAGGGTCCCTCCGAAGTAAGCACTATGGTGGGGGCAAGGAAGGGGTTTGCACAAAATCATGGGCCATTATTCTTCATGCAAAAGTCTGGCCAATAAATGGTCATTTTTACAATTATATTAAGCTGTCAATCAAGATAGATTTCAATGCTGTTTGGCTAGCCTCTCAAGCTGTCAGAATCATAGAATTTACAGTGCAGAAGGAAGCCATTCAGCGCATCGAGTCTGCACTGGTCCTTGGAAAGAGCACCTTACTTACTTACACCTGCACTATTTCCCGTAACCCAGTAACCCCGCCTAACCTTTTGGACACAAAGGTCAATTTAGCATGGCCAACCCACCTAACCTGTTCTTTGGACAGTGGGAGGAAACCAGAGCACCCGGAAGAAACTTACACAGACACGGGGAGAAAGTGCAAACTCCACCCAGAAAGGCTGGAATTGAACCTGAGACCCTGGAGCTGTGAGGCAGTAGTGCTAACCACTGTGCCACCTTCCTACTCGGGTCTTAATGTATCAAAACCAAGTTTGCTCCACGCTCCCAGCTGAATTGAGTATCAATCCATATCTCATATAAGCCACCAATGACCTGATGGGGCATACAACATAGCTTCGCCTACGATGTAGTTGTTTGAAATGTCAAGCAAAGCAGCTGCCCTGTATCCGGCAGACAGCATGATGCTCTGATGCAATCTTCTGAATAATAGCAGGATCATTTGCATCTAATATAGTTCAAATTCAGAAAGTAACTATTTACTTTTCACAAGATATGGGGCAGAGTTCTCCATTTCAGTAACTAAGGGCACGATTTAACTAAATGGGAGCAAAGTCCCACAGCGAGCACGTTTAGCTGTGTGTTTCCGGGTGCCCACCACGGCGAGATACACAATGCTATCAAACGTCACTCAGGATAAATAGTGGGGATCCCGCGATCAAGGCCGTGCATAACCCTTTTTTCTGCACTAAGCAGCTCCGCTCGCCGGAACTCCTCAGTGTAGCGAGAGATCAGAACGCCAGTTTAAAATGCCATCCCAATTCCTGGAGCCCCTGCTGGAGCCCCTGACGCAATGGGGACCCATTGCCAAACCCAACCCCAACTCACTATCAGGGGGTTCACGGGCTGCCCAACACCCATGCAGGGCACCCCTGGCCTGATTGCCACCACATGAAAAATGCCAGCTTGGCACTGGCACCCTGGTAGTGCCACCTGGGCAACTTGACAGTGCCAGGTTAGCACCCAGGTGGTGCTAGTCTGGTACTGCCAAGGTACCTGGGTAGCACCAGTAGCGGCACAATACCACCCTGTCCAAAGGGCATGCAGGTGGGGGTCCCCCGGGAATATCATCCATGCCTCGACACCACGATCCAGGCTGGACACCCCGATCTCACGGCCCATCTCCTGGGTGCTCCATGCTACCCCCCTGCTGGCCCTCGCAGATACACCCCCAGCCAGAAGAAGGACTGGCAGTCCACAGCTGCAGCTTTGGGAACGTGTCTGACCTTCTCCCCCTTCCCTCGGCAGCTATGGCGCCCATTTCCCGATTTTAAAGTGACTTTCACCGTTGGTAATTTTGCGAGGCGGAGACGGAGCAGCGCGGGAAGCCCGAGAATGCCGGGTTAGGCTCGATAATGACATGCGAACGGCCTTTACAGAATAATTTGTATGCCCACGCCGGCATGCTTCATGGAATGCATTCATGCCCGTGGTCAAAGCACCGTAGCCTGGAATTCCATCGGGCGCCCGGCACCGGCCTCGATTTTTGGCTGATGTTCTATTCTCCGCGCAATCACGATTCCCGTGTCACTGGAAGGAGAATCCCACCCAGACTGTTTGAATAGTAAAGAATTAAAGACTATTTGAATTCCAATCATGGTAATGGAGGCAGACCTGTTCAGATCCTGCATTATCCTAGATGTCTGATTTCTTTGTTACCAATGGAGTGGTCTTTATCCTGATGACTGCCTCGTTTGTCAGTAGTTATCTTGGCCTTCACTCCCTGATAATCATGTGGTTGTCTGTTAATGTTATCAATTTATCTGTTTGCAGGGAAGTAAGTAATTTGGGTGTGACATCCTGCACCGTTGGTTATCCTAACCTAATACGGTTTTATCATGTTAAGCTGAATATTGATTGCAGTTTCTTTACCCTAATATATCCTTGCGGGGAGGATAAGCAGAGCTGGAATGGAAGAAGCGGTGGAGGGTGTGGGTGGTAAAGTTACTTTTGTCTTCTCTACGTTAGAGGAAGGTCCCCCATAGTCAAAGTTAATTTTTAAATTTTTGGCTGCACCTTTTTCATCTACAGGCCCAGATGGACTGTGTATTATCCTGTTGAAGACTGGGGTTTGTTGGAATCCCCTTTTGAGGGGAGTCGGTCAATTCTCCTGTTGAAGATTGAGTAAAGGTCTGAAGGTCGTGCCCAGTAGTTATCCATATTCTTTTCGTCTTGGGAGCTGGAAGGGGCCCACTTGGCAGTTGGTTGGCCAGTTCTTGTCTAGTCGTAATATCTTACGAGATGGTTTGTGGGTCCAAGGGGTTCGTTTTGACAGTTATTCTATTTGTCTTCACTCTTCTTCTGACTTTAAGAGGTTTTCTGTCTTAGTATTGGTGCCTGTGAGGGCTGCCTGTGGTGGTGCTGGATCGTGAATCTTGGTGGCGTGGATACTCAGACGTACGGATCTACGTGGTTTTTGGGTGGCCAAATCCTTTCTTGTTTCAAGTGGTCCTGGTTGTGGGAGGGGGATCCCACAGTTCTGGGGGAGGCAGGTCAGCCCTCCCTCCCAGGACTTTTCCCACTTTGGGGATTGCTCTGACGACCTTTCTGTCCTGGAGTGGGTCCCCCCTGTTTTATGATTGGGATCAGTTTATATTCCCTTTGGCCCCACGATATCCTATTATCCTCTTCAGGGTGGGACTGGAACTGGTGGTCCGGTGATCTGTTCTGTCCTTTGATCTGGGAGATAGGATTATGGAAGTTCAGATCCTGTTCTTATCTCTTGTTCTTGCTCTCCTTTTATTTCTTCAATGGGAAATTCTTGGCAGAGTATCAAGGTTTTGGTGTGCAGTCCTCTCTTTTCTTGTGTCTTTGTCATTTTGCCATCTCAAAGCTATAGGATGGCTTATGTTCTGGTCTGGATGTGCAGAAGTGTTTAATGGTGCTGTAAGCATTCATTGATCTTCCCTTAGCACTGGGGTTCCTGGGGTATTGTTTTCTTCTGCTGTCATTTTGTTTTGCAGCTATGGGTGAGATGTGGATCTATGATGTTGCCTGTATTCTGTTTGTATGCAGACAAGTAATTTATCCATGGAAGGAGCATGTTGGGGATTTTGTTCCTGATTCAATCGGCCTTACTTGTTGCCAATGAAGTTCTGTAATGACACAGGCAGCATAGTTTTAAATGATCTCAAGCTCACAGACAGTGGAATGTACTAGGCTGACCAGGATAGTGAAGGCTAGATGTAACAAAGGTGTGGATTAGGGTTTCAACATTCGAGGAGCTGAGGCAGACGCAAATTTCCAAGGAAATAGGTGGTCTTAATGATGGACCAGATATGCATTCCAAAGCTCAACTGAGAGTCAAATATGACACCAATGTTGTGAATATTGTGAATATATGGTGACATCGAAACAAACCTGTTGGACTTTAACCTGGTGTTGTAAGACTTCTTACTGTGAATATTTTGGTTCAACCTCAAGCAGTTGCTAGGGAGTGGGATGGAGTCATAAAGGTTTTGGTGGGTACTGAAGACAAGGGCCTGTTCGCCGCTCCTTCAGGAAAATTCAGCCCCAAGGATCAGAGCTGGGCCTCAACTATTTACATTCCATATTAATGAATTTGATGAACAGACAGAACATACCTAAGTTTGTTGATGATACAAAGCTAGCTGGAAAAGTAAGCTGTCGGGTGACCATAGAGAGGCTGCAAAGAAATATGCACTGTTAAGTGAGACGGCAACAAGATTGCAGATGGAATATAATGTTGGGAGTGTGTTAATGTTGGGAGTGGGCACAGTAAGAAGTCTCACAACACGAGGTTAAAGCCCAACAGGTTTATTTGAATTCACAAGCTTTCAGAGCGCTGATCATTCATCAGGTGAACAGCGCGCTGCCTTCCACTGCTTGAAACACACGGCTGGGAAGCCAGAGAATCGCGCCAAGTACTGAATGAATCAGGCCTATACTCTTTGGAGATTAGAAGAATGAGAGGCGATCTTGTTGAAACATGCATTTTCTGAGGAAGTTTGAGAGGATAGATGCTGAGAGATTTGTTTCCCCTGGTCAGGGAATTTAAAACAGGAGAAGAAGCAGAAATAATCATGATTTGTGTTATTTTATTTTAAGGAGTCACACCACAAAACCTTTCTGTTTGAATGTTGGATAATGTACAGTGTCCTTGGGCTAGTGATGGGATAAATCAATTCAGCTTACTGTCCTTGATGATTATTCTGTGGCTTCTGAAAGAGTAAGTGTAAGAGGATTGATCTCCAATTATCTCTGTCAGGGTCACACATAGAAGGTAAAGCTCTTGATCCTTCCAATGTAGGGCTGCCATTACTCACAAAACTATATTGTTGGATTTAACAAAGCTGTCAAGGATGGTAAATAAAGGAAAAAATGTATGACATTTTTAACTCGCCCAAAGATTCAAAAAGCATACTTTGTGGAATTAAAAATTCTACAATAGTGTCAATAATATAATGTAATAACATAATGTAATATAATACAATGTCAATATTGGGGAGATGATGGTGTAGTGGCAATGTCACTGGCCTAGTAATCCAGAGGCCCAGACTAATGCTCTGGGGACATGGGTTCAAATCCCACCATGACAGCTGGTGGAATTTAAATTCAGTTAATAAATTTGGAATATATATAAAGCTAGTCTCAGTCATAGTGACCATGAAACTATCATCAATTGTTGTAAAAAAAAAAAAAAAAAAAAAAAATTTGGTTCACTAATGTCCTTTAGGGAAGGAAATATGCCGTCCTTGCCTGGTCTGGTCTACATGTGACTCCAGACCCACAGCAATGTGTTTAGCGCTTAACTGCCCTCTAAAATTGTCTTACAAGTCACTCAGTTCAAGGTCAATTAGGGATGGGCAACGAATGCTGGTCTAGCCAGCGATGGCCACATCCTATGACAGCATAAAGAAAAAATATATATCATAAATCCCTCTCTCCAAATCTGTTGGACATACTTTTTGCACAGCACAATTAAACCCACCCCACATGCAGAATGAACAAGAGAGGGTCAATGGACTGAGAGGGAACTGGTTTAAATTGCTAAACATGTGAAACCTGCCACAAGCATGCTACTTCTACTTTTATCATGGCATATTGGCATCAGCCAAATATCCCACTCTGGAGATTTTAATTTGTTAATGACACTGCACACCTCAGATTTTGTTAGCTTTTCCAACTTGACGGCTCTGGGTCAGTTTTCCAAGTGTTTGGGAAACCTGACAGCTGAACGGTGGCATGAATTGCCACATCTAGCAGTTAAGTGCTTTTCCAGCACTGCTTGTGGACGAGGAGGATCAGCAGATTGAAGCTCTGGACTCCCAAACAAATATCGCAGGATCTCTCTGTGAAGTGCTTGTTGGATCGCCTGATTTATATTACAAGAAAACTTGCAGCTAAAGCTATAAACGATTCATTAACATTAACTGTGGATCAAATATATACAAATCAACAGATGAATAACAGTATGAACATGCACAAGGAACCTTTCTTCCAGCTCCCTAGTTCGTCTGCGGTCACCTGACTCGAACATTCACTTATATACTAATGAGACTCCTTGTGGTCAATCGTTGAATTACAACACAACCATGATATTGTTGGATCCAACCCCAGAAATTCCTAGCTGCGGCCTTCTACAGAAAGATTACCCACTCAAAAGTCACTTAATCCCAGCTGGTAGGATGGAAACAGTGGAAGAGTTCTAAATTTGGCAGAACCTCCATGTTCCTGATGTTTCTAGTTTACAAGTCTGCTTACACTTGCTTCTTCCTCCCCTTCACCAGTGCTCCAGCATGGCAGAGGCGACAGCACAGATTGGGAGTACAGATACAAAAAAGGGAAATTTAATCCTTAGCAATGTGAAGAAGAATTTACTAATTTTCATGGATTGGGTATTAGGTTTCAGTCGAGGGTGTTCATTGCATTGCCTAATTTAGGAGTGAAGTACTTCTACATAAAATAAATCAATTAAATAAATTGACACAATTTGGAGTTAAAGTGATTTTCATTGGAATAAAACACTTGACTCTACTAGCGACTGTATCAATTTAATCATTCTAGGCACCATTGTACAATTTAAGTGGAGTGATATCCAAACTGTTAAACAATTAGCATAAAACCTTGTGCTAAATTATCACCTGCAAAATATATTTTTTTATATGGTGACAGCAGGACTGCTTTACTTTGTCAGCCGGACACCGTACAGCATGAAGGATTCATCTTCAGACCTGCAGGACATGTTGCGCAAAGTTAGCCTTTGCAGTTTAATATAATAAAGTATTCTTCCAATGTGGATGACAATTGAAAGATACAACGAAGAAGATGAAGAAACCTTCAGTCAGGTCATTGATAAACTGATGCCTCCAAATAATTCAGTCTCTTTGCGTGATGTGGTTCAAATTTCCGGAGTACATATTTTTGAAAGTTGCTCATTTCCTCTGGGTTCAGTACTATCCTTCTTTCAACTAATGGGAGAATGGGTTGAAGGGTTATGGAGAACGGGCAGGATGGTGGAGTTGAGGCCAGGATGGGGTCAGCCATGATCACATTGAGGGTGTTTAGGCTCGGAAGGCTAAATTACCTCCTGCTGCACCTAGGCCAGGTGGAAGTCCAGCCTGCAGCCTCTTAATGTTTATGCAAGTGAGAAATGGCTGGGGGCAGCTGGAGTCAGTGGGGATATGTTCCTCATCGATTGTTCTGATACCAGGAAACAAGACAATCTGAAAAATTCAGGCCAACGTTTATTGGTATAATAGTTTACTTCTACCCTTCTAACTTATTAAAATATCTCGAAGTGAGCAATGTATGAATGTGAATATCTTCAGCATAATAAAACATAGGGGGTCTTTTTAAACATTCGCCCATTATGGACATAAAGTTTACACTCTGCTTGACTGAACCCAGTAGTGGATGGAACAATCCATTTTAAGATTTCCTAACCACCCAACTAGGACTGCAAGATTATAATTAACAAGCTGTAGATTTAATTTGAAAGCACAAATCTGAAATTTGGCAATTAAGCAGTACATTTAGTTCATTGTTATCAATATGTTCTCAAAAACAAAATTAGGGATGGGCCTAATGAGTAACACACACATCCCATGAAATAGTAAATTGAAAAATATATTTTTTTCTCTTCCTGAAGATGTTGAATTCCTACGAGACAGTTTTGCCAATATTGTAGCAAGTGAAATCCTTAGAAATTCTGATTTGATTTTAACCTCTCACAAACTGTCTTGTGTAATGGTATTCCAGATTTACCAGATTTGCATAAAAATAACCCACAATAATTGAAAATGAGTGGCCAATCGGTGACCTTTATTCTGTAGCTAACCTCATAAACACCGTTCCATTGGAAAGGGATAAGTTAAGTAGATCATGCTATCGTGAAGGCAACTGGAAGAATTATCAGGAATATGGAATGGTTGTAGGAGAATGCGTATCCATCGGTTTCTGGAGTGACGGAAGGGCAATGTTGGGCAAAAGTGAGTTTAGTGTTGAGGCCTCAGCAAGTTTATGGGAAAGTGGCAGAGCCAAAAAGCTCCTGATGCTTTGATTGATGGTTGGCAGTGTGAACATGTTGGTGAACTTCAAGTAGATATCATCATACATATCTATACCGAGGGCAGCAGGGTGGCACAGTGGTTAGCTTTGCTGCCTCACGGCGCCGAGGTCCCAGATTCGATCCCGGCTCTGTGTCACTGTCCATGCTGAGTTTGCACATTCTCCCCGTGTTTGCGTGGGTTTCGTCCCCACAACCCAAAGAAGTGCAGGGTAGGTGGATTGGCCATGTTAAATTGCCCCTTAATTGGAAAAAATGTATTGGGTACTCTAAATTTAAAGAAAAAAATATATATATACCGAAGGTGTAGGTGGTGATTCTCCAGTGAAGTATTGTGAATTGGTGTGGAAGGGCTGCTGTGATAGCAATTGATGAGGAGACAGTTGGTACAGTGCAAAGGATCAGTATGAAGAGTTTGAACATATGGACCTCAAGTGGAACTGGTAACTGACCATTAAAAAGTAGATTGTCTCAAATAGTTACTTGAATTTATGCATTTAAATAAGGAATGGCAAGGGAGCGTGTCATGGACTACATGTTAGCACTAATGACATCTGAAACAGCGATCCTCCATCACATAGGCCATACACTTTTGTTAGTAGTAGAATTTCTAAACACTACTATCCCTCTGTAGGCATGTCACTGTATCCAAAATAGCCGTCTTTGTGAAAGGGATTCATGATGAAATAATCCAAAAGCTAACAAACATCCCGATTGATTGTCCCGTGCGCATGTGCAGCCATGGACCCAGTCATTGTCCAGCCATTTTGGTTGTGAGAGGCAGGAGTTTTACCTGTTACGGCTGCTAGCCCCTCACTGGTCCAAGGATCGGTGAGTGTTCGGCGCTGATTTTGACATCGTAAAACGCCACAGTTACCATGCTGGCATCGGCACTTAGCCTCAAAGTATGAGAATCCAGCCCACAGCCTTTATAGAATGAAGAGTTATTTGGTCAACTCCCAAAATGGCAGAGAAATCACTCTATTCCTGGGCTCCAGAAGATTGGCTTTAATGTCCTTTATACCATTGGTATTGTAGAATGTGGACCCAGTTTATTGGCAGAATACTTTTATTTGCATTATGTGTGGTACATAAGTAGATAGTAAAAGACATGAATTGCACTGCTTCTACGCTGGTTTCTCCAAATTAATTCCTGAAGGGTATCTCCTTCTGTAATTCGTTCTGAGGTACTTTTGCAAACCCAACTCTTTTTACTTTCTGATTGCTATGGTGACCTTTCCAAGCCTTCACCTTTTTTAGGATCATTAACTCTAGGTTTGAGCTGTATGTAACACTCTCTAAAGTGACTCTGTGGAGCTATGGAACTGTTTACAACCTTCTTAATTCCGACCTTTAAGCAACTGAGTTGGTACTTTATTTTCTGCAGCATTTTCTGAAGGCTTAAGAAGATTCAGAGCAGTACTCAAGGTAAATGAATCAGCTATTGGCACTTTCTGCTGACATTTCAACACTCTTTACTCATTTATTGTTTTGTGAGCAACAGCAAACACATGGATTTCAGGGTTTAAGTGTTGGAAAAAAAATAGAAGTCTTCATTCATGTGATAATCCTCTCGCCAGAAACTACTTTTATTCTTATGTGGAAAAGGTTTTTTTTCTTTTGTCCTGCAAATCAATCAAATGATGGTTTAGAAGTGAAAAACCTTAATACCATGTTAATCACAAGCTGACCCGACAACTCATGAAGTTGGATACGGGCGATAAGTAACCTTCCTAACAAGTGTTTTATTTATACAACTGATTTTTGAAATTTAAAAGTTTTGTTCTTGGGCAAAAAATGTATCATTTTAATTACTTTTTACACAAAAGTTATAAGTAGTCTGTTGGTATTGCTAAGCTCAGGTGTGGGAGAAGGAAGAGTTCTCCTGCCAAGCTCAGGTGTGGGAGAAGGGGGAGTTCTCCTGAGCTTAGCGATACCAACAGACTACTTATAACTTTTCTGTAAAAAATAATTAAAATAAATTTTTGCCCAAGAACAAACTTTTAAATTTCAAAAATCAGTTGTATAAATAAAACACTTGGCCTCATAGATGCATAATACATTGGCTGGATGAGGCCCTTAAGTTGCCCACTTAATGGGTGACAACTGGCAGTGGGTTTCATGGGCATTCACAAGCTTCAGACTTAATCAACTGAATGCCCTGCCATCAAACTCACCATTGGTGGGAAGTGGGGGGGGGGGGGGGGGGGGGGGAGGGGGTGCAAAGTTTCCAAACATTTAGATCGTTTGGAGACTTGGGCGGGGAGATGGCAGATGGAGTTTAATCCAGACAAATGTGAGGTAATGCATTTTGGAAGGTCTAATGCAGGTAGGGAATATACAGTGAATGGAAGAACCCTCAAGAGTATTGAAAGTCAGAGAGATCGAGGTGTACACACTGAAAGGGGCAACACAGGTGCAGAAGGTAGTCAAGAAGGCATACGGCATTCTTGCCTTCATTGGCCGGGGCATTGAGTATAAGAATTGGCAAGTCATGTTGCAGCTGTATAGAACCTTAGTAGGCCACACTTGGAGTACAGTGTTCAATTCTGGTCACCACACTACCAGAAGGATGTGGAGGCTTTAGAGAGGGTGCAGAAGAGATTTACCAGGATGTTGCCTGATATGGAGGGCATTAGCTATGAGGGGCGGTTGAATAAACTTGGTTTGTTCTCACTGGAACGACGGAGGTTGAGGCGCGACCCGATAGAGGTCTACAAAATTATGAGGGGCATAGACAGAGTGGATAGTCAGAGGCTTTTCCCCAGGGTAGAGGTGTCAATTACAAGGGGCATAGGTTTAAGGTATGAGGGGCAAGGTTTAGAGTAAATGTACGAGGCAAGTTTTTTTACACAGAGGGTAGTGGGTGCCTGGAACTCGCTGCCGGAGGAGAGTGTGGAAGTAGGGACGATAGTGACATTTAAGGGGCATCTTGACAAATACATGAATAGGATGGGAATAGAGGGATACGGACCCAGGAAGTGTAGAATATTGTAGTTTAGTCGGGCAGCATGGTCGGCACGTGCTTGGAGGGCCGAATGGCCTGTTCCTGTGCTGTACTTTTCTTCGTTTTTTTGTTCTCTGTTCTTTTGACGGAATTGTCCCATGCTCGCACCAGCATGTTCAGTGGCTGGCAGGCAGCCAAGGGATGGGAGTAGGAATTCGGAAGTTCAAAAATCTATTTTATGCCAGAATGAATTTCCCACTGAATCTTCAGGTGGCGGATTGGGAAACCCACTGGTGGCTGGTGTGAAACTGATTTGCATCCCACTCATGGAGGACACATGAATAGGATGGGAATAGAGGGATACAGACCCCAGAAGTGTAAAAGATTTTAGTTCAGACAGGCAGCATGGTCGGCACAGGCTTGGAGGGCCGAAGGGCCTGTTCCTGTGCTGTACTTTTCTTTGTTTTTTGTTCTTTGACACAAAAGAAAGTGGTGAGATTGCGCTGGGTGTTGTGAAAACCAACGTTGTGCTTTTAGATGATGTCGCTGAGAGGCAACATGCGGATGTGCATAGGAGCAAGCCAAGGGTAGATCCTTGGGGACAGCAGTGGGATAGATGCAGAAGCAGAAAGAGAAACCATTGCAGAGGATACCCTGGCTTCCATTAGGTGGATAAAATGAGTATAGTCCCACCCAGCTGGACAACAGTGGAGAGGTGTTGAAATGCATGGTGTGGGCTATCATAACAAAGGCTGCAGACATGTTGGGACTTTGACAAGAGCTGCTTCGTTACTGTGGAGGTTGCAGAGGTGGATATATATGAAAAGAAAATAATTCCAAGGCCATTGGGGAAAATAAAACAGGAGTGTGATTAATTGGATAAATCTTTCAATGAACTGACCCAGATGAGATAGGCTGAATGGCCACCTTCTGTACTGTATGGTTCTATATTGCATTAACATTGATTTATCTACCTGAAAATATCCATATATTATGAAAAATAGTTCTGCAACTGGCTCAACTTGCTGCAGGGAAGGTCAGGTAATTATTAGCAATGCAATGTCTCATATTGTGTGTAAATTCATTTTGAGTGCACATTTTCATTAGTTAAGGGGAAATAATTATGCAACGAGCACAAAATAAAGAGCTAAGAAAGGTTGTCGTAAATCTGTCAATTAAGAGCATTAATTGCCTTAGTTCTTATTGAGCATAAATCTCCAGGTTGATTGCTTTGGTAGCAAATCTGCAGTTTGTGGCTAATAAAGGTGACAGCTACCATGCTTTTTAAAGCAAGCAATTAAAATAATCTTGGCATTATCTCGTTTAAACTGTCCCTTTCCCAGTTAACTTATTGAAGTCCAGAAGTCCTTTCTTTTGTTTTAAAATTTTCTGAGACCACTTAACGGCAGAAAGGTTAATTGAAGGTGAAATGTTCCCAGGAAGCCCTGGTGTGAATGTTAATTTATAATTTTCAGGAGACTATAATAATCAGCATGTCCATGGATTGAACAAGTGAGAAAGAAAGCAAAGCCACTTCAAATTAGATTTTATTTTGTAACTCTGTTGAAATGCACTTATGAGTTTACCAAGTATTTTCAAGCATATTCTGAGTTGCTGACAAAATATGAGATTTTCAGAAAGAGAAAACATTTAACAGACCCAAGAATGCTGCGAATTCTTGGATAGTCAAGCCTTCTCGTCTGTCTTCTCAGCTTTATAAGAATGAACTCTGAACACTAAGACCACTCACATGAAACAATGATGCATGATATAAGCTAATAACCAATGCTCTTATGGAATTGTTTCATATCATGGTTCCTTTTGTCTGAGCAATTTTTCCACAGAAAAGAGATGGAATCCATTAATTTCAAGTAGTGTATAATAATCTCAAGTGAGTTCAAGTGAAAACAGTAGCATCGTGGTTATGTTAGAATACAGTTGGGATATATGTTGGAATATAGTGTTCACTTCCGGTCACCACACTATCAGAAGGATGTGGAGGCTGTTGCTCTTTTTAATGAGTGGTATACTAACCCACCAGCATCATCAATAATGTTGCCAAATTAACTAGATATGGCAGTTATTAATGATACTATTGCTTTTCAGAGTCGCCAGGTATCAAATGATACCACCACAAGGCTTTACCGCGGATATCGATCAAAGACCAAACAACCAGTTAGTCAGTTCAAGTTCAAAGATAGTTTATTTACACACAAGGATTACTTCGACATGCAACATAAAACACTACAAGTTAAACTACACCTAACAACTACAATAACCTATACTTAACTTCAGGGAAACCGGCTCTTTGCAGATGAACAAAGCCTTTGTTCGGATCTTGCGTTACTGGGTAGAAGAAGTGGCTTTGTTTCCTCTGGGCTCATCCATCTGGTAGCAATTGTTGGTCTTGAACTTGTCTTCTGGTCGTAATGCTACACTTGGTTTTAGGCGTAGGCCGGGGCCAAGAGAGACCGAACACATGGCTGTGTCTCTTTTTATCCCTCTGGGATTTCGCGGTCCTTAGCTTTCGACCCAATAATTCGACAGGCTTCGTTCATTGCCTTCGATTTTGGCCAATAAAGGGGTGGATGCCTTGATGGCTGGGCGTGTCCTTAGCGGTCATTGACCTTGGCTGTTTGGACTTTCTTAGCAAAGGGAGTGGCGCCGGTTAGTCTGTATCTGTATCAGTTACCTGAGGACAGTCCTTTTGCTCTTGGGAAATGGGCCATTAGAATGCAAACGAGCGGAGGTTTCGATCGCGTCAAGCTATCTGGGTTGCAAATACACACACAAGCTCTGAGTGTGTCTGTGTCCTGGGTTGGCCATAATTCCCATGGTCCTTTGCAGGTGGCCATCTGAGATGGCTACAAGACTATGGAGAGGGTACAGAAGAGGTTTTCCAGGATGTTGCCTGCAATGGAGGGCACTGCCTATGAGGAGAGGTTGGATTAACTCTGCATGTTCTCACTGGAATGATAGAAGTCGACAAAATTATAAGAGGCGTGGACAGAGTGGATAGACAGAAGCTTTTGCCAGGATTTTTGTCAATTACTAGGGGACATAGGTTTAAGGTGCAAGGGGCAAAGTTTAGAGGAGATATGCGAGGGAAGATATATACACAGGGTAGTGGCCGCCTGGAACTCGCTACTGGAGGAGGCGGTGGGAGCAGGTACGATAGTGACGTTTCAGGGGTGTCTTGACAAATACGTGAATAGGATGGGAATAGAGGGATACTGGCCCTGGAAGTATAGAAGATTTTCGGTTAGATGGGCAGCATGGTCGGCACAGGTTTGGAGGGGTGAAGGGCCTGTTCCAGTGCTGTATTTTTTGTTGCTCTTTGTTCTTTATTACTGTGATAGTAATCCAGAGACCTGGGCTAATGCTCCTAAATTCAGAAGATTTAGAAGCAGAATTAGGCCATTCGGTCCATCGAGTCTGCTCCGCCATTCTATCATGGCTGATATGTTCCTCATCTCTTACCGACAATGCTACAGATCAACAGCTGGATTGCAAAATCAGCCAGAGCATCTCCTCCCGAGAGCATATGAACTATGAGCAGGAGTAGACAATTTAGTCTTCCGAGTCTAAACACCTTCAATGTGACCATGGCTGATCCCATCATAGCCTCAACTCCACTGTCTTGACATTCTCCATAACCCTTCAAGCCATTACCAATTAAAAATCTGTCTAACTCCTCCTTAAATTTACTCACTGTCCCTGCACCCACCACACTCTGGGGCAGCAAATTCCACAGATTAACAGCGCTTTGGGAGAAGCAGTTTCTCCCCAGTTCTGTTTCAAATTTGCTACCTCTTATTCTAAGATTATGACATCTCATTTTAGAATGCGCCACAAGAGGAAGCAGCAGCTCTACGTCTACTTTATCCATACCTTTTAACATCTTGTATACCTCAATTTGATCTCCATTCATTCTTCTAAGCTCTAGAGTATAGGCCTAAACTGTTCAATCTCTCATCATACGACAAACCCCTAACCTCTGGAATCAATCTAGTGAACCTCCTCCGAACTGCCCCCAATGCCACTCCATCTTTCCTCAAATAAGAGGACCAAAACTGTGCAGAATACTCCAGAGATATAGGGCTGAATTTTAGAGGTTATCTGCAATCAGGAAAAGATGAAACCAGCCAGGTTTAACCCTCCAAGCTGCTGTTCAGTGAAAGAGGGTTGCCTCTTTCCAGGCCCTCTTGTCCAAATTAGAGGATCCCACCCTTTAGTTTCTCTCCCTGCATCCACCATTTCCCATGCCCGGTCCAACATGTCCCCGCAACCTCCTCATTGGGGACTGCCAACCCAGACACAGCAAGATCCCGGACATACCTGTGCTTGAGGGTGACCATTGCTCCTCATCCTTTCAGTCCTCCTGCAATACCAGCAATTACCACTGATTCTGGTGTGATGCAGGGCTGCTGGCCTCTGGTTGGCTAGCCGCTCTATGAGGTGGGACTTCTGTCTCAGACGGGCAGAAGTACTAACTCATACCAATTAAAGGGTCATTGCCCGAACAATGAAAGCAGGGCTAGCCAGTCAATCAGAGGTCGGCTCGCACGTGGAAATTACATTCGGGTTAGGGGAGTCCACCCTCAGCATTTAATCCAGCCAATGAGTTCAACTACTGTAAAAGCTATGGAGCCTGGCAATATTTCGGCAGTAGTACTACTGACGTGTCTCCAGAACTAGCTATACATCTAGCCAAGCTGTTCCAGTGCAACTATAGCACTGGCATCTTCCCAGCACGATGAAAAATTGCCTCGGAATATCCCATCCACAAAAATCAAGGCAAATTCAATCCAGCAGATTATCTCCCTATCAGTTTACTCTTGATCATCAGCAAAGTGATGCAAGGTGGCATTGAAAGTGCTATACAGCAGCACTAACCTGCTCAGTTGATGCACAATTTGGACAAAAATGTTGAAATCCAGAGCTGAGGTGAGAGTAACTGCCCTTGACATCAAGACAGGATTCGACCAGGTATGGTGTGAAAGAGCCTAAGCAAAACCGGAATCATTCGAAATCAGGGAAAACTCCACTGGTTGGAGTCATACCTGGCACAGAGAAAGATTGTTTCGGTGTTGGAAGTCAATCATCTCAGTCCCAGGACG
Organism: Scyliorhinus torazame; assembly: GCF_047496885.1. NCBI lineage: Eukaryota > Metazoa > Chordata > Chondrichthyes > Carcharhiniformes > Scyliorhinidae > Scyliorhinus > Scyliorhinus torazame. The sequence continues at coordinate 76,039,464 of NC_092708.1, forward strand.
GCAGGAGTTCCTCAGGGTAGTCTCCTCGGCCTAACCATTTTCTGCTTCATCAATTACCTTTCCTCCATCGTAAGGCCAAAAGTGGGGATATTAGATGATGTTCAGTACAATTCGCGACTTCTGAAGTGGTCCATGTACCGAGTGTGTGATGTGCATCAATGTAAATATATGTAGGCTAGCTAGACACGAGAGGGAACACTAGAAACATCACACACACGCACACTCAACCAATAGATCAAGTAAATAGGACACGACCAATAGACATTCACGATACACAAGGAGGTGACCACAGGGGGGCATTACACCAACCCATATATAAAGGACACCACACACATGATCTGCCTATTTCCAGTGGAGACAGTCAGTGAGAACAGACACAGGGTTGATTCAATATTACACCCACCACGTGGATTGCAGCAACTGGTTAGTCAGTCTGGGTAGCTATAGTAGGATTAGCAGTAGTGTCGAACCCGAGTAATAGAAGTGTAAATAGTTTAATAAACGTGTTGAAGTTATCTCCACGTCTGAACCTTCCTTTGTCAAGTGCACCACAAGGAAGCCGCTTATGTTACACCTACAACATAACAAATCATGGTACCAGGACTGAACTGTTTTAATCCACATAGCCATACCTCAGCGTACAGTGACAACCAGCAACAATACCCAGGCAGGATGTTCGAGATCCGGGTTCCGCAGCAGCTCCAGTGCCACGGCGATCTCCGCGAAAACTGGCGGGCATTCCGGCAAAAGTTTGAAATCTTCCTGGTTGCAGCTGAACGAGAAGAAGTGGCCGAAGCTGAAAAGTTAGAGCTTCTCCTCACCATCGCCGGTGCCAGAGCAGAAGAAATCTTTTTAAAATTCAAGTTCTCAAAGGGGCAAAACAGGAGCGACTTCCAGGCAGTCCTGGACAAATTCGGCAAATACTGTGAGGAAAACACACTCCAACCAGCAAGAAAAGGTAAGAGAAGTGCCAGTGCTCACCACGAGGCCGGGAATCCGGAGCAGAGAACTATTTTGGTCGGCGGCCATCTTTCTAAAGGATCTGCACTTGCGCAGTTGTGCGAGAAGCGCGCAGAACGGGAAGGTCCATTTGCGCATGCACAAGACGCTGCGCATGCGCAATCACGAAGACGGCCATCGGTAAAGGAACAGCGATCTGTGCATGCGCAATCGCTTCCTACACGCTACGTCACATGCGTCATGACGTCAGAGGCCCAGGACAATGCCCATTTAAAGGGGAAATGTCCCAAATCAAAGAAAAAATCTTTTAAAGCCGTAAAACAACCTTCCTTCACCTGGGATGACAGCACAATGCATCAAATAGAACCAGGAAATGCAATTAACCTCCGAAGAACCCTGCAACGAGCAGTTACCTACGCCCAAACCAATGATTCTGACTTTGAATACTTTGACACCGACTTTTACATTTTCTCTGGACCTCGCGAGCCCAATGCCAGCTCCAACGCAAACAGTAATGAGATGGTCCTGGAAGACTACGACTAGGATGAACCTTTCACCTTGGGAGGCTACCCCAGTACCAAATCCGAACTGCAACTAGACGTGTTGCACATTGGCGTCCCCAGTACTGAATCCGACGCATACGCGGATTCGTTCTTCGGATTTGAGGATCTTCAGCTCAGCAGATATGACATCCCAACTCATGAGTGCAGGATGATGCTGCAGCCTGAAATTAAGAGACAGAGAGCAGTACACGCCCACAGAGAGCGGCCTGCTGCCACACAGAGCGTGGTCCACGCACCGCTCAGGGTTCCTGACTCTACAAAAGAAGACACGCAAGACTCCACACTGCAGTCCTTGCACGAACAAGAAGTGACTCCAGTGTCACAAGCCTCCACAGCGAGCTCGTGGACAGACTCCACGATAGGAGAAATGCAAGACTCCAGAGCGCAGTGCTTGCGCACACAAGACGTGACTCCAGTGTCAAAAGCCTCATCAGCGAGCTCGTGGTCAGCCTCCACGATAGAAGCAACGCAAGGCTCCGACGCGCAGTCCTTGCAGGAACAAGACCATGAGGGTCTAGCAACCTCCTCTGACCAACTAGCAGCGGACAATGCAAGTCTGCCATGCTCAAGTAAACAGCAAGAAGACTATGACAGTCTACCATGCTCCAATGCACAGCAGGACGACCATGACGGTTTATCATGCTACAGTGAAGAACAAAGCGACAATGACAGTCCAAGCCCAAATGAAGGACAACAGCAAGACAATGACAGTCCACCCACATTGTTTGCGCCACCAGATGAAGACTCTGACAATTTACGAAACCCAAGTGAACAACAAGCAGCTACTGAGGATCAACCCACTGTATGTGAGACGAGTGACGACAGCATCCCACTTCCCATGCAAGATTTGCAAAGTGACAGACCTCAGCTAGTGTGTACAGAGGCACTCGATGATCACTGTGAGACCTCTGGTGGCTCCGGTGACACCATGATACTTCCACCCTCATTTGCTCGAACCTCTCCACAAGTGAATGCATTCCTGCATGTTCCAACTCCAGACGTGCAGCTTCAAGAAATCTCAGCTGACTCCAGTGAACCTGCTAAGACTCGACGGGGAGCATCAACAAACCAACACTGACACAGTTAAAACAGACCAGACTCCAGATGGGGAGCAACCAAACGCCAACTCTGATTCACGTAAGCCGGACTTTACTCCAGACAGGGAGTGCCGCAACCTCAGTGATGGCACGCTCAGGGTGACAGCAGATGCCACAACGACAGGAGATGGATCACCTAACAATTACACTGGGCCAATAATAACAAGCAGTGGCTACAGTCCAAGACGAATACACCAATATTCACCACAGCTATATCCACACATTTTTTCCACACCAGCAGTGCAGCCAATGACAGCTCATGCTGGACAAACCCAGTATTCAGGCATGCAGCAGCCAGCAGTCTATGCAGCATGTTCTCAAACAGGCCAGCACTACGGATTGCCCACTAATGGAATCAAGAACGAAGTAGGACTACCGTAAGCGCAATCTGCACTACAGACTGGATGCCTTAGTTACAGCCCAGGATTTGCTGCACCCCAGCCTGGCCAGACGGCATATTCCCATCAGATGCAAGGTTCTAGTTTCGCACCATCACCAGGTATTTATGCGAACAGCAATTCTGTTTCCAATTAGACAAGCTTCAACGGTTCTCCGCAGGATCACCCTTCCAGCACAGCACGTGGCCAGAACCAGTATGTACAGTCTTATCCAACGTCACCATATGGCAGATCCATGACCTTGAATGATACTGTTGATGGTACCTCTTCAACGTCAACACTTTGTCAGCTACCAGATGCCATCCGACAGCACCATCACAAACATCAAAAAAAGAAAGGGACTCCAAATCAGACAGCGAAGTGATTTAACCACTTCTTGGTTCCTGTGGCACAGGGACGTTGATGGTGTTCATAACCAAGAGAGACATTTGACCATGACGATTGATGGTTTTTGGACACACACGGATGATTTGGACTTATTTTTTAATCACTGTTCCCGTGACTTGTATATACCTTACCTTATCTACTTGTTCTTTGTTCAATTTTCTTAAAGTGTACAGAAAATATGAACATATAAAAAAGGGGGGATGTGGTGATGTGCATCAATGTAAATATATGTAGGCTAGCTAGACACTAGAGGGAGCACTAGAAACATCACATGCACACACTCAACGAATAGATCAAGTAGATAGGACACAACCAATAGACATTCACGATACACAAGGAGGTGACACGACCACAGGGTGGCATTACACCAACCCACATATAAAGGACACCACACACATGATCTGCCTCCTTCCAATGGAGATAGTCAGTGAGAACAGACACAGGGTTGATTCAATATTACACCCACCACGTGGATTGCAGCAACTGGTTAGTCAGTCTGGGTAGCTATAGTAGGATTAGCAGTAGTGTCGAACCCGAGTAATAAAAGTGTAAATAGTTTAATAAACGTGTTGAAGTTATCTCCACATCTGAACCTTCCTTTGTCAAGTGCACCACAAGGAAGCCGCTTATGTTACACTTACAACATAACAAATCACCGAGGACCGAGACAACATTTAAACGGGCATTGATAAATGGCAAGTAATATTCCAGTGTGCAGGTTTACGCATTGACCTTCTCCAACAAGGGATATTTTTACCATTACCTATTTCATTCAATGGCATTACAATCACTGAATCCCTCACTATCAATTTCCTTGGGGTTACCATTGACCTGAAACAGAACTGGGCCAGCCATAAAAATAAAGGCTGGATTTCTTCAGTGAGTAACTCACTTCTTGAGATCCCAAAACCTGTCTACCATCTATAAAGCACAAGTCATAAGTGTGATGGAATGAGTGCAGCTTCAACAACACTCAAGAGGCTTGACACCATTCAGGACAAAGCAGCCTGATTGGTTGGCATCCCATTCACAAACATTCAGTCCCTCTACCACCAACGAACAGTGGCAGCAGTGTGTACCATCTACAAGATTAATTGCAATAACTCACCAAGGCTACTTCTTCAGCACCTTTCAAACCTGCAATCTCGACCACTATAAGGACAAGGGCTGCGATACATGGGACTTTCCCCTCCAAGTCACTCAATATCGCAGGGTCAAAATCCTAGTTTTCTTTCCCTTATAGCACTGGGGTTGTACCTACATCACATGGAATTAAAAAGGGACAGCTATGTTGCGAGGTGTTTATTATAGACCCCCAGATAGTCAGTGGGAAATTGAGGAGCAAATATGTGCGCAACTCGCGGAGGGGTGTAAAATTAATAAGAGGGTAATTATATTAGTTGATCTCAACTTTCACAAAATTAATTGGGATAGCCATCATGTTAAGGGCTTAGATGGATCATTTTAGAGATCTTAAAATGTATACAGGAGAACTTTTTAGCACAATATGTAAAGGATCCAACATGGGATGGTGCAGTGCTGGACCTTAATCTGGGGAATGAAGTCAGACAGGTTGTTGATGTGTTGGTGGGTGAGCATTTTAGTGATAGCGACTACAAGATGGTTCAATTTAAATTTGTTCGGACAACGGAATAGATCATAGAATTTACAGTGCAGTACGAGGCCTTTCGGCCCATCAAGTCTGCATCGGAAAGAGCACTCTACCTAAGCCCAAATTTCTACCCGATCCCTGTTTCCCAATAACCCGACCTAACCTTTTTTTGGACACTAAGGGGCAATTTAGCATGGCCAATATACCTAACCTGCACATCCTTGGACTGTGCGAGGAAACCGGAGCGCCCGGAGGAAACCCACGCACACACGGAGAGAAAGTGCAAACTCCACACAGATGGTCACCCGAGCTGCAATTGAACACGGGACCCGGGAGCTGTGAAGCACCAGTGCTAACCACTGTACCACCGTGCCGCCCTGAGATAAGTTCCAAAAAAAGGTTTTGGATTGGGGGAAAATAAATTTTAATAAAATCTGGCCAAGGTAGACTGGAAAGAGTTACTTGTGAGGAAAGCTACATAAGAGCAGTGAGGGGCATTCAAAGATGAAATGGGGAGGGTACAGGCCCAATATGTTCCCTCTAGGGTAATAGGAAGGTGTAACAAACCCAGAGAACTAGGGATGACCAGAGATATTCAGGATACAATGAGAAGGAAAATAAAGGATTCCAACAAGTATAAGGGGAGCAAGTCTGCAGAGGCATTAGTGGAGTACAGAAAGTGCAGGATGCAACTTAAAAATCAATTAGGAGAGCAAAGAAGGGATATGAGAAAGCTCTGGCTGGTAAATGTAGGGAAAATCCCAATGTATATCAATGGGAAGAGAATGGTGAAATTTGAATTGAATGAAAATCTGAAATTACAAGTCTAATGATGACCATGAAGCCATTGCCGGTTGTTGTAAAACCCACCTGGTTCACTAATGTCCTTTAGGGAAGGAAATCTGCCATCCTTACCCGATCTGGCCTACATGTGCACCATAGAAAGCATCCTATCTGGCTGCATCACAGCCTGGTGTGGCAACTGCTCGGCCCAAGACCGCAAGAAACTTCATAAACACCGCCCAGTCCATCACACAAACCCACCTCCCATCCATTGACTCTATCTACACTGAAGTGCTGGGGCCTTTGCTCTTTGTAGTATATATAAATGATTTGGAGGAAAATGTAACTGGTCTGATTAGGAAGTTTGCAGACGACACAAAGGTTGGTGGAATTGCAGATAGCGATGAGGACTGTCGGAGGATACAGCAGGATTTAGATTGTTTGGAGACTTGGGCGGAGAGATGGCAGATGGAGTTTAATCCGGACAAATGTGAGGTAATGCATTTTGGAAGGTCTAATGCAGGTAGGGAATATACGGTGAATGGTAGAACCCTCAAGAGTATTGAAAGTCAAAGAGATCTAGGAGTACAGGTCCACAGGTCACTGAAAGGGGCAACACAGGTGGAGAAGGTAGTCAAGAAGGCATACGGCATGCTTGCCTTCATTGGCCGGGGCATTGAGTATAAGAATTGGCAAGTCATGTTGCAGCTGTATAGAACCTTAGTTAGGCCACACTTGGAGTATAGTGTTCAATTCTGGTCGCCACACTACCAGAAGGATGTGGAGGCTTTAGAGAGGGTGCAGAGAGATTTATCAGAATGTTGCCTGGTATGGAGGGCATTAGCTATGAGGAGCGGTTGAATAAACTCGGTTTGTTCTCACTGGAACGAAGGAGGTTGAGGGGAGACCTGATAGAGGTATACAAAATTATGAGGGGCATAGACAGAGTGGATAGTCAGAGGCTTTTCCCCAGGGTAGAGGGGTCAATTACTAGGGGGCATAGGTTTAAGGTGAGAGGGGCAAGGTTTAGAGTAGATGTACGAGGCAAGTTTTTTATGCAGAGGGTAGTGGGTGCCTGGAACTCGCTACCGGAGGAGGTGGTGGAAGCAGGGACGATAGTGACATTTAAGGGGCATCTTGACAAATACATGAATAGGATGGGAATAGAGGGATACGGACCCAGGAAGTGTAGAAGATTGTAGTTTCGTCGGGCAGCATGGTCGGCACGTGCTTGGAGGGCCGAAGGGCCTGTTCCTGTGCTGTACATTTCTTTGTTCTTTGTTCTTTGTACACTTCCCACTGCCTTGGGAAAGCGGGCAGCATAATCAAAGATCCCTCCCACCCGCTTACTCGCTCTTCCAACTTCTTCCATCGGGTAGGAGATACAAAATCTGAGAACACACACGAACAGACTCAAAAACAGCTTCTTCCCCACTGTTACCAGACTACAAAATGACCCTCTTATGGACTGACCTGATTAATACTATGCTACATACCAGTATCTAGGTATATACATTGTGTACCTTGTGTTGCCCTATGATGTATTTTCTTTTCATGTACCAAATGATCTGTTTGAGCTGCACACAGAACAATACTTTTCAATGTACCTCGGTACACATGACAGTAAGCAAATCCAATCCAATCCATGTGACTCCAGACCCACACAGCAATGTGTTTGACTCTTAACTGCCCCCAGTTCAAGGGCAATTAGGGATGGACAACAAATCCTGGCCCAGCCTGCGACACCTACATCCCAAGAATGAATTATAAAAACAAGGAAAAAGTATGGTCCATTAAGGACCAAATCTTTGGGTCGAGTAAGAGGACTTTGGTAGGGTGTTGAATGAATATTTCACGTGTCTTCACTAGAGAATGAGCAGATTGTAATGCAAGTCGGGGAGAGAGATTGTGAGATTCTTGTGCAAATTGTCATTGGGAGTGACAAGATATTGGCGACTTTAAAATTGGACAAATCTCCAGGTCCGGATGAATTGTGTCCCAGGCTGTGGGAGGTGAGGGAGATTTCCAGGGCTCTGAATTAAATTTTTAATTCCTCTCTGACCATGGGGGAGGTGCCAGAGGACTGGAGAACAGCTAATATGGTCCCACTATTTAAGATAAGTTGAAGAGACAAGCTAAGGAACTACAGACCAGTGAGTCTCATGTCAATTGGGAAACTACTGAGAAGATTCTGAAGGAGAGAAGCTAACACCACTTGGAGAGGTAGGGTTTGATCAGGGATAGTCAGCATAGCTTTGTCAGAGGGAGGTCATGCCTAACAAATTTGACTGAATTTTTTGAGCATGTAAACAAGTGTATAGATGAAGGGTGTGCAGTTGATGTAGTTTATATGGATTTCAGCAAAGCCTTTGACAAGGTCTCACATGGGAAACTCATTAAGAAGGCCAACACACATGAGATACAGGGCGATTTGATAAGGTGGATTCATAATTGGCTTAGCGGTAGGAGACAGAGGCTGATGATGGACAGCTGCATCAGTGTCCGGAAGCCAGTGACCAGTGGTGTACCACAGGGTGCCATGCTGGGCCCACTATTGTTTGTCAATTATATAAATGACATAGATGATGATATGGGCGGGGGGGGGGGGGGGGGGGGGATTAGGATCACAAAGTTTGCGGATGACACAAAGATTGGCTGGGTAGTTAACAGTGAGGTTGAGTGTCTTGCGTTACTGGAAGATATAGATGGGATGGTCAAATGGGTGGATAAGTGGCAGATGGAATTTAACCCTGAAATATGTAAGGTGAGACACTTTGGAAGGAGTAATTTAAAAAAAATAAATTTAGTGTACCCAATCATTTTTTTTTTTTTTCAATTAAGGTCCGATTTAGTGTGGCTAATCCACCTAACCTGCACATCTTTGGATTGTGGGGGCGAAACTCACGTAAACACGGGGAGAATGTGCAAACTCCACACGGACAGTGACCCAGAGCCAGGATAGAACCTGGGATCTCAGTGTCGTGAGTCAGCAATGCAAACCACTGCGCCATCGTGCTGCCCTTGGAAGGAGTAATTTAACAAGGAAGTATACTATGAAAGTTCTGACACTGGGAAGTTCCAAAGAACAAAGGGAGCTTAGCGTGTTTGTCCATAGATCTCTGAACGCAGAACGGCAGGTTAATGTGGTGGTGAAAAGGGCATTTGGGACACTTGCCTTTATCAATCGGGGCATAGATTACAAAAGCAGGGAGGTGATGATGGAACTGTATAGAACTTTGGTGAGGCCACAGCTGGAGTACTGTGTGCAATTCTGATCGCCACATTTTAGGAAGGATGTAATCACACTGGAGGGGTTGCAGAGAAGATTCAGCAGAATGTTGCCTGGGATGGAACATTTAAGATATAAAGAGAGGTTGGATAAGCTTGGGTTGTTTTCACTGGAGCAGCGAAGACTGAGGGGTGACCTGATTGAGGTGCACATTTTCTGGAATGTCAGGTGATGAATCTTCCTCACACATACTATCTGTTCCTCTTGGATCCTCTCTGCTTCCAGGTAGCTGTTCAGGGCAGTCGCCTTGTTATCTTGCCTCCTTTGATCGCAGAAAAACTTGTACATTTAACTGTCCATAACCGGCTGTTGCTGCTGTACAACCTGACCTCTCTAACCTCTTGTTCTCTGTCAAAGGTGTACTCTCTGCACTCTGTCATTCACAGAAACATCCTTATACCTACGCTGTATCAGAAACTAGACCTAAAAATATGAAGCCGAGTTTCAAAGCACCCTCTCCTGTTACCTTGGTGTTTAAAGAAAGGAAGCTTTTTCAGTTGATGACAAAACTGAATGACATGTCAGAAGAGTTCATTTTATGTTTGTGTCAATCATCTCAAACAGTCATATTGCTGTCCTTGGTGATCTCAGTTTGCTGGTAACCATGGAATCCAGGCATGTCATGTGGAAAATTAATTCCCCAAACTTCTCAGTCTCAGAAATACAAAGAATTCTGATTCAGAACTTAAAGTGCTACCACTGGGCCACAACTAACCTGGAAATTTATGTCGTCAGTACACTTGTTGCAAGCTACTGGTGCGGATTGCCCCTCTTAAAGATAGCACACTTTAATTTTTTGGATTAATTTATGGGATATGTGCATCGCTGGCTAGGCCAGCATTTATTGCCCATCTCTAATTTCCCTTGAGAAGGTAGTCATGAGCTGCGTTCTAGAACTGCCGCAGTCCTAGAGGTGCAGGGACACCCACAGTGCTGCGAGGGAGGGAGTTTCAGGATTTTGATCCAGCGACATGAAGGAACGGCGATGTATTTCTGAGTCAAGATCGTGACTGGCTTGGAGGTGAAAATTCAGGTGGTGGGATCCCGTCCCATAGGCCCACAAAATAAAGAGACTTCCCCCCAACAGACCCCCCACAGACCCTCCAGAAAGGTGACCCCTGTCAGGAAACTCCCCAGAAAAGGGATCCCTTTCAACCACATTGTTTACAAATGTCAAACACTTCATAGGGAGTTAAGTGCTTTCTCATCATACACACCCCTGCCCCTTCACGCTGGATTGATTTGAAGTGATCAACTGGAAATTGACAAGACTTAACTCTCTTTGAAGTGATTGATGTTTATGGACATTGTGGTTAGAGCACTTCAGAGTTACTCAATCGTGAATTAAGTTGAATGAATCAAGGCTGACAGCTGTGAGTGTGTAGAAGCTGTAAATCACAGCCTCGTAAGGGAAACTAATAAATGTCTTGAAGCTCAAGGATCTGAGGGGTTTAAACATAGCTGACTGTTTTCTCTTTTCAGATATTGACACGTGGTGCTTTCTTTTGGTTTTATAAATTTGGAGTATCCAATTAATTTTTTTCCAATTAAGGGGCCAATCCTCCTACCCTGCACATCTTTTGGGTTGTGGGGACAAACATGGGGAGAATGTGCAAACTCCACAGGGACCGTGACCCAGAGCCGGGATCTAACCTGGGACCTCAGCGCCGTGATGCAACCGTGCTTACCACTTGCGCCACCATGCTGCCCCACGTGGTGCTTTCTTAATAATAATAATCTTTATTGTCACAAGTAGGCTTGCATTAACATTGTAAGAAGTTACTGTGAAAGGCCACTAGTCGCTGCATTCTGGCACCTGTCCGGGTACACAGAGGGAGAATTCAGAATGTCCAAATTACCTAACAGGAGGTCTTTCGGGACTTGTGGGAGGAAACTGGAGCACCCGGAGGAAACACACGCAGACACAGAGAGAATGTGTGGACTCTGCACAGACAGTGACCGAAGCCGGGAATCAAATCTGGGACCCTGGTGCTGTGAAGCAACAGTGCTAACCATTGTGCTACCATGCTGCCCTCTCTGTGTCTGAGTCGGCAGTTGTATGCCCAGGTAAGTGTTACAGAAGTAATTTCTTTCACCGCCTATGTCTGGACTGCTCTCTAGCTTCCAGAAAGGGGTCTCTTTTCTGGGGGATCTGTGAAGGTCTCTTTATTTAGGGGGCTTATGGGATGTCCCATTATTTAAGGGGTCTCTATGGGGGGGCTCTCCTTACTTAGGGGGTGTCTGAGGCAACTCTTTATTTAGGGGGTCCCTGGGGGGTTTCCTTATTATGGGGGTCTCTGGGGGGGGTGCTCTTTATTTAGGGGGGTTCAAGAATCCCACGCAATCCTCCCCATGCTTAAATTTGCATCATTAAGGATTGGGAATCACTTCCTGATCCCAGCGGGAACGCAAATCAGTTGCAATTTAGCTCTGGCAGAACAGAAGGCTGGATTCTCCGATCGCTGACGCCGAAACTGCATTCGTCGATCGGCCGGAGAATCCAGTTTTACTCCGGAATTGGAGGCGGAACCATTTTTCTGATGCTCCACCCGCTGAAAAACGGCGTACTCGAGAGGTACGGCGCACGCCGTCGGGGCGGTCTCAGGACGCCACCTGAGGCCCTCCCCCGATGTTCCTCCCTCGATGGCGTGGGACCACAACAACGTGGAACTCGTGTCCTCTCACTTTTCAGGGACCTCGCATGGCGGCTGCGGACTGTGTCCAGCGCCAACACATTCGGGGGGGGGGAGGAACCATTCCGCTGGCAGGGGGGGCATCGGCGGGGGCTGGGGTGACTGGTGGGCGGTGGTCCGGGGTTGGCGAGGGGGTTTACAGGGGGCCAGTTTTTGGCAGGCTGGGTCTGCGCGCGGCACCATGTTGTACAGCCGCCGCCGTTGTGCACATGTATCAGCAGGCAAAGCCGTGGGCTTTACATGGCGTGGCTGCTAGCCCCCCACCGGGCAGAGCGTCGGCTGCATTACAGCTTGGTATGGCAACTGCTCGGCCCAAGATCGCAAGAAACTGCAGAGTGTGGTGAACGCAGCCCAACACAGCACACAAGCCTGCCATCCTCCCATTGATTCTGTCTGCACCTCCCGCTGCCTCAGGAAGGCAGACAGCATTGTCAGAGAATCCTCAGACCCAGGCTTTGCCCTCTTCCAGCCCCTTCCATCAGGCAGTAGATACAGAAGTCTGAAGACCCGCACATCCAGACGTAGGAACAGCTTCTTCCCCACAGCTACTAGACTCCTCAATGACTCTCCCTTGGGCTGATCTGTTCCCTGTAAGAACACTATTCACGATGCCCTATGCTGCTCTTGTTTGGTCCTTGTTCCGCACTGTAACCACTATTGGTTAATGTACCATTTGTCAATGGACAACAAAGAACAAAGAAATGTACAGCACAGGAACAGGCCCTTCGGCCCTCCAAGCCCGTGCCGGCCATGCTGCCCGGCTAAACTACAATCTTCTACACTTCCTGGGTCCGTATCCTTCTATTCCCATCCTATTCATGTATTTGTCAAGATGCCCCTTAAATTTCACTATCGTCCCTGCTTCCACCACCTCCTCCGGTAGCGAGTTCCAGGCACCCACTACCCTCTGCGTAAAAAACTTGCCTCGTACATCTACTCTAAACCTTGCCCCTCTCACCTTAAACCTATGCCCCCTAGTAATTGACCCCTCTGCCCTGGGGAAAAGCCTCTGACTATCCACTCTGTCTATGCCCCTCATAATTTTGTAGACCTCTATCAGGTCGCCCCTCAACCTCCGTTGTTCCAGTGAGAACAAACCGAGTTTATTCAACCGCTCCTCATTGCTAATGCCCTCCATACCAGGCAACATTCTGGTAAATCTCTTCTGCACCCTCTCTAAAGCCTCCACATCCTTCTGGTAGTGTGGCGACCAGAATTGAACACTATACTCCAAGTGGCCTAACTAAGGTTCTATACAGCTGCAACATGACTTGCCAATTCTTATACTCAATGCGCCAGCCAATGAAGGCAAGCATGCCGTATGCCTTCTTGACTACCCTCTCCACCTGTGTTGCCCCTTTCAGTGACCTGTGGACCAATACACCTAGATCTCTCGGACTTTCAATACTCTTGAGGGTTCTACCATTCACTGTATATTCCCTACCTGCATTTGACCTTCCAAAATGCATTACCTCACATTTCTCCGGATTAAACTCCATCTGCCATCTCTCCGCCGAAGTCTCCAAACAATCTAAATCCTGCTGTATCCTCTGACAGTCCTCATCGCTATCCGCAGTTCCACTAACCTTTGTGTCGTCTGCAAACTTCCTAATCAGACCAGTTACATTTTCCTCCAAATCATTTATATATACTACAAACAGCAAAGGTCCCAGCATTGATCCCTGCGGAACACCACTGGTCACAGCCCTCCAATTAGAAAAGCATCCTTCCATTGCTACTCTCTGCCTTCTATGACCCAGCCAGTTCTGTATCCACCTTGCCAGCTCACCCCTGATTCCATGTGACTTCACCTTTTGTACTAGTCTACCATGAGGGACCTTGTCAAAGGCCTTACTGAAGTCCAGAAAGACAACATCCACTGCCCTACCTGCATCAATCATCTTTGTGACCTCCTCGAAAAACTATATCAAGTTAGTGAGACACAACCTCCCCTTCACAAAACCATGCTGCCTCTCACTAATACGTCCATTTGCTTCCAAATGGGAGTAGATCCTGTCTCAAAGAATTCTCTCCAGTAATTTCCCTACCACTGAAGTAAGGCTCACCGGCCTGTAGTTCCCTGGATTATCCTTGCTACCCTTCTTAAACAGAGGAACAACATTGGCTATTCTCCAGTCCTCCGGGACATCACCTGAAGACAGTGAGGATCCAAAGATTTCTGTCAAGGCCTCAGCAATTTCTTCTCCAGCCTCCTTCAGTATTCTGGGGTAGATCCCATCAGGCCCTGGGGACTTATCTACCTTAATATTTTTTAAGACGCCCAACACCTCGTCTTTTTGGATCTCAATGTGACCCAGGCTATCTACACACCCTTCTCGAGACTCAACATCTACCAATTCCTTCTCTTTGGTGAATACTGATGCAAAGTATTAATTTAGTACCACGCCCATTTCCTCTGGCTCCACACATAGATTCCCTTGCCTATCCTTCAGTGGGCCAATCCTTTCCCTGGCTACCCTCTTGCTTTTTATGTACGTGTAAAAAGCCTTGGGATTTTCCTTAACCCTATTTGCCAATGACTTTTCGTGACCCCTTCTAGCCCTCCTGACTCCTTGCTTAAGTTCCTTCCTACTTTCCTTATATTCCACACAGGCTTTGTCTGTTCCCAGCCTTTTAGCCCTGACAAATGCCTCCTTTTTCTTTTTGACGAGGCCTACAATATCTCTCGTTATCCAAGGTTCCCGAAAATTTCTGTATTTATCCTTCTTCCTCACAGGAACATGCCGGTCCTGAATTCCTTTCAACTGACACTTGAAAGCCTCCCACAGGTCAGATGTTGATTTGCCCTCAAACATCCGCCCCCAATCTAGGTTCTTCAGTTCCCGCCTAATATTGTTATAATTAGCCTTTCCCCAATTTAGCACATTCACCCTAGGACCACTCTTATCCTTGTCCACCAGCACTTTAAAACTTACTGAATTGTGGTCACTGTTCCCGAAATGCTCCCCTACTGAAACTTCTACTATCTGGCCGGGCTCATTCCCCAATACCAGGTCCAGTACCGCCCCTTCCCTTGTTGGACTGTCTACATATTGTTTTAAGAAGCCCTCCTGGATGCCATTTACAAACTCTGCCCCGTCTAAGCCACTGGCACTAAGTGAGTCCCAGTCAATATTGGGGAAGTTGAAGTCTCCCATCACCACAACCCTGTTGTTTTTACTCTTTTCCAAAATCTGTCTACCTATCTGCTCCTCTATCTCCCGCTGGCTGTTGGGAGGCCTGTAGTAAACCCCCAACATTGTGACTGCACCCTTCTTATTCCTGATCTCTACCCATATAGCCTCACTGCCCTCTGAGGTGTCCTCCCGTAGTACAGCTGTGATATCCTCCCTTACCAGTAGCGCAACTCCGCCACCCCTTTTACATCCCCCTCTATCCCGCCTGAAACATCTAAATCCTGGAACGTTTAGCTGCCAATCCTGCCCTTCCCTCAACCAGGTCTCTGTAATGGCAACAACATCATAGTTCCAAGTACTAATCCAAGCTCTAAGTTCATCTGCCTTACCCGTAATACTTCTTGCATTAAAACATATGCACTTCAGGCCACCAGACCCGCTGTGTTCAGCAACTTCTCCCTGTCTGTTCTGCCTCCGAGCCACTCTGTCCCTATTCCTTAGTTCTCCCTCAATGCTCTCACCTTCTGACCTATTGCTCCCGTGCCCACCCCCCCCTGTACTCTTTCGATTATTATTTTTGTCTACAATGTACATACTGTGTACGTTCCTTGGCCGCAGAAAAATACTTTTCACTGTGCTTCAGTACATGTGACAATAAATATCAATCAATCAATCAATCATCAGTGCAGGGACTGCGCTGACCTTTTGGTCATACGACCAGCCGGATCCTGCGGACATAGCCGCAGAATTGGAGAATCCAGCCCATAGTCTCCCAAATGGAGAATCTCGCTTATTATCTCTCTAGCTACTTCCTTCAACACTCTGGGTTGCAGCTCATCAGGTTCAGGAGATTTATCAATCTTTAATACCATTACATTTTCCGAGTACAACCTCTTTATTAATACTGATTTCTTTCAGTTCCTCGTTTTCAGAAGTCCCTTGGTTCCCCAGTATTTCTGGGATACGTCTGTATCTTTCTCTGTGACGCAGACACAAAGACATGGCTGACCTTAAAAAACAACAGAAAATGCTGGAAATCTCAGCAGGCTTCATGGCATCTGTGGAGAAAGAAACAGAGTTAACATTTCAAGTCCGTATGACATTTCAGAGCTTGTTGAACTTTGCTCCAATCTTAGTCGGAACAGTTTCTGGACAGCACTGGAAAGGGTGTGGAACAGGTTTACCAGGATGTTGCCTGGACTGGAGAGTTTTAGTTATGAAGACAGATTGGATAGACTGGGGTTGTATTCCTTGGAGCAGAGGAGACTGAGGGTACACATGATTGAGTCGAGAAAATTATGAATAGAGCAGGCTGGAAAAAATGTTTCCGCTTGGTGGAGGGACCAATGACCAGACGGCATAGATTTAAGATAAGGGGCAGGAGGTTCAGAGGGGATGTGAGGGCGGTGGTGTCAGGAACTCACTGCCTGAGACGGTGGTGGAGGCTGAGACCCTCATAACATTTAAGAAGTACTGCACACAGTACTCCAGCTGGGGTCATAGCAAAATTTTGCACAGCTCCAACATAACTCCTTGCTCTTACAATGTATGCCACGACTGATAAAGGCAATTGTCCTGATGCCTTCTTAATTCCCTTTTTAGCCTGTCTTGCCACCTTCAGGGATCTGTGGATAAAGGCCCTCAGTTCCTCTGAGATTCCTAATGTCCTGCCGTTCACTGAGCACACCCTTGTATTGTTAATCCTTTCAAAGTGCATCACCTCGCACCTTTCACGGTTAAATTCCATCTGCCACTCATCTGCCCACCTGACCAATATTCCTCCCTCTTCCTGCAACCAAGTCCTACTTCTTCACCATTAAGCACCCTGCCAATTTTTGTGCCATTAGCAAACATACTTAATATCCCCCCACATTCTCATCAATATCGTTTATATATCGTTTCTATATATCACTGATGATAAGGGACCTAGTGGTACGCCACTGGACACCAGCCTCCTGTCAAACAAGCATCCTTTTACCACCACCCTCTGTCTCCTACCACTAAACCAGTTTTGACCCAACTTTCCAAGTTACCCTGGATCCCATGTGCTGTTATCTTTTTTATCAGCCTCTATTATGGGACCTTGTCAAAGGCTTTTCTGAAACCCGTACAAACTTTATCAATGGCACTACCTTCATCTACACACCCAATCACCTAGAACATATAAAATACAGTGCAGAAGGAGGCCATTCGGCCCATCAAGTCTGCACCGACCCACTTAGGCTGTCACTTCCACCCTGTCCCCGAAACCCAATAACACTTGAGGGGCTGGTTTAGCACACTGGGCTAAATCGCTGGCTTTTAAAGCAGACCAAGCAGGCCAGCAGCACAGTTCAATTCTCGTACCAGCCTCCCCGAACAGGCGCCGGAATGTGGTGACTCGGGGCTTTTCACAGTAACTTCATTGAAGCCTACTTGTGACAATAAGCGATTTTCATTTTCACCCCTCCTAATCTTCTTCGTCACTAAGGGCAATTTAGCATGGCCAATCCATCTAATCCATCTTTGGACTGTGGGAGGAAACGGGAGCACCCGGAGGAAACCCACGCAGAACCGGGGAGAACGTGCAGACTCCGCACAGACAGTGACCCAGCAGGGAATCGAACCTGGGACCTTAGTGCTGTGAAGCCATAGTGCTATCCACTTGTGCTACCGTGTTTCCCAAAACCTCCTTGAAAATTTCAATCAATTCTGATCGGCATGACCTCCCGCTGACAAAGCCATACCTACTGTTCTCGATCAAACCTTGCCTCTCCAAGTGGAGATTAAGTTTCTCCTTCAGAATTTTCTCCAATAGTTTCCCTGCTACTGATGCAAGACTCACTAGTCTGTAATTTCCTGGTTTATTTCTATCACCTTTCTTCAAAAGTGGAACCACATTAGCTGTCCTCCAATCCTCTGGCCCCCCCCTCCCCCCGTGGCCAGGGTGTTAATAAAAATCTGGGTGAGAGCCCCTGTAATTTCTTCCCTTGCCTCCCAGAGCAGCCAGGGAGACAACTAGAACATAGAACATTACAGCGCAGTACAGGCCCTTCGGCCCTCGATGTTGCGCCAACCTGTGAAACCACTCTAAAGCCCATCTACACTATTCCCTTATCGTCCATATGTCTATCCAATGACCATTTGAATGCCCTTCGTGTTGGCGAGTCCACTACTGTTGCAGGCAGGGCATTCCACGCCCTTACTACTCTCTGAGTAAAGAACCTACCTCTGACATCTGTCTTATATCTATCTCCCCTCAATTTAAAGCTATGTCACCCAGACCTGGGATTTTGTCCACTTTTAAGCCTGCCAAAACCTTCAATACCTCCTCAGTCCCTGTGTTGAACTGTTCAAGAACCTCGCAGTCTCTCTCCCCGAATTCTGTACCTACATCCTCCTTCTCCCAAGTGAAGACAGATGTGAAGAATGTGAATTATGCTCTAGCTCACTGGAAGAAGAGGAGAATTAGTGTATGAGGGAGGGGGTAAATGGAAGCTGAGGGGGGAGGATGCAGAGCATTGAGTTGCTATGACTGCACAGGGAGAGTACCAGGCACGGCGCAGGTGTGCAAAGAATTCATCAGGCTGCCAGGAATGTTCGAGATCTTTTGATCCAGGAACATTTCAGTTCAGAGTCCATTTTCCAAGAATGCCGAGAATGCTATAGACATCAGCTGAGATGCCCCTACTAACATCGAATCACTTAGCATCAATGAAGGATGCACATCTGACAAAAAGCTTTGCCCTCACCATGGAGAGTGCTCGTACCAATTTTTTTGTCACATCAATAGTAATTTTCTCAGATGTGTGGCTTAAAGTATCATTTATTTGGACAAAGAAAGTGACATTGTGCTCAGAGACAGTAAGATGACATCCCTGAGCATTACACTTTGGCATCCCAACTCAGCACTCCTCACTTGTGGCATCTGAAAGGCAGAGGCAGCCTGCTTTCTTGTCTCTGCTATGGCTGAAATGCATGTGACAATGGATGCCCCCTGGGGCCATCTCAAAAGGATGCTGCGCACTAGCCTCATTGCAGAGGAGGTTTCTGTCACATGGCCATGCACCACAAGGGCTCCCAATGTCAGAGCAGCCATGGGGGCCGAGAATGATGCCACCCTGGCAAAGGTGGCACCTTCATTCTTCAAGACATTCTCAAGCCTTGGTGGATCCACTGGATGCCACGAGAGAGACTACTCCGTTGAGGAAGTACGGACAGTCACCAGGGACTGCCAGGTCTGTGCGGAGTGCAAGCCGCACTTCTACCGGCTGGAACGTTCGCGCCTGATGAAAGCCTCCCGCCTCTTTGAACGCCTCAGCGTGGATTTCAAAGGGCCCCTCCCCTCCACCGAGCGTAACACGTATATTCTCAGTCTGGTCGATGAGTACTCCAGGTTCCCCTTTGCCATCCCCTGCCCCGACATGAAATCTGCCACCGTCATCAAGGCCCTCAATACAATCTTCGCTCTGTTCGGCTTCCCCGCCTACATCCACAGTGACAGGGGATCCATGTGTGATGAGCTGCGTCAGTTCCTGCTCAACAGGGGTATCGCCTCCAGCAGGACGACCAGCTATAACCCCCGGGGAAACGGGCAGGTAGAGAGGGAGAACGGGACGGTTTGGAGGGCCGTCCAACTGGCCCTACGGTCCAGGAACCTCCCAGCCTCTCGCTGGCAGGAGGTCCTCCCTGATGCACTACACTCCAACCGGTCACTACTGTGCACCGCTACGAATAACACACCCCATGAACGCCTTTTTGCCTTCCCCAGGAAGTCCACATCCGGGGTGTCGCTCCCGACTTGGCTCACAGCTCCAGGACCGGTCCTGCTCCGTAGGCACGTCCGACTCCACAAGGCGGACCCGTTGGTGGATAGGGTGCACTTGCTCCATGCCAACCCCCAGTATGCCTCTGTGGCGTACTCCGACGGCCGCCAAGATACTGTCTCCCTCAGGGACCTGGCACCAGCAGGTTCCACTCATACACACTTCCCCGGCCCGGCGCCACCCTCCCCTCCCAACATTAACCCCATCACGACCATCCCTCCTTCCCCTGCCCACGCAAGAGGATGAAGAGGATTTTGGCACGCTGCCGGGGTCACCCGACATCAGGCCAGCACCGACGTCGCCAGCATCGCCATCGCCGCCACCGCTGCGCCGCTCCCAGCGGAACGTCAAGGCACCAGACCGGTTGAATCTCTAACTGGCACCAGACTTTCAAAAGACATTTTTTTCTCTCCTAATAAAACACTGTACATAAATTCGCTACTATATGTAGTTCTCCACCACCCCCACCGGACTCATTTTTAACAGGGGATGAATGTGGTAAACCACTGTTACACCTGTATTAGGTGATGTAAGGTAGTGTACTACAGGTTCGCCGGTAGCCCCTGCCTGCCTGCTCCGCCCAGTAGGAGGAGTATAAATATGCGTGTCCTCTTTTCAGCAGCCATTTTGCCAGCTGCTGTGGGAAGCCACACATCTTACTGCAATAAAGCCACAGTTGTATCCTACCTGAGTCTTTGTACAATTGACCGTGCATCAACTCTCTCTACTGGAAAGCGATGCCAGACTGCTGAAGAAATTACTTCAAGGAACTCGAATGTATTGTTCTGAAGTTGAAGGAAAATGAATTGAGAGTGAGATTTCTGGATCTGAAGGGAGATACCAATTGTGGGAGGACTGCCAGTGAATGTTCAGAAACCTACAGGGATAGACATGTCTTTGCCACTGAACCAGCTCTACTATGAGAAAAGAGTTAATATTCCTCAGTGCTTAAGTTAGAATTGGAATTTCAATCGTTTAATGGACCACACCCATTGTTTGATAGGCTGCACACACATAAATAAAGGAGATACAAGTGGCACTGGGTACCTTGATGGAGAAGTAAATGTTGGACACAATAAACATTCAACATTCAGTTGAAGAAGTCAAGACTTGCTTTCTAATTCTTCTTGCAGTGTTATGTTCAGATCCTAACATCTACCCTTGGTGTGGAAATAATGGCAACTCTTTGCTGAAGCATTGAGTCTGTAAGGGTATTGCTGGGATAAAAGGGATGGTGTGATATTGAATTTTTTTTCTTCGTGTCAGTCTGTGTTGAAATCTTTCCAACCTTTTTCTTGTCTGGGGTAATATATGTTTCTTGTTTTAATCAATGTTTTATCTTTTTGTTAAAAAGTCAACAGCAGACCCCTGTATATCTGTTCAGCAAACACCCTCCACAGTTTAAAAATAATTATGATCTATCAAGCCAGGGATCTGACTAATCCAGTAATGACCATCAGCAGGGATCATAACATCCTCACCAAGTGGCACTCTCTAATCATAAATAAAGACCCACTGGGTATCGGTGCTAGTAGACAATGCATTTGTAAGGTGTGATGACGTTTCTTCTGTTTCCAGCTCTTCGTCCTAGCTTGTTGCTTGGGAGAGAGGGGTCTCCGGAGATGACTGACAGCTTATGTTGGAAGCACAAGTAAAGATGATGAGAGCTCGCCTCGGAGAGCAGAAACATCTGTAGTGTTGAGTGTCATGATATTCAAACACACATCACAACACACACATCATGATAGACAGACCAACAGACCAATTAGCACACATAACACGACAGCCAATCACAGACAAGAGCAGACACAGTATAAGACAAGAAACACAATACCTCCTGGTCAGTCCATCTGGAGACAGGACAAGGCCAGGACCTCATTAACAAGACACTCACACCATCACCACGTGCTGAGTACCAAGTCAGATGTGTAAATAACTAGTTGGAATAAAACTGCGTTGTACCAATCGCAACCGTGTTGGTTCGTCTGTACCTCAGAGCACCCAACACCACATGGTACTAGTGAGTGAATCGATACTTACCGACAAATCTGCCATCCTGAGCCATGGACACCCACAACAAACCGCAGCCGTTGCAAGTCGCTGGGAACCGGGGCACCAATTGGAAGCTCTTCAAGCAGCGATTCGAACTGTTCATGCGAGCCAACGAAAAACAGGGCACCTCGGACAAAACAAAGATTGCCATGCTCCTCACTACCGCAGGTCAGCACGCCATCGATGTATACAACTCCTTGATGTTCGCGGAAGGCGAGAACAAATCTAAATATGACACGGTCCTCCTCAAGCTCGACCAGCACTTCAACGTTGAGGTCAATGAAAGCTTTGAGAGGTATATCTTTCAGCAGCGCCTACAAGGCAAGGATGAGCTCTTTCAGTCCTTCCTGACGCACCTCCGCATACTCGCGCAGTCCTGCGGTTACGGCACCACCTCAGAGTCCATGATCCGGGACCAGATCGTTTTTGGCGTTGCCTCCAGTGGCCTACGCCAGCAACTTCTAAAAATTAAAGGCCTGACCTTAGCATCTGCAGTTGAAGCCTGTGTCCTGCATGAAAATGCGACCAGCCGCTATGCCCAATTTCAGGCGACCGAATCGGCACGGAGGGGGTCCCAAGCAATCGAATCGGCAAGCCAGGCCGCCCACGAGGCCGAACGCATCCAGGCAATCGAGTTTCTCCGGCCCGCGGCCCGGACGAGGGCGGCCGTTTCGCGTGCTTTTTGAGGCCTCCCGTGTTTGTGCGCGCCAAAACCTACGGCAACACTGAGGGACGTGCTGTGCAGGCGCGCCCGACGTAAGACCGAACTGCGCATGCGCAGTGGCGTAACGAACGTCATGACGTGTGGCAACTGTGTAGCTGCACATTTAAAAGGGCAATGTCCTGCAAAAACCCGACAATGCCTAAGCTGTGGCAAGATGGGCCACTACGCTGCCTACTGTCAAGCGGCTCAACCTGTGGATCTTCCACATTTCCGACAACCTCGCAGACACGTGCGGACCATCCAGCCTCCACATCACGACATCCAAACAGATGACCAAGACGCCTTCCGGGTTGCGGTCATTGATGTGAACCGGGTCAACACCATCAATCCGGCCGATGAATGGAGTGCCACCCTGACGGTCAACCGATCGCCAATCACTTTCTGCCTGGACACTGGCGCCTCCGCCAACCTCCTAGCATGGTCAGCATTCTGTGCCATGAAGGTCAGACCACCAATCCAGCCATCCCGGTGCAAGATGGTTGACTACAATGGGAACGTTATCCCGGCCATGGGATCCTGCCAGCTCCAGGTGACACACAAAACACACACGGCCACACTCTCGTTCGAGATAGTGGGCTCATTGAAGGACTCCCTGCTGGGCGCACAGGCATGTAAGGCTCTCCACCTTGTGCAACAAATTCTCTCTCTCTCTCCGACGGCACGTCTGACTTCCCGGATGCAGAGTTCAACGCACAGCTCCAATCGCTCCTCGCCCACAACCAGGAGGCATTCGAAGGCATGGGAACATTGCCATACACCTACCGAATTCGCCTCAAACCGGACGCCATCCCGGTCGTTCACGCACCTCGCAGGGTTCCTGCGCCACTTAAAGACCGCCTAAAGCTGCAGCTGCAGGATCGCCAGGACCAAGGGGTCCTATCCAGGGTCACGGAGCCCACGCCATGGGTCAGCTCCATGGTGTGTGTCAAGAAGCCCTCTGGCGAGCTCCGCATCTGTATAGACCCCAAAGACCTCAATAATAACATTATGCGGGAACATTATCCCATACCCAAACGGGAGGAGATCACCAGTGAAATGGCCCAAGCGAAGATATTCACGAAACTGGATGCTTCTAAAGGATCTTGGCAGATCCAACTGGACCCGTCCAGCCAAAAGCTATGTACCTTCAACACCCCTTTCGGCAGATTCTGCTACAACCGGATGCCATTTGGCATTATCTCGGCATCTGAGGTCTTCCACAGAATCATGGAGTAAATGATGGAAGGCATTGAAGGGGTGCGTGTATATGTGGACGATGTCATCATCTGGTCCACCACACCGCAGGAGCACATACATCGTCTCCAACGCATTTTTGCCCGCATACGGGAAAACGGCCTGCGCCTCAACCGAGCCAAGTGCGCCTTTGGCCAGACCGAATTGAAGTTCCTGGGGGACCATATCTCCCGGTCAGGGGTCCGTCCGGATGCAGACAAGGTGAGCACCATCACAGCCATGCCGCAGCCGGCCGACAAGAAGGCTGTCCTACGCTTCCTTGGCATGGTCAACTTCCTAGGGATATTCATTCCCAACCTTGCCTCCCACACAACGACTCTGCGCCACCTTGTCAAAAAATCTACAGAGTTCCAGTGGCAACACACACACCAGCTGGAATGGGAGGAGCTCAAACGCAAACTCACCACGGCACCAGTGTTGGCGTTCTTCGACACGTCTCGTCCCACCAAAATCTCAACTGATGCCAGCCAATCCGGCATTGGAGCAATGCTCCTGCAGAGGGATGACACGCCGTCATGTGGGCCCCGGTTGCCTATGCATCGCGGGCCATGACCCCCACAGAGCAGCGCTACGCGCAAATCGAAAAAGAATGCCTGGGCTTGCTAACCTGTTCAGACAAGTTCCACGATTACATCTATGGTCTTCCACGGTTCACAGTCGAAACTGACCACCGCCCCCTGGTCAGCATAATAAACAAGGACCTGAACGAGATGACCCCTCGCCTCCACCGCATCCTACTTAAACTCAGGAGGTACGACTTCCAACTGGTCTACCCTCCAGGGAAGGACCTCATCGTGGCGGATGCCCTATCCAGAGCAGTGAGCACGCCGCCAGATGCGGAGGGGTTCGTATGTCAGGTCGAGGCACAGGTGGCCTTGACAGCGGCAAATCTGCCGGCTGACGACTCCAGTCTGGCCCGCATCCGCCGAGAGACAGCGCCCGATCCCCTTTTACAGCGAGTGATGCGCCACATGACGGGAGGATGGCTCAAAGGGCAGTGCCCGCAGTTCTATAATGTACGAGACGACCTAGCCATCATTGATGGGATCCTTCTGAAGCTGGACCGCATTGTCATTCCGCACAGTATGCGCCAGCTGGTTCTCGATCAAATACACGAAGGCCACTTGGGGGTCGAGAAGTGCAGACGGAGGGCCCGAGAGGCGGTATACTGGCCGGGCATCAGTGACGATATTGCCAACATGGTGATCAACTGTACAACCTGCCAAAGGTTTCAGCCGGCGCAACCTCCTGAGATGCTTCTGCCCCATAAGCTGGTGACGTCCCCCTGGGTGAAGGTGGGTGTCGACCTATTTCACGCGCTTGGCATGGACTATGTTATCATAGTGGACTACTTCTCCAATTACCCAGAAGTCATACGCCTGCACGATCTGACGTCGTCTGCTCTCATCAGGGCCTGCAAAGACACCTTTGCTCGCCACGGCATTCCGATGACTGTCATGTCGGACAATGGGCCCTGTTTTGGCAGCCATGAATGGTCGTCCTTTGCGGCCTCGTATGGCTTCACACACTTGACGTCCAGCCCTCTGCATCCCCAGTCCAATGGAAAGGCAGAGAAGGGCGTTCACATTGCCAAGCGGCTCCTCTGCAAGGCTGCTGCTGCCGGATCGGACTTCTACCTCGCCCTGCTGGTCTATCGCTCGGCCCCACTAGCCACGGGTCTCTCGCCAGCACAGCTGCTGATGGGTCGCGCCCTCAGAACCACTGTGCCTTCCATTATGGCACCAACAATAGACCATGCTCCGGTACTGCATAGGATGCAACTGCAGCGCGATCGCCAGAAGAGATCGTACGACACACGGGCAACTGATCTTCCCTCCCTGGCCCCTGGAGACAACGTCCGCATTCACCTACCAGACGGTGGCTGGTCAGCACCTGCTGAAGTTCTCCGACGCGTGGCTCCCCGCTCGTTCCTGGTACGCATGCCGGATGAATCCGTGCGTAGGCGCAATCGCCGAGCCCTTCGCCTACTTCCACGCTCGCAACGGAACCATACACAGACGGCGTGTCCTCCACTGGTTCCTGATAGCGACTTTGTGGAGCTGCCGTATACCATGCCCCTTCTGTCGCCGCCCGTGGCCAGGCTCGCACCTCAGCCGGTGGTTCTCGACCCACCCTTGAGGCGGTCAACCCGAATTCGTCGCCCACCTACTAGACTGGACTTATGAGACTGTTCACACGTCAAATTTTAGCAACTACTATGTTGTAACATGTCACTGTTTTATCGTTCCAGGCCTCGTTTGATCGGTCCAAATTTCAACGTTCTTCTTCTTTTGTTATGGTACAACCTCGTTAGCATGTCACACCTGACATCGCCCCTTGTATATAATTACGCCACATGTACATGCTGTAAATATCACGCACACACACCTTTAGCTGCACTCAGGACACATTTATATTTATAACCACATAGGCACATAATCTTGTAAAAAAGGGGGGATGTCATGATATTCAAACACACATCACAACACACACATCATGATAGACAGACCAACAGTCCAATTAGCACACATAACACAACAGCCAATCACAGACAAGAGCAGACACAGTATAAGACAAGAAACACGACACCTCCTGGTCAGTCCATCCGGAGACAGGACAAGGCCAGGACCTCATTAACAAGACACTCACGCCATCACCACGTGCTGAGCACCAAGTCAGATGTGTAAATAACTAGTTGGAATAAAACTGCGTTGTACCAATCGCAACCGTGTTGGTTCGTCTGTACCTCAGAGCACCCAACACCACATTGAGCTTTCCCAATGCAACTCATTGTTTCGCATGCTGATGAATGCTGGAGTGCAGTGCACATCCTCAATGAGGTCAGTGTCCTCTGAAATCACCATCATTTCACCTGGACAAGCTTCCAGCCAGTGATCTCATAGCCAGTGTGTGCGATTATTGAATGGCTTCCAGCACTCAATGATTCTACTGCTCACAGTCCCCAATATGTCAGCCAGGCCGGCTCCGTCTGCAAGTGGCCTCCTCTGTTCAAACTTGGGAAAACAACTGGACCTTCTGCCTCTCACTCACCGGCTTCAACATTATGTCCAATTTAGTATTAGGGGAGCCCCAGCCCTGTTTCGAGGCCTCTGATTCTCTTGGGATATCTTCCAAATGTCAGCTAAGCAAAAGAAACCTCAGGAGCTCCTAAATGAAGCAGTTTTACATAGATACGTAGAAAATAGAAGTAGGAGGAGGCCATTTCGCCCTTCGAGCCTGTTCTGCCCTTCATTACAATCACAGCTGATCATCGTGTTCAATATAGGATTGGTCTGTTTAAATCAGGCCCTAACTTTAGAAGTTCCACTCTAATTCCCGCCCCCATAGCCGTTAATTGGATGATGAATCAATCTCCTCATCTGTCAAAGGGCCATTTGTGCACAATTTCTGTGTGTTTTTTGTTCCCCATGCCAACCAACCCCAGGGGTAAGTTCATCACCTAGAAACCATCCTGGGTCACCCACCCCCAACTTCAAAATTCATCAATCATTATTTTGATCTGGGCACAGAGTCGTTTTGAGATGGAACCATCTTCCGGCACAATGCATTTTAAACCAACAATAAGGATCGCAGAGAATATGCTGTTATGCTGATAACATAAATGCAAACATGCAGAAAATCCAGACTCAAACTGAAAGAAGGAAGAAATACTTGCATTTATATAGCACCTTCCACAACCTCAGGAGCTCCCCATGAAGCAGTTTTACATAGACACATAGAAAATAGAAGCAGAAGGTGGCCATGAGGCCCTCCGAGCCTGGTCTGCCCTTCATCATGATCATGGCTGATCATCAAGTTCAATACCCTGATCCCACCTTCCCCCCATATCCTTTGATCCCTTTAGCCCCAAGAGCTGTATCTAATTATTTCTTGAAATTACACGTTTTGGCCTCAACTCCTTCTGTGGCTGTGAAATCCACAGATTCACCACTCTCCGGGTGAAGAAACTTTTGCTTACCTCAGTCCTAAAATGTTTACTCCTCTTCCTCAAACTATGAACTGGACTGGACTCCCCCACCATCGGGAACATTCTTTCTGAATCTATCCTATCTAATGCAGTTAGAATTTTATAGGTTTCTATGAGATTCCCTCTCCTCTTCTAAACTCCAATGAATGTAATCCTAACCGACTTAGTCTCTCCACTCATGACAATGCTGCCATCCCAGCAATCAGCCTGGTAAAGATTTGCTGCACTCCCTCCATAGCAAGAACATCCTTCCTTCATCAGATAAGGAACAAAACTGCACACAATACTCCAGTTGTAGTCTCACCAGGCCCTATACAATTACAGTAAAACATCTCTATTGCTATACTCAAAACCTCTCGCTATGAAGGCCAAAATACCAATTGCCTTCTTTACTGCCTGCTGTACCTGCGTGCTTACTTTCAGTGACTGGTGCATGAGGCCACCAAAGTCTCGCTAAGTATCCTCCTCTCTCAATTTACACCCATTCAAATAATAATCTGCCTTCCTATTTTTGCTACCGAAGCGGATAACCTCACATTTATCCACATTATACTGCATCTGCCATGCATATGCCCACTCATTCTGCCTGTTCAAATCCCGCTGAAACATCTCTGCATCCTCCTTACAGCTCACCCTCCCACCCAACTTTGTATCATCTGTAAATTTGGATATAATACCCTTATAGTTCCCGTGTCCAAATCATTAATATATAGTATGAACCGTTGGGGTCCTAGCATAGATCTCTGCGGTACGCCACTAGTCACTGCCTGCCAATCGGAAAAAGACCCATTTATTCCAACTTTTTGCTTTCTGTCTGTTAACCAGCTTTCTATTCACCTTAAGACACTACCCGCAATCCCATGTGCTTTAACTTTCCATAGTAATCTGCTATGTGAGACCTTGTCGACCTCCCCAACTGTTGCCCATATCCCTTTAACTCGTTTTTAAAATCAGAAATATACTTATCTCCTTGAAACCATTTAATGACTCAGATTCCACCGCACTACGAGGGGAGGCAGAGGCATAGTATTAGTGTCGCTAGACTAGTAATCCAGAGACCCAGGATAAGGATCTGGGAACCCGGGTTCGAATCCCACCACGGCAGGTGATGGAATTTAAACTCAATAAAATATCTGGAATTAAAAGTCTAATGATGACTATGAAAACCATTGTTGATTGTCAGAAAAACCCATCTGGTTCACGAATGCCCTTTAGGGAAGGAAATCTCTCATCCTTACCTGGTCTGTCCTACATGTGACTCCAGACCCACAGCAATGTGGTTGACTCTTAACTGCCCCCTCAAAGGCAATTAGGGATGGGCAATAAATGCTGGCACGGCCTGCGATGCCGACGTATCATGAACGAATAAAAGAAAAATCCATCGGGACCCTTCCAGGAAATTCTGAAATACCACAACCAATAATGCATCCACTGTCTCTGCGGCCATCTCCTTTGATAACCTATGGTGCAGGCCATCAGGTCGAGGAGACTTATATACCCCTCATCCCATCGGTTTATTCTATACCGTCTCCTTATTGATGGTTATTGCACCAAGTTCCTCTGCATTAACTGTAGTTTTTGAATAAATGTTATTGTCTTCGGAGACGGAGGCAAAATATGAGTTCATTGCCTTCGCCATCTCTGTGTTTCCCATTATTACCTCACCAGTATTGTCCTCTAAAGGGCCCACATTTATCGTCCTCTAAAGGCTATTCTCTCCCTCTTTATATACTTATAGAAGCTTTTGTCTCAGTATTTATGTATTCTGCTGGACTCTTTTCATAGTTCTCATATCACTTTTGATTTTATTTTTGTTTCCTTTTGCTAAACCTTAAAATTCTCCCAATCCTACCTCAAAGCTAGTAATCTCAGGATTGCTACCAGTGCCACATGCTAGTCAGAGTAGGAATGCCAGGATAGACAGGATGAATGCGTGGCTTGAGAGGTGGTGCAGGAAGTAGGGATTCAGATTTTTGGGACATTGGGACCGTTGCTGGGAGAGGTGTAACCATTATAAATCGGACGGTCTACACCTGGGCAAGACTGGAACCAATGTCCTAGGGGAGATGTTTGCTGCTGGGGAGGGTTTAAACTAATGTGGTAGGGGATGAGAACCAATGCAGGAAGTCAGAGGGTAGTAAAGAGGGGACAGAAACAAAAGCACCAAAACAAAAGAAACAGAAATAACTGAGGGAGAGCAACAGACTAAAGCCAGTAAGATTAAGAGGAAGAGCAGGCA
Organism: Scyliorhinus torazame; assembly: GCF_047496885.1. Taxonomy (NCBI): domain Eukaryota; kingdom Metazoa; phylum Chordata; class Chondrichthyes; order Carcharhiniformes; family Scyliorhinidae; genus Scyliorhinus; species Scyliorhinus torazame. The sequence goes on from NC_092708.1 coordinate 76,069,424, forward strand.
GGGAGTGGTTGTTCAATGCAGCAGGGCTGGTGGGCTGAAGTGCATTAGTTTCAATGCCATGAGTATTTCAGGTAAAACAGATGAACTTAGAGCTTGGATTCAGATGTGGAATTATGATGTTATTGCTATTACAGAAACTTGGTTGAAAGAGGGACAGGATTGACAACTCAACATTCCAGGATTTAGATGCTTCAGGCAGGATAGAGGGGGATGCAAAAGGGGTGGGGGATTTGCATTATTGGTTGAGGAGAATATCACAGCTGTACTGAGGGGGAACACCTTGGAGCGTTCGGGCAGCGAGGCAATCTGGGTAGAGCTCAGGAGTAGGTAGGTTGCTGTCACAATGTTGGGGGCTTCCTAACAGCTAGTGGGAGATAGAGGAGCAGATATGCAGACAGATATTGGAAAGATGCATAAACAATAGGGTTGCCGTGGTGGGTGATTTTAACTTTCCTTATATTGACTGAGACACACTTACTGCGTCCAGGAGGTTTCTTGAAACAATATGTAAATAGTCCAACTAGGGAAGGGGCCATATTAGATCTGGTGCTGGGAAATGAGCAAGGCCAGGTGATTGAAGTTTCAGGAGCAGATCATTTCAGGAACAGTGATCATAATTCCGTAAGTTTTAAGCTGCTTATGGAAAAGACCGAGTGGTCCTCAGGTGAAGGTGTTAGACTGGAGGAATACTAATTACAGCAGCATTAGGCAGGATCTGGAGAGTGTTGACTGGCCGAGCCTGTTTGAGGGAAAATCAACATCCGGCATGTGGAAGGCTTTCAAATGTCAGTTGATTAGGATTCAGGATCGGCATGTACCTGTGGGGACGAAAGATAAGGGTGGCAAGTATAGGGAACCCTGGATAACGAGGGGTATTATGAACCTTGTCAAAAAGGAAAAGGAAGCATTCGTAACATTTAAAAGGCTTTGGACAGATGAAGCCCTTGAGGAATAGAAAGCAAGTAGGAAGGAACTTAAGGTAGAGTTGTAAAGGCTAAAAGGGGTCATGAAATGTCTTTGGAAAACAGGATTCAGGAAAATTCTACATATGTAAAGAGCAAGAGGATAACCAGAGAAAGGGTAGGTCCATTCAAGGATATTAGAGGGAATCTATGTATGGAACCAGAAGAAATGGGAAAGATACTAAATGAATACGTTGCCTCAGTATTCACCAAAGAGAAGGACTTGGTGGATGAGGAGTACAGGGTAAAGTGTGTAGATAGTCTGAGTCATGTTGATATTAATAAAGAGGTGTTGGGCATCTTGAAAAGCATTAAAATAGATAAGCCCCCAGGGCCTGATGGGATTTAGCGCCGAATACTGCAGGAGGCAAGGGAGGAAATTGCTGGGGCCTTGGCAGTAATCTTTGTATCCTCATCGGCTACAGGTGAAGTTCCTGAGGACTGGAGAGTAGCCAATGTTGTTCCATTATTTAAGAAGGGCAGCAGGGATAATCCAGGAAAATATAGGCCTGTCAGCTTTATGTCAGTGGGAGGGAAATTATTGGAAAAGATTCTTAGAGATAGGATTTACTCACATTTGGAAGCAAATGGACTTAATGGTAATGGACAGCATGGTTTTGTGAAGGGGAGGTCGTGCCTCACTAATGTAATCAAGTTTTTCAAGGAAGTGACGAATATGATAGATGAGGGAAAGGCAGTAAAGCAATTGACAAGGTACATCATGGTAGAATGGTGCAAAAGGTGAAGTCACATGGGATCAGAGGAGAGCTGGCAGTTGGATACAGAATTGGCTTGGACACAGAAGACATAAGACAGCAGTAGAAGGGTGCTTTTCTGAATGGAAGGCTGTGAATAGTGGCAATCCACAGGGATCAGTTCTGGGACCTTTCTTGTTCGTGGTGTATATAAATGATTTGGAAGAAAATGTAGCTGGTCTCTTAAGGTTAACGTGCAGTTCAGTCGGCAGTTAGGAAGGCAAATGCAATGTTAGCATTCGTGTCAAGAGGGCTAGAATACAAGACCAGGGATGCACTTTAGAGGCTCTATAAGGCTCTGGTCAGACCCCATTTGGAGTATTGCGAGCAGTTTTGGGTCCCGTATCTAAGGAAAGATGTGCTGGCCTGGGAAAGGGTCCAGAGAAGGTTCACAAGAATGATCCCTGGAATGAAGAGCTTGTCTTATGAGGAACAGTTGAGGACTCTGGGTCTGTACTCGTTGGAGTTTAGAAGGATGAGGGGGGATTTTATTGAAACTTACAGGATACTGCGAGGCCTGGATAGAGTGGATGTAGAGAGGATGTTTCCACAAGTAGGAAAAACTAGAACCAGACTAAAGGACGATCCTTTAAAACAGACATGAGAGGGCAGCACGGTGGCACAGTGGGTTAGCACAGCTGCCTCACGGCGCCGAGGTCCCAGGTTCGATCCTTACTCTGGGTCACTGTGTGGAGTTTGCACATTCTTCTCGTGTTTGCATGGGTTTCGCCCCCACAACCCAAAGATGTTCAGGTTAGGTGGATTGGCCACGCTAAATTGCCCCTTAATTGGAAAAAATGAATTGGATACTCTAAATTTATAAATTAATACAGAGATGAGGAGGAATTTCTTCAGCCAGAGGGTGGTGAATCTGTGGAACTCTTTGCCGCAGAAGGCTGTGGAGGCCAAATCATTGAGTGTCTTTGAGACAGAGATAGATAGGTTCTTGATTAATAAGGAGATCAGGGGTTATGGGGAGAAGGAAGGAGAATGGGGATGAGAAAAATATCAGCCATGATTGAATGGCGGAGCAGACTCGATGGGCCGAGTGGCCTAATTTTACTTCTATGTCTTATGGTCTTATGATCTGATTAGTGAGTTTGCAGATGACACAAAAATTGGTGGAGTTGCGGATAGTGAAGCGGATTGTCAGAGGATACAGCAGGATATAAACTGGTTGGAGTCTTGGGCAGAGTAATGGCAAATGGAGTTTAATCCGGACAAGTGTGAGGTAATGCACTTTGGAAGGTCCAATGCATGTAGGAATTACACAATAAATGGTAGAACTCTCGAGTACTGACAGGCAGAGATATCTGGGCGTGCATGTCCACCGATCACTGAAAGTGACAATGCCTGTGGATAAGGTGGTCAAGAAGGCATACGGCATGCTGGCCTTCATTGGTCGGGGCATTGAATATAAAAATTGGCAAGTCGTGTTGCAGCTGTACAGGACCTTAGTTAGGCCTCATTTGGAATATGGTCGCCACACTATCAGAAGGATGTGGATCTTTGGAGAGAGTACAGAAGCAGTTTACTAGGATGTTGCCTAGTATGGAGGGCATTAGCTGAGGAGAGATTAGATGAACTCGGTCTGTTGTCACTGGAGTGACGGAGGTTGAGAGGCGACCTGATAGAGGTCTACAAGATTATGAGTAGCATGGACAGAGTGGATAGTCAGATGCTCTTTCCTAGGAATAGAGAGTCAAGTACTAGAGGACATAGGATTAAAGTGCGTGGGGAAAAGTTTAGAACAGATGTGCGAGGCAAGTTTTTTACATAGAGGATGGTAAATATATGGTACGCGCTGCCTGGGGGGTTGTGGCAGCAGGTACAATGGCAGCATTTAAGGGGCACCTAGACAAATATATGAATAGAGTGGGAATGGAAGGATGCGGACTCCGTAAGTGCAGACAGTTTTAGTTTAGGCAGGTACCATGGTCGGTGCAGGCTTGGAGGGCTGAAGGGCCTGTTCCTATGCTGTATTGTTCTTTGTTCTTTGCTCTTTGTTCTTTCGTCTTTCCACTAGCTATTGCAGTATGGTATGCCCTACTTTTTGCCTTTATGCCTTCCTTGACTTCCTTTTTTAACCATGGAATGTTTATCTCCCTTTTATAATTCATCTTCCTCTCAGGAATGTACTTTAATTGAGAGGTATTTAATATCTCCCTGAACATCTGCCATTGTTCCTCAACTGCCCTACCCTCAATTATCTGTGCCCAGTCTAATTGGGCCAACTCCTTCCTCAGGTCTGAATAACTATCTCTGCCAATTCTAAAACTCTAGTATGGCACTCTCTCTTCTCGCTCAATCTGAATTTGAAATTCTAGCATGCTGAGATCACACCTTCCAAGAGGATCCTTAACGACATGACTATTTAGCAAAGCTTCTTCAATACACAATACTAAATCTAAAATAGCCTGCTTCCTGGTTGGCTCCATAACATTTTGCTCTAAGAAACAATCTCTCATATACTCCATGAAATCTACCTCAAGGCTACCCTTGCCAATTTGATTAATCCAGTCAACATGCATAGAAAATCACCCATGATTACCTCTGTGCCCATCTCATAAGCCCTCATTATTTCTTGGTTTATACTATGCCCCACTTTGGAAGTATTGCTCGGGAGCCTGTAAATTACTCCCACCAAGGAGTTTTTTCCCTTGTTTTTTATATCTACCCAGTTTGATTCAACATTTTGGCCCATAGTGCCAGTATAATTTCTTAATGCAGCCTTGATGCCATCTTTAACCAATAAAGCAACTCCACCTCCTGTTCCATCTGTCTATCCTGTCAGAATAATAAGTACCCTAGGATATGCAGCTCCCAGTCCCGGTCCTCCTGCAACCATGTTTCAGTGTTCCCCACCAAATCATATTCATTTGTCTCTATTTGTGCTGTCAACTCATTGAACGTATTCCAAATACTGTGTATGTTTAGGTACAAGGTTTTAAAATATGTCCCACTGATTTGTCTTTCCCTTGCAGGATTTTCTTGTGCACTACGCTTTTCACACATTCTGACAACCTTTATTAATCTCTGATAACACTCAGCCTCATCCCCAACTTTCACTCACACAGGCATCTGACACTGATTTTTTTATATTTTCTTTCCCCTCCATAGTCGTTAGGTTGGCCCTGCCTGTTAATCCTAATAACCTCTACCTTTAGGGTAGCACAAGTGGCTAGCACTGTGGCTTCACAGCACCAGGGTCCCAGGTTCAATTCCCCACTGGGTCACTGTCTGTGCGGAGTCTGCACGTTCTCCCTGTGTCTGCGTGGGTTTCCTCTGGGTGCTCTGGTTTCCTCCCACAGTCCAAAGACGTGCAGGTTAGGTGGATTGGCCATGATAAATTGCCCTTAGTGACCAAAAAGGTTAGGAGGGATTATTGGGTTACAGGGATTGGGTGGAAGTAAGGGCTTAAGTGGGTTGGTGCAGACTCGATGGGCCGAATGGACTCCTTTTGCACTGTATGTTCTATGTTCTCCTCACATGCTGACTTGCTGATTTGGTTTCTATTATTCATTATGCTTCTTGTAGCTTTACCTTCCCCCCCACCACCACTTGATGGTTTAAAGTCCTTGTGACCACCCTATTCATCTTTTCCGCTAGAACACTGGTCCCAGATCGGTTCAGAGAGAGATCTCTCCTGTCCCAACACTGATTCCAGTGCCCCATGAAATGGAGCCCCTCTTTCCCGCACCACTCCTTTAGCCACGTGTTTACTTCCCTCATTTTCTCATCGACTATGCCAATTTGCATGTGGCTCAGGTAGTAATCCAGAGATTATAAATGAGGACCTATTCTTTAATTTTGTTCCTAGTTCATGATATTCCTCAAACAGGTCCTCTTTCCTCGACTTGTCTATGCCGTTTGTCCCAACGTGGACCACAACAGCTGGATCCTCCCCCTCCTTCTTCAATATCCTTTCAAGCCAATTAGAGACGCTCCTCACCCTGGTATCGGGAAGGCAACATACCATGTGGGACTCTCTGTCCTGCTTACAAAGGATGCTATCAGTTCCCCTAATTATAGACTCCTCTACAACTATCATTGACTTTTTTATCTTCCCCCCCGCCCCTGCCATTTGAATGGCCTCCAGTTGCACGATGCAGTGGTCAGCTAACTCATCCTCCCAACAGTCCTTCTCCTCATCCACAGAGAGCAAGTACCTTGCACCTGTTGGACAAAGTCCAGGGCTGTGGCTCCTCCATTTCTGAATTCAGGATCCCTCTGCCTGCCTCACTCACAGTCACACCCTGCTGTCTCTGACCACTTGCCAAATTTGAGGTACTTTTAATCTATGGGATGTGACCGCCTCCTGAAACAAAGTGTCCAGATAATTCTCCCCAACAGGATGTGCCGCAATGTCTGAAGTTCGGACTCCAGCTCATTAATTCTGATCCAAAGTTCCTCGAGCAACAAACACTTGCTGCAGACATGGTCACTGCAGCTCGCAGTGGGATCTGCCAGCTCCCACATCATGCAGCTCCAGCACATCACGTGCCCAGCCATCTCTACTAATTAATTAATTAATTAATTTGATTTGCAGTGTTTGATTTTAAAATTTAGCACAGATTCCCTATCAGCCAGTTTCCTGTGACATCAATTTTTTTCAGCTTCAGTAGAATCCCCGATACTCACCACTCCGATGCTCCGCCTTCCTTAGGTTTCCCAGGTGTTCTCACGCTCTTTTAGACTCCTGGCTCCTCTTGCGCTCTTTTAGACGCCTGGCTCCTCTTGCGCTCTTTTAGACGCCTGGCTCCTCTTGCGCTCTTTTAGACTCCTGGCTCCTCTTGCGCTCTTTTAGACTCCTGGCTCCTCTTGCACTCTTTTAGACTCCTGCCTCCTCTTGCGCTCTTTTAGACCTCTGGCTGTTCTCGTGCTCTTTTAAACTCCAGGCTCCTCTCGCGCTAATTTAGACTCGTGGCTCCTCGTGCCCTCTTTTGTCTGATTACACCTCTGCTTTACAAATGCTGTGCTATGAAATCCTTGATAATGGACTCTAGCAATTTCCTTCTACCGAAGATAGATTCACTGGTCTATCGTTTCCAGTTTTCTCTCTACCTCCCTTTTTGAATAGTGGGGCTATATTAGCTACTCTCCAATCTATAGGAACCATTCCAAAGTCCAAAGAATTTTGGAAAATGAATACCAATGGATCTATTATTTCTAAGGCCACTTCCTTAAGTACTCTGAGATGAAGATTATCAGGCCCTTGAGATTTATCCGCCTTCAATCCCATTAATTTCACCAAAACCGGTTCTTTACTAATACTGATTTCCTTCAGCTCCTCACTGAAACTTGTGCTTCTCAGAACTTCCGGTACATTATTCATGTCTTTTTTTGTGAATACAGAAGCAAAGTATGAATTTAGTTCCTCAGCCAATTCTTTGTTCCCCATTATGAATTCCCCCCTTTCTGACTGTAAGGGTCCTACATTTGTTTTTGTCAATCTTTTTCTCTTTACATACCTGTAGAAACTTTTACAGCCAGATTTTATATTCCCCACTCGCTTACTTTCATATTGTATTTTCCCCTTCTTAATCAATCCTTTGGTCTGCCTTTGCTGAATTTTAAACTGTTCCCAATCCTCAGGTATATTGATGTTTCTTTCTAATTTGTATGCCTCTTCTTTGAATCTAATACTATCTCTAATTTCCCTTGTAAACCATGGTTTGGCCACAATTCCCTTTCTACTCTTACGCCAAATAGGAATAAACAACTTTTGGAGTTCACCTATTTGTTTCTTGAATGCCTGCCATTTCCTGTCCATTGTCCTTCCTTTCACTAATGTTTTCCAGTCCATCATAGCCAGCTCATGTCTCATACTATCATAGTTGCCCTTTTTGAGGTTCAGAACCCTGGTCTCAGAATCAGCAACCTCTCTAAACACCTTGATGAAGAATTCCACCATATTATGGTCACTCATCCCTCACAACTTGAGTGCCAGTGAACCCTTTCTTATTGCACAACACCCAATGCAAGATGGCCTGTTCCTTTGTTGGTTCCTCAACGTATTGGTCCAGAAAACCATCCTGTATACACGCCAGAAATTCCTCCTCTAATGTACTGTGACTAATTTGACTCACCCAATCAATATGCAGATTAAAGTTTTGATGTGTAATGTAGCCAATAGGCACACAGCAACTTCTACAAACAGCAATAACATTTTGAGAAGATCATCCATTTTCATAAATATTGTCATAACGCCATGGTCTTCTTTCAAACTCATCCGCTTTGTTTGATGTCACATCCTAAAGGCACTTCAACAGTGCAGCACTCCCTCAGTGTTGCCAGTCTGGATTATTCTTGTGCCATAGTGTTTTGAGTGGGATTTGAACTCATATCCTTGTGATTCAGAGGTGAAAGGGCTTCCAACTGAGCCACAGCTGAGACAAGTGATTTAGCTTTCATGCAGAGGTTGCATATCTGCACTTCAGCTTGAAGCAGCAGTTAAAAGTTAAAAATTAATAAATGAAATGACTAATTTTGATTGAATACTGATGCAGTTGAAATCAGATTGGCATAACGTAATCTAGCTTCAACATCTGTCACCCAATTACAGAATGATTCAAACTGCATAAATATTCATGAAATAGGCTGAAACGTTCCAAAGAATCATTGGTTAACAAAAATCTGTGTTAGAATAATATCTCATTAATGCTTTTTAATGCAAAGTGGATTTGTAATAAACCCAAGCTGTAATGCATGGAGACAACTCAGGTTATTGTTTGTAGAGGTGTCAGTTATGAGACATGACTTGACAATGTGTTAGTCAGAATTGTTTGCCAAGGCAAGATATCACAAAGGGACACTGTTTAAAAATAAGGGCTCCCTCATTTAAGACAGAGATGAGGAAAAAGATTTCTCTCAGAAGGTCGTGAAGTTTTGGAACTTTCTTCCTCAAAAAGCTGTGGAAGCAGTCTTTGAATATTTTGAGGGCAAAGCTGGATAAATTCTTGATTAACAGGGGGGGTGAAAGGTAATTGGCGGGTAGGTAGGAATGTAGGGTTGAGGTTACAATCTTTTCGGCCGTGATCTAGGCGCTAGGGCGTGTCGACTCTCTTGTGAGCTCTCTCACACAGATCCAGAGTCATACCTGTACGATTCCCGTACAGCCCAGTCCATCATGCAAACCTGCCTCCCATCAATTGACTCTGTCTACACCTCCCGCTGCCTTGGGAAAGCGGGCAGCATAATCAAAGACCTCTTCCACCCGGGTTATTCACTCTTCCAACTTCTTCCATCGGGCAGGAGATAGAAAAGTCTGAGAACACGCACTAACAGATTCAAATACAGCTTTTTCCCTGCTGTTACCAGACTCCTGAATGACCCTCTTATGGACTGATCTGATCTCTCCACATATCTTCTCTACTGAGTCGTACTACACTCCTGTATGCTTCACCCGATGCCTGTGCCTATGTATTTACATTGTGTATTTATGTATGCCCTATTCTTTTTCATGTATGGAATGATCTGTCTGCACTGTACACAGAATAATACTTTTCACTGTACCTCGGTACACGTGACAATAAAACAAATACAAATGCAAATCTAATTGAAAGGTGGAGCAGACTTGAGGGGCTGAATGGCTTACTCTTCCTAGCTCATCTAAAGGTAAATCCATTTGATAATAGTTACCTGGTCTAATGTGCTCATTGTGGTCATTTACAATATAAGGGCTAGATATCTATCAGAATATTTTCAATTTTGTGGCTGTTATCTTTGTTGATGCTTGATGGTTGAAAGTGTTCAGAATCTTGTTTCTTCACTCATTAGTTTATTTTCCCCTTTTTTTGCCAAAAGCGTGTGCTGGGAATTTCCCTGGCAGTCTCTCCATTAACCGCCAAAACATCAGCAGATGTTTGGCAGAAAGTCTGATTCAGATCCACTAATCTTCGACTGCTGGAGCTTGCAGCTGATTGGGAGATTCCCAGAGGAATTGCCTCCTGTTGCTTTGTTAGGTACTTGCTTCATGAGAATCACTGACAGTCATCCCATTGAATTGGATCATGGAGGAGAGGTGGTGGGAGAAGTACAGCATAATTGGCTATGTTGAATGGTGTAGATAGTTGAAGGAATGGAAATAAAGCACTTGTAATGCCTTTCATGATATTTCAAAGCATTTAATAGCCAATTAGGTACTTTTGAAGTGTAGTTACTGTCGTAACAGAGGGAAAATTGGCAGACAATTTCAACACATCAAGGTCCCACAAACAGCAGTACAATAGATAACTGCATCATCTATTTTCGGATGTTGATTTGAGACCAACTATTGTTCTAGACATCAGGCGACCACTCTTCACTCGAGTATGTAGTCTGATTTATTTTAAACCTACAAGAGGACAGACAGTGGGCGGGATTCTCCGGTCTGCTAGCTGCTTGTTTGTCAGCTGCGTGATGTTCACCAGTAGTGGAGGGATTCTGACTTCCCTCTGCTTGTCAATGGGATTTCCCATTGAAACCTGCCCACGTCTCCGAGAAACCGCTGGCTGGGGAACAGTGAATCCCGATGACCGGAGAGTGCTGGCCAGCATCTCAGTTGAATATCTTATGAAATATAGCACCTTCAACAATGCAGCACTCCCTCAGTACTGCACTTGAGTTCTGGAGCTTAAACCTATAGAGGCGGACTTTATCGGCCGCGCCCACCAAAAGAGTCGGCACGGACAAAATGGGACCATTTAAAGGTCCGTTGACCTCAGGCAGAAAAATCTCACCCATTGTCTTCAGATTCAGAAACAGGAAAGCTACCATTGAATCAGGCCTGCACTTTCTAAAGAGGGATAAAGGAATGTGTTCAGAATCCCAGAGAATATCAATAATGACTTTGGCCAAAGTGGCATTGGTACTGGGTAAAGGCTCGCGATGAAACTGGAAAGAGTAGAACAGAGAATTGTGAGCGGGTAGCATGGTGGCATAGTGGTTAGCACTGCTACATCACAGCGCTAGGGACCCGGGGTCAATTCCGGCCTTGGGTGACTGTCTGTGTGGAGTTTGCACTTTCTCCCCATGTCTGCATGGGTTTCCTCCGGGTGCTCCGGCTTCCTCCCACAATCCAAAGATATGCAGGTGCGGCGGATGGACCATACTAAAGTTGCCATTCATGTCCAGGGATGTACAGGTTAGGTGGGGTTACGGGGATAGGGCGGGGGAATAGGCATAGGTAGGGTGCTCTTTCAGAGGGTCGATGCAGACTAGATGGGCCAGCTGGTTTCCTTCTGCACTGCAAGGATTCTAGGTATGCACGCTGCTGACTCAGTCAAACAACATTGGATCAAAATGTAAAGGTGAGAGATTGGGTGGATGGTCATTGGAGAGATGGATTAGTTAAGAGAGGACTTTTTGAAGTGTGGGAGGGAGGGTGCAGATAACGGCAGTTTTGAAAAGGAGAGTTGCAATATTTTAAATATAGGGAGCTATTTGTAATATTTGGAAGCACTGGGCCCTGGAAAGATGGTTGATAGTAAAGGATTTGTGTCAGGAGGAGTTAAGGTAGTGAGCTGTGAGACACAATCCTGTATAGAATAGGATGAAAATTGGACAGAAACTGCACAATTAGGATAAGTGAGCTCTTAGTAAGTGGTTGGCAGAGCAGTAAGGAGGGGTGGAATTGGGATACAAACAAAGCTACCTCTGCTTGGTGTTCTAGGTGAATGTGGAGAGGATTTTGTTTAAATTCATTTTTACAGAATCTGGACTTCGCTGGTTCGTCCAGAATTTATTGCCCATCCCTATCGTTGAGAAGGTGGTAGTGAGCTGCCTTCTTGAACCACTGCAGTCCATGTGATGTAGGCACACCCACAGTGCAGTTAGGAAGGGAGTTCCAATGATTGTGACCCACCGACAGTGATATAGTTCCAAGTCAGGATGGTGAGTGACTTGGAGGGAAACTTCAAGTGGCGGTGGCCCCGGGTATCTGCTGCCCTTGTCCTTCTAGTTGGTCGTGGTTGTGGGTTTGGAAGGTGCTGCCTTAGGAGCCTTGGTGAGTTCCTGCAGTGCATCTTGAAGATGGTGCACACTGCTGCTATCGTGCGTTGGTGGTGGAGGGAGTGAATGTTTGTGGAAGGGGAACAATCAAGCGTGTTGCTTTGTCCTGGATGGTGTCAAGTTTTTTGAATGCTGTTGGTGCTGCACTCATCCAGGCAAGTGGGGAGTATTCCATCACACACCTGATTTGTGCCTTGTAGGTGGTGGACAGGCTTGGGGGGTCAGGAGGTGGGCCATTTCCCGCAGGATTCCTAGCCCCGGACCTGCTCTTGTAGCCACAGTATTTCTTTTCCACCAGCATGCGCCTTTCGGATTTGAAATGTATTTAACTATTCAAGCAGTTACCAAAAGGGGCCAGTCAAAAAAGTTTTTCTTGAGTGAAAGAAATAGCAATTGATGAACCACTGAACTTTAAGCATTTGGCTCTCATGCAGTCATTTGCACACCCCCACCTCACCATGACCACCACACACACATACACATGCACACACACAAAAGTACCAGAAATAAGGGAAGTTCTAGTCCAATAAAAAAGAGTTAAAAGAATATGCAGTCAAGTGTCCATGAGGCATCAAATTTTTAAAACATTTTGGCCAAATTTTGAATGTGGTCAGATGTAGAAGATATTGCAAAGATTATGAGATCTTGGTTCACTGGTAGATTTCTAGTAAGGTTGCCTTCTGAACTGGGTGATACACTTGTTCAGAGAGAGCATTTAGCCTGTCTCTTCCATTGAAGTACTTCTTGAAATCTCTCTGCAGTGGCTGCAGCCTGGCCTGTTATAATTCACCCATTGTGTATTTCCAAGAGATTTTGGGAGGATCTGTCTGTGGCAACCATTGTTTCAGTGATGAGCGCTTTATATTTTAATGTCTCTTTCTTTTGGCAGTGATGGGTTTTGATTGTCTTTGACTTATAAGAAATGTTCCTCTCGGCATGCTTCCCTGAGGGTGTCTCATTTGCTTTTTCACCTTCACTTGGATGGTGGCCTCTTATGTTTTAAAGTAGTTTGTCTCATTTCAAATTGCAAAATCTACAATCAGTTGGAAGTTTGAAAATCATTTTTTCAAAATTGAAGGGCATAGCTTGTGACAATAGACACTGTATAAATGCAAGTATTTAACTAAATGATTAGTCCACATTTTGAGCTTAACCTGCAGTGGGTTTAAAATCTATGAGCTCCTGACTCAAGATGCGTCAACTTAGCCAAATTGACAAGAGTCTGAAAAAGGAGATGGTAAAAATGCTTTCATGAACTTTCATACTTTTTTTTTGCTCCCTCCTATTTGTTCCCTTCTGTTGTAATCAGTGAGTTTGCCAATATGGCTCCTTCAATCAATGGCAGGAGGAACTGTTATTATTTGGAACATGTATGCTTGCCACATTCTAGATTCTAGATTTTGGCGAAACTTGCCATTTTGAATAAATGTATTGTATTCTCCCATTCTCTTTCTTGTCCGTGAGCAAAATGTTCAAATTGCTTTCTTGAGCAAACAAGGGAACCGTGTCATATTGATAATTCTACTGTATTACTAATCCAGATGTCCGGCCTAATGCTCCAGAGGTATGAGTTCAAATCCCACTGGTGGAATTTAAACGCAATTAATTAGTAAATTTAGAATAAGAAGCTAGTCTCAGTAATGGTGATTGTGTATTTCGTGAATTATCATAAAAAACCAACTGGTTTACGAAAGAAGGAAATCTGTCATTCTTACTGGTCTGGTCTACTTGTGACTATAGGCCCACAACAATGTGGTTGACTCTTAAATATCCTCTGAAGTGGCCTACCCACTCATTTGGATTAGAGATGGGCAACAAATGTTGACCTTGCCAAAAATGCTCACATCCCTTGAACAAAAAAAGTGCATCAGTCACCTGTTTTTACAATAATACATCATTGCCTAAGGACCAGCAATTGATGTTAATCCTCCCTGCGGTTAGAAAGCGCATGTGGCAGTAAACATTCAAAATTAGTTTTTTTGACTGTCACCAGCATTGTAATGTCTACTGTCACAACTCTGGCCTTGGCAGAGAATCAAACACTCATCTTTATACACTGTATAAGGTTTTATTTACAGAGATGCATGGCATCATGCACCTTCAACCAACAAACACTTTCACCTCTGTGAACCTGCCCCATTGACTTGCCTCACTCATAATTGTGTCACATTCAAAGTTGTTATTTAGTGAGTCTTGAGTTTGGGGCTAATATAATGATTGGGGATTGGTTAATGGATGGAATACAGAGAGTAAGAATAAGCTGAATGTTTTTGGGTGAGCAGGCTGTAACTAGCAATACAGCACAATAATTAATGACTTAGATGAGAAAACTGGAGTGTAATATCCAAGTTTGTTGATGAAACAAAGTTAGGTGGGAAAGTAAGTGATCAGGAAGGCGCATGGAAGGTTATAGATAACTTGGGTGCAAGGGCAAGAATATGGAAGATGGAATACAATTTGGCAAGTGTAACATTATCCGCTTTGATAGGAAAAGAAAAAGGTCACTTTTTTCTGGATGGTGAGAGACTGGAAAATGTTTGCATTCAGCGGGACCTGGCTGTCCTTGTACATGAATCACATAGTTGACATGTAAGGAATTAGGTGGGCAAATGATATGTTACTGCAAGTCTTGCTACAATTATACAGAACATGGCGAGGCCATATCTGGAGTACTGCATGTAGTTTTAGTCTGCTTAAATAAGGAAAGACATAATTGCCCTGGAGGGAGTGCATTGATGGATCACCAGATTGATTCCTCAGATGTGGAGATTATTCTCTTGAGGGGAGATTGAATAGGCTCGGACTATATTGCTTGAAGTTTAAAAGAATGAGAGGTGATCTAATTGAAACATGTACAATTCTTAAGTGGTGTGACATGGTAGACACTGAATGTTTCCTCTTGGGTGTGGAATCTAGAAAATGGATTCACAATCTCAGAATAAGAGATTGGCCATTTACAACTGAGATTAGGAGACATTTCTTTCCTCGCCGGGTTGGAATTCCCTAGCCCAGACAGCTGTGAATGCTCAGTCATTAGGTACATTCAATATTGATGTCAGTAGATTTTTTGGTACTAAGTAAATTAAAGATATGGGGACAATTTGGGAAGGTAGTGTTGAAGTGAAAGTCCATCAGTGATCTTGTTGAATAGCAGCACAGACTCAAAGGGGGAGCATGGCCTATTCCATGCTACAATTTCTGCAATTAGACCTGCCCCTTGCCTGACGTAAAGTTAAGAAAATACCCCAAGTCATTTTGATATAACCTCAGTATAATTTCCATGTAGTTTGAATGTTATTTCTTGAATCAAATCTCATGATCCTGCATTCTAATGAGAAGGATATCCAATATAAGGTCCTTGCATCCATTTTTTCTTCAATACAACATCCCACTTTTCATTGACAATTAAGCTCTCAATGAAGAAATAGTAACAAAATTGTTTCATTGTTTTCTACTCCTCTTATGATTGAGCAGCAGGTATACTGAATGTGTTTGTGTTGCAAAGTCAATGTGTCAAGTGAAACCATCTGATTGAGCTGTAGGACCTGAAATTCTATGGCAGCATATGTGTGTTGTGATAATGAAAATGAAGTAAAAGACATATTTTTTGAACAAACATTTTATTACCGCATTTATGGTTTTACAACAATAAAAGATACAAATACACAAGCAAACATAGTTCAGTGCGTAACATATCCCTCCATCACAAATTGTTCCCGCTTTACTCCCCCCTACCCTACTTATCCCTTACCACCACACCCTCCCCCCCCCCTGCCCACAACCCTTATTGAACTTGCTCACAGTTTAGTTTTCTCCGAAGAAGTCAATAAACGGCCGCCATCTCCGTACGAACCCTAACTTTGATCCTCTCAGGACGAATTTAATTTTCTCAAGACTGAGAAACCCAGCCATGTCGCCAACGCATACCTCTGATTTTGGGGGCTTCGAGTCCCTCCATGCTAGTAATATCCATCTCCGGGCTACCAAGGAGGCAAAGGCCAAAACTCCTCCCCTGGACTCCCGGATCTACCGACACTCCAAAAATCCCACCTCTGGACTCAGCGCCACCCTCGTTTTTAGTACCAAGGGCATGACATCTGCAAATTCCTGCCATCTGCAAATTCCTGCCAGCATCCCCTGAGCTTCGGGCATGCCCAAAATATGTGGACATGGTTTGCAGGCCCTCCTGCACATCTCACGCACCTGCCCTCCACCCAAAAAAACCTGCTCATCTGGACCACCTTGAATTGTATCAGGCTGAGCCTGGCACATGATGAGGTTGCGTTGCCTCTGTTCTGAGCATACTCCCACAGACCTGCCTCTAACTCCTTTCCCAACTCATCTTCCCATTTAAGTTTTATCTCACCTATCTGAGTTACCTCCCACTCCATAAGTTCTTTATAGATTTCCAATACCTTCCCCTCTCCCAGTCCCGTTATAGAGACTACCTTGTCCTGTATCCCCTGTGGCGGTAGAGGCGGAAAGATCGAAACCTGCTTTCGCACAAAATCCTTCACCTGCAGATAATGAAACCCATTCCCTCCCGGCAATTCAAACTCCTCTTCCAGGTCCTCCAAACAGGGAAAGCTCCCATCAATAAGCAGAACCCTAAACCTCTCAATCCCTGCTCTCTGCCACTTCCGAAACCCCCCATCCATCCTCCCCGGGACAAACTGGTGATTACCACAAATTGAAGCCCACACCTACGCTCCCTCCACTCCCACATGCTTCTGCCACTGTCCCCAAACTCTCAGGGCCGCCACTACCACTGGGCTCATGGAATAACGGGCCGGCGAGAATGGCAGAGCGGCTGTTACCAATGCCCCTAAACTTGTGCCCTTACATGAGGCCGCCTCCACCCACTCCCATACCGACCCCTCCCCCACTACCCACTTCCTAATCATGGCTATATTTGCCACCCAGTAGTAGTTCCTAAAGTTCGACAGTGCCAGCCCTCCCCTCCCCCTCGGCTCCGCTCCAACAATACTTTCTTTACTCGCAGGGTTTTACTGTAAAATACATTTTATGATAGATGTTGTAATCTGAGGAGTGAAATGCAAGGCTTTGGACAATGTAGCATACAAACATACAAAATGGGAGCAGGAGTAGGCCACTCGGCCCTTCGAGCCTGCTCCACCACTCAAGATCATGGCTAATCTGACTGTTACCTACAGCCTACACCCAGTAACCTTTCACCCCCTTTTTAAGAATCTATCTACCTCTACCTTGGAAACATTCCAAAACTCTGCTTCCTATGCCTTTCGAGGAAGGGAGTGGTAAAGACTTGCGACACTATGAGAGAAAAAAGTTCTTCTCAGCTCTGTTGTGATGAATGTAAGAAATTGGTGTATATATATTTTATATCCGATGCAGTAAGGCTTCTAAAAGCCTGAGTGAAGATTTATATTTGTTGCAGTAATGTTATTAAAGAACCCAGGTTAAGGTCCAGACCAATTCTGTTAGAGTTGTAATTAAGAGGTTGTAAAAGGTGTGGTCATGATTGATTTTAACCCATTTATTTGTTTACAGAGAGATGTCCAATGCAACATTGCTATAATTGCTGGAGATTCCCTGGAGTGTAGATAATTTATAGGGAATGGTGTTTAGTCTTAGCTAGGAAGGTCATGGAACTTAGTGAGATAGAGGTGATGTAACTAATGGGATGAGTCAGGTCTTGCTGTAGATTGGTAGTCTGCTAAAAGCTTTTATATTAAACAACAGTTTTGTCAAATACTGCCACATTGAGCAGGAGCTTCTGACAAGACAGAAGGATTTTCATGTTGCTCTTGAAAGGTTCTCTCTCCAAAATGTTTCTACACAGCTTAGCAAGTAAACCTGTTCTGTTACCTTTATTTATACAACGTGTTTGAAGTGTCTTGGGGTTGTTTGGTTGGAATATTTATAATGAAGGTGTAAAGTGTAAGTTACAGATTTCCCTTCTGTTTAAGAACTATTTAAGGGTTAATTGTAAAATTATTTTAGTTGAAGTTAATGTGGTTAATGCTGTGTTTAAATTAAAGTTTGTTTTAAAATAGAAGATGCCTGTTGGAGTCATCATTCCTTTGAGTGAAGTATACTTTCCTCACAGTTTTACAAATTTTAAGAATTATTTGGAGTTTGTGTCTGGCATCCTAACAAATATTGGGGTCTGTGCTGGGATCGTAACACTGTCTTAAATGGTTGACTCCTTTATTGTTTAACAGTGACTCCTAGTTCTAGATTTTCATGCAAAAGGAAACATTCTCTCCATAACCACCCTGTCAAGGCCCTTCAGGATCTTATGTTTCAATCAAGCTACCACTTACTCTTCTAACCTCCAGTAGATACAAGCCCAACTTGTCCAACTCACGTACTAATGCCTCTCCATAAAACATTGATCAATGGCTGGGGCAACGTTACAGCTAGTGCATCGTTTTGTGAGAATTCTCTGATCTTCAGAGAGGCTTTGGTCAATGGTGGTTTGCATCTGGCAAGAGTGAAGCAAGAAGATAGGAACAAGCTGAATTGAAACTAAATGAATTGGGCCGGGATTCTCCGAGCCTGCGCCGGGTCGGAGAATCGGCGTTGACGGCGAAAATTGCCGCCACGCCGCTCCGACGGCGGGAGGGGATTCTCCGGCGACTGGAAAATCGTCGGCAGGTGTGCACGCGTGGTCGACGTGGTGCCGGTCGGGGGCTGTTGAAAGAGGCCCCCGTGGCGATTCTCCACGGTCGAGGCCGAATTCCTGCCGAGTCCCGCCAGCGTGGTTCACATATGGTACCACCCAGCGGGAGCTCGTACCCGCGGTCGCGGGAGTCGTCCTGGTGGGGGGGGGAGGCAGGGGGATCAGACTCCGGGATGCCTCCACGACGTCCAGGCCTCCGATTGGGGGCGACCGATCGGCGGGCCCGCACAATCTGGGGGGGGCCTACCTTCTACCGCAGGTGCCCATTGTGTCGCTACGCCATGTTGCACGGCGCCGGCGTGGAAACGGCCACCACGCGCATGCGCGGACTCGCGCTGGCAGTGCAGGGCCGCGTATCAGCGCCGGAGTTGCATGGAGCACTCCGGCTCCATGCTGGCCCTCTGTGGGCCACTGAATCGCTGACCCAAGAGGCCTGTTGACGCCGGTGTGAAACACTCCGGTGTTTACGCCGGCGTCAACACTTAACCGGGATTTTGTAGAATCACGGTCCTTATGTCTCAGAAGGGCTCATTATGTCTGTACAAGCTAAGAAAGAGGTACTCAGCTTTATCCCACTTTTCCGTTATTCGTCTATCCTCTAGGTTACGGCATTTCAAGTGCATATCAAAGTAATTTTTAAACAGAAGGGGACTTTCTGCTTCAGAAGTACTGTCCATTCAGGCAATGGGTTCCAAACCCCAACAACCTCTGGGTGAAACATTTCTCAACACCCTTCTAATCGTGCTACCAATTACTTTAAATCTATGGCACCTAGTTATTCACCACTCTACAAAGCAAAATCACCATAGGCCAGTGACACACAGTGGACGATTCTTCAGGGTGTTTAGCCACAACCGGGATTCTCGCTGGCCCATTCAATCAGGTGTGAGGTCCCAAACAGGATTTTCGCTGGACAAATAAACCATCGTGAGTCTTCTGGCCTGTTCCCCCAGCAAGACCTGGTTCTCGCCCAGAAATGGTAGGAACCTGATCAGAACTCATTTGTGAGATTGAAGTGGAATGCTGAGGCCTCCTTGGATGCTCGCACTGCACCGCAAGGAGATTTAATAATGGGAGATGAGGAAATGGCTGAGGAACTGAACAGGTTTTTTGGGTCGGTCTTCACAGTGGAAGACACAAATAACATGCCAGTGACTGATGGAAATGAGGCTATGACAGGTGAGGACCTTGAAATGATTGTTATTACTAAGGAGGTGGTGATGGGCAAGCTAATGGTTCTAAAGATATACAAGTCTCCTGGCCCTGATGGAATGCATCCCAGGTACTAAAACAGATGGCTGGGGAAATTGCAAATGCACTCGTAATAATTTATCAAAATTCACTAGACTCTGGGGTGGTCCCGGCGGATTGGAAATTAGCAAACGTGACACCACTGTTTAAAAAGGAGGTAGGCAGAAAGCGGGTATTTACATGGATGATTTGGAGTTGGGGACCAAGTGCAATGTGTCCAAGTTTGCAGACGACACTAAGATGAGGGGTAAAGCAAAAAGTGGAGAGGATACTGGAAGTCTGCAGAGGGATTTAGATAGTTTAAGTGAATGGACTAGGGTCTGACAGATGGAATACAATGTTGACAAATGTGAGGTTATCCATTTTGGTAGGAATAACAGTAAAAGGGATTATTATCTAAATGATAAAATATTAAAACATGCTGCTGTGCAGAGGGACCTGGGTGTGCTAGTGCATGAGTCACAAAAAGTTGGTTTACAGGTGCAACAGGTGATTAAGAAGGCAAATGGAGTTTTGTCCTTAATTTCTAGAGGGATGGAGTTTAAGACTAGGGCGGTTATGCTGCAATTGTATAAGGTGTGAGTGAGGCCACACCTGGAGTATTGTGTTCAGTTTGTGTCTCCTTACCTGAGAAAGGACGTACTGGTGCTGGAGGGTATGCAGAGGAGATTCACTAGGTTAATCTCAGAGTTGAGGATTACGAGGAGAGGTTGAGTAGACTGGAACTGTACTCGTTGGAATTTAGAAGGATGCGGGGGGATCTTACAGAAACATATCAAATTATAAAGGGAATTGGTAGGATAGGTGAGGGGAGGTTGTTTCCACTGGCGGGTAAAAGTAGAACTAGGGGGCATAGCCTCAAAATAAGGGGAAGTAGATTTAGGACTGAGCTCAGGAGGAACTTCTTCACCCAAAGGGTTGTGAATCTATGGAATTCCCTGCCCAGTGAAGCAGTTGAGGCCCCTTCATTGAATGTTTTCAAGATAAAGATAGATAGTTTTTTGAAGAATAAAGGGTTATGGTGTTCGGGCCGGAAAGTGGAGCTGAGTCCACAAAAGATCATCCAAGATCCCACTGAATGGTGGAGCAGGCTCGAAGGGCCAGATGGCCTACTCCTGCTCCTCGTTCTTATGCTCTTATGTGCAGGGTAGGTGAATTGGCCACAATAAATTGCCCCTTAATTGGAAAAAATGAATTGGGTATTCCAAATTTATAAAAACAAATGGAGGTAAAAGTTTTCCTTTTGATGTGTTGGAAACATTTTGAAGCTCTTCATTCACATTCCCCTTCAATTTTTTCAAGTCTCTGGGCTGGATGAGAACCTTTGAACTGCATTGATTACATTCAAATTCACTGCCCATTATGTTTTACAATTCTCATGATTGACAGGTTCAGCCTATTTGAAACAAGGGTTTTGTTTTGTTTGTTTTTATAGCTCTTCACAGTCCATTACCTCTGAAGTGTTTCCTCTTTTTTTTCATAAATTTAGTGTATCCAATTACTTTTTTCCAATTAAGGGGCAATTTTAGCATGCCCAATCCACCTAACCTTTAGGTTGTGGGAGTGAAACCCACGCAGACACAGGGAGAATGTGCAAACTCCACATGGACAGTGACCCAGGGCTGGGATCGAACCTGGGTCCTCAGCGCAGTAGGCAGCAATGCTAACCACTGCGCCATCATGCCGTTGTGTTTCCTCTTTTGAGCAGGTGTTATTTCTAACCACGGTTTTTTTCTGCAGGGTTTTTCTCTGTTCTGAAGTTCTTCCTTGAAAAATCACATGGTCGGTCTGAGTGCTGCCCCTTGGCACATTGGCAGTGCCAGGATGCCACTGGCATGGTGTCAGGGGGCAGTGCCAGATTGGCAGTGCCAAAGGGCAGGACCTGAAGGGGGCCTTAAGGGGAGAGGAGCCTGAAGGGGGACCTGAAGAGGGGTGGAGCCTGAAGGCGAACCCATAGCGCGGCTTTGCTCACTCGAGCAGGGAACTTGCTAGCAAATGGGGGATTGCTGTCGTGTTACTCTGAGATCAGGTTCCCTTTAAAAAGCGGGTGCCCTGATCTCGGAGGATCTGGCCTCTGTAACCAATCACTATTTGTCAATGTACTTTGTTGATTATTCTTTTTGTTTACTATGTACATACTGTGTAAGTTCCCTTGGCCGCAGAAAAATACTTTTCACTAGTCAGAGTAGGAATGACATGATAGACAGCATGAATGCTTGGCTTGAGAGATGGTGCAGGAGGGAGGGATTCAGATTTGTGGGACATTGGAACCGGTTCTGGGAGAGGTGACACCAGTACAAATCGGACGGTCTGCACCTGGGCAGGACTGGAACCAATGTCCTCAGGATGGTTATTTGCTAGCGCTGTTATGGAGGGTTTAAACTAATGTGGCAGGGGGGTGGGAACATAGGTAAGGAGTCAGAGAAAGAGGAAGCAAGGACAACAACAAAAGATAGAAAAGGGAATAAGAAAAGTAATAGGCAAAGAATCCAAGGGAAAAGTTCAAACAGGGCAAAAGAGAAAAATATTGGGAGCAAGACAAACAATGTGAAAAAGACAAACTTAAGGCTCTGTGCCTTAATGCCCGGAGCATTTGCAATAAAGTGGATGAACTAATCGCTCAGATAGATATAAATGGGTACGACTTAATTGGGATTACGGAGACATGGCTGCAGGGTGACCAGGGATGGGAACTGAATGTCCCAGGGTTTTCACTATTTAGGAAGGACAGGCATAAAAGAAAAGATAGTGGCGTGTTACTGTGGTAAAAGAGGAAATGTACACAATATTGAGAAAGGATATTAGCTCTGACAATGTGGAGTCTGTATGGGTAGAGTTGAGAAATACCAAGGGGCAAAAAACATTAGTGGGTGTCATATATAGACCCCCAAACTGTAGTGCTGATGTTGGGAATGGCATTGAACAATAAATTAGAGATGCATGTAATAAGGGAATATCGATGATCATGAATGATTTTAATCTGCACATAGATTGGGCAAATCAAATTAGCTACAATGCCGTAGAGGAGGAATTCCTGGAGTGTATACGGAACGGTTTTCTTGACCAATATGTGGAGGAACCAACTCGAGAGCAGGCCATCTTAGACTGGGTACTGTGTAATGAGAAGGGAATCATTGCCAATCTGGCTGTGCAAGACCACTTGGGGATGAGCGACCATAACATGATAGAATTTTTTGTCAAGGTGGAGAGTGAAGTAGTTGAGTCAGAGACTAGGGTGCTGAATCTTAATAAAGGAAACCATGAATATATGAGGCGTGAGTTGGCCTTGATATATTGGGGAGAGTTACTTAAAGGGATCACAGTGGATAGGCAATGGCAAACACTCAAACAACACATAGGGTAACTGCAGCAACTGTTCATTCCTGTCTGGCATAAACACAAAATGAGTAAGAGGTCCAATGCATGGCTTACACAGGAACTTAGAAATAGTATCCGATCCAAGGAAGAAGCATACAGATTGGCCAAGAAAAATAGTAAGTCTGAGGATTGGGAGCAGATTAGAATCCAGCAAAGAAGGACCTAGGTACTGGAGGAACTGGTTTAGCACAGGGCTAAAGAGCTGGCTTTTAAAGCAGAGCAAGGCAGGCCAGCAGCATGGTACAATTCCCGTACCAGCCTCCCCGAACAGGCGCCGGAATGTGGCGACTGGGGACTTTTCACAGTAACTTCATTTGAAGCCTACTTGTGACAATAAGCGATTTTCATTTCATTTTCATTTCAAGAAGGGGAAAGTACAATATGAAAGGAAGCTTGCAGGGAACATAAAGATTGACATTAAGAGTTTCTATAGATATGTGAAGAGAAAGAGATTGGTAAAGATAAATGTAGACCCCCTACAGACAGAAACAGCAGAATGTATAATAAGGGACAATGAAATGGCTGAGCAATTGAATACAGACTTTGATTCTGTCTTCACAAATGAGGGCACAAATCAGATACCAGAAATGTTGGAGAATGAAAGGTTTAGTGCGAGGAAAGTACTGAGGGAGATCAATATTAGTAGAGAAATGGTACTGGGAAAATTGATGGGATTGAAGACGGATAAATTCCCACTGCCGGATAATCTGCATCCTAGCGTGCTTAAGGAGGTGGCTCTGAAAATAGTGGATGCATTGGTGGTCATCTTCCAGGATTCTATAGACTCTGGAACAGTCCCTGCAGATTGGAGGGTAGCTAATATCACTCTAATATTCAAAAAGGGAGCTGGAGAGAAAACAAGGAATTATAGACCAGTAAGCCTAACATCCATAGTTGGATGAGGAAACAAAATATAACATCACAAAGTTTGCAGATGATACCAAGTTGGGTGGGAGGGTGAACTGTGATGAGGATGCAGAGATCCTACAGCATGATCTGGACAGGTTGGGCGAGTGGGCAAATCAGTGGCAGATGCAGTATAATTGGGATAAGTGTGAGGTTATTCACTTTGGAAGCAAAAGCAGGAAGGCAGATTACTACCTCAATGGTTTTAAATTGGGAGAGAGGAGTGTGCAGCGGGGACTGGGTGTCCAATCACTGAAGGTAAGCATGCAGGTGCAGCAGGCGGTAAAGAGGGCTAATGGTATGTTGGCCTTCATTGAGAGAGGTTTTGAGTACAGGCGTAGGGATGTGTTGCTGCAATTACACAGGGCCTTGGTGAGGCCACACCTAGAATATTGTGTGCAGTTTTGGTCTCCTTTTCTGAGGATGGATGTTTTTGCTCTCGAGGGAGTACAGTGAAGGTTTACCAGACTGATTCCAGGGATGGCGGGGCTGTCATATGAGGAGAGATTGACTAGCTTGAGATTGTTCTTGCTGGAGTTCAGAAGAATGAGGGGGGATCTTATGGAGACTTATAAAATTATAACAGGACTAGACAGGGTAGATGCAGGGAAGATGTTCCCGATGGTGGGTGTGTCCAGAACCAGGGGTCACAGTCTGAG
The DNA here is from genome assembly GCF_047496885.1 of Scyliorhinus torazame. Lineage (NCBI taxonomy): Eukaryota > Metazoa > Chordata > Chondrichthyes > Carcharhiniformes > Scyliorhinidae > Scyliorhinus > Scyliorhinus torazame. The sequence goes on from NC_092708.1 coordinate 76,093,989, forward strand.
GATTCAGGGTAAACCATTTCGGACAGAGATGAGGAGACATTTCTTCACCCAAAGAGTGGTGAGCCTGTGGAATTCATTACCACAGGAAGTAGTTGATGCTAAAACATTAAATATATTAAAGAGGCAGCTAGATATAGCACTTGGGGCGAATGGGATCAAAGGTTATGGGGAGAAAGCAGGATTAGGCTATTGAGTTGGATGATCAGTCATGATCGTGATAAATGGCGGAGCTGACTTGTAGGGCCAAAAGGCCCTCTCCTGCTCCTATCTTCAATGTATCTATGTACTTTGGTACATGTGACAATAAATAAATAAATCAAAAAAAAAATCAATCAATCAATGCTGGTTTCTTTGGGTTCCACTGCACGAATCACCCCTGAATCCAGAAAAACGTCTAAGCGTGAGGTTATGGGGAGAAGGCAGGAGAATGGGGATGAGAAAAATATCAACCATGATTGAATGGTGGAGCAGACACAATGGGCCGAGTTTCCTAATTCTGCTCCTATGTCTTATGGTCTCATGATCTTACCTGGGCGAGTTACTGGTATCACAGGCATTGCCATGCCACCCTGTTCTGCCCACAGCCCTTGAGATGTGGCAGTGTTAGAAGGGCAGGGGTAACAGGAGACTGCTGTTGTCTCCTTGGTGGCAGGCCCCAGGTCGGGCTCCAGCACTTCCTCCACCCTGAGGGTGCCCGTAGGGCATGGCTGGCTCCATGGGATGGAGACGCAGCTGAAGTGAGCTCCAAAAGACTCTGAGTTATCTGGCTCTGCCAGTCTTGGAGGCGCCTCATTGTCTTCACCATGGTGCCAATGCCCTCAGCGTTGCTCCTCAGTGATTCAGCCATGCTCTGAAGTGCCCCAGCAATGTCCAACTGTATCTGGACACATCCCTCAGTGACTGGGACATGATGTCAAGGCCCTTAGACATGGCCGTCACAGACTAAGCCACACTTTGGACACCACCACACAAGACGCGAATGTCGTGCTCCAGGTTTTTTACTGCGGTCGCCACCCTAAGAGTGTTGGCCTGGGTGCCAAGCATTGCCGCCACCACTTCCTGTGTCTGAAGGCTTTGGGACTCCTCCAATTGGCCTTGCAGTTCCTGGAATGTCATTGACACCCCCAACTGAATCTCACGGTTGTGTCCTATCATCTGCATCAGCTCTGGGAAACTCTTGTCCAGAGGCCCGACATCTAACTGAGACCCAGCCGTGTCTTGGGATCTAGCAGACCTCCAACTTCTCTCTCCATTGGATGGTCCTGCCCCCACCTGATGCGCATCCGCAACTGTGTGGTGCTCACCAGAGGCCTGTCCACTAATGTCGCCCACCGAGATGTATGTCTCTGCAGTGCAGGAGGGTGCGGGTGCTAGCTGTGATGCATCACCGGTTTTCTCCTCAGAGCTCTCCCCCAAGGTCTCTTGGGTGGCACAAGGAGGGATGATTACAGATGGCCCAGCCTCATCAGATGGTGATCATGCGGGGCAATGGACAGGTGGTGAGTGAGAGGGAAGGATATGTTTGTTAGACATCACTTGAGACAGGTCATTTGGGTGAAGGGACAGTGGATTCTCACCTCTCTGGCGCAGGCCAACCTCGATGTCGATCACTGCTCTCTTGGCAAGGTCATTGACAAGGTAGAAGTGGAAAGGATGTTTCCTGTTGTGGGAGTTTCCAGAACTAGGGGGCACCCTTATAGGATAGAGATGAGAAGAAATGCTTTCTCTCAGAGTGTTGTGCGACTTTGGAACTCTCTGCCTCAAAAGGTGGTGGAAGCGGGATCATTGAGTATACTTAAGGGAGAGGTAGATAGATTCTTGTTAGGCAAGGGAATCAAAGGTTATCAGGGGTAAATGAGACGTGTGAAAGTCAACACAAACAGATCAGCCATGATCTTATTGAATAGTGGAGCAGGCTTGAAGGGCTGATTAGCCAACTTCTGCTCCTATTCTGTATATTCATAGGCATGTGGGGCGGTATTCTCTGACCCTGGGGCCGGGTCGGAGAATGCCGGGCCGGCCGCGATTCACGCGACGCTGCCCCGACGACTGCCCGCCAATTTTCCGGTCACCGGGTAATTGCCGCCATTGGCGACGGCGTGGTCGGCGGTCGCTCTACGTGGCCCCTCTGGCGATTTTCTGCGCAGGATGGGCCGAGTGGCCGCCAATATAGGCCGAGTTCCGCTGGCGGCGTTCACATGTGGTCTTACCCGGCGGGACCTCAGCGTCCATCCTGTGGGGCCGGCCTGGTGGGGGGGAAGGAGGGATCCGACCCCGGTGGGGGGCCTCCACCGGGGCCTACCGATTGGCGGGCCGGCTTTTCTTGGTGGGGACCTCTTTTACTCCGCGCCTGCCCCTGTACCTCTACGCCATGTTACGTCGGAGAAGGCAAGTAACACGCATGCGTGAGTTTGCGCCTGTTGCAGCGCGCATGCACAGACGCGCGGCACCCGTTTGACACCGGTATCAGCAGGTGGAGCTGAATGAGTCGCTCCAGTGCCGTGCTGACCCTCTGTAGGGTGCAGGATCGCTAATCCTGTGGGCCTGTTGACGCCGTTGTAAAGCTGCTCTCATTGTAGATTGTGGATGATAAAGTGCTTCTCTGAACATTCAGGATACTGCAATTGAACGGTTCTTTTTTACTGGAATTCAGAGTCTCTGAAAATAAAACAAAGCTAGCAATTCCAATACTGAAACCTTCTCTGAACATTGACAAACATTCAAGGGCAGCACAGTGGCGCAATGGTTAGTACTGTTGCTTCACGGCGCCGAGGACCCAGGTTCAATCCCGGGTCACTGTCCGTGTGGAGTTTGCACATTCTCCCCGTGTCTGCGTGCATCTCACCCCCACAACCCAAAAAGATGTGCAGAGTAGGTGACTTGGCCTCACTAAATTGCCCCTTGATTAGAAAAAAAAACATTGGGTACTCTAAATTTATTTTTAAAAAGACAAACATTCAATTCAATCTCTTTATCAATTTGGATGACTGGCGGGTGCAAAAGGAAAGTATGTTTTCTCCAGCTCTCTGAACCTTACCTTTGAAAATAATTCTGAGTCACCAACTTCAGGGGCGCGATTCTTCGACCCCCCTCCGGGTCGGAGAATCGCCAGGAGCTGGCGTGAATCTCGCCCCCGCCGTGTCCCGAATTCTCCGCTACCAGAGAATCGGCGGGGGCGGGAATCGCGCCGTGCCGGTCGGCGGATACCCCCCGGCGATTCTCCGGTCCACGATGGGCCGATGTCCCACCACTGTCAACCCTCGCCAGTCGGCGTGGATTGAACCACCTACCTTGCCGGTGGGAGCAGATAGCATGGGCGGGCTCTGGGTCCTGGGGAGTGCCCCCACGGTGGCCTGGCCCGCGATTGGGGCCCACCGATCGGCGGGCGGGCCTGTGCCATGGGGGCACTCTTTTTCTTCTGGAGGAAGAGACCCCCTCCACTGCGCATGCGCAGGGATGCCTTGAGCATCCGCTGACGCTCCCGCGCATGCGTCGCCCGGCGAAGTCCTTTCGGCGCCGGCTGGCATGGCGACAAAGGCCTTTCCCGCCAGCTGGCGGAGCGGAAATCACTCCGGCGCGGGCCTAGCCCCTCAAGGTGAGGACTTGGACCCTAAAAGTGCGGAGAATTCCGCACCTTTGGGGCGGCCCGACGCCGGAGTGGTTCACGCAATTCCATTACGCTGGATTCCCCCGCCCCGCCGGGTAGGGGAGAATCCCGGCCCTGTAACTTTAGTGGTGGATGCTGACACAGGTTGCAAACGAACAAAGTTCTGCTGACCTTAACTCTGAGCAATAAAATTGAAAGAATCTGAGGCATAGGTTGTTGAATGGTACCTGGTACAAGTTTACATCTGGTCCTATAGATAGAGATTATGTACATGCCAAGTGTTGAAATACATATTCGCAGCTGTATTCATTGCTGCAATAATTAATTATTACTCAATACTTTTTAAAGGAATTGTAACACTGATGAATGACTATAATATTAAAATAGCTTTAGTGGAACTTGACTCTGAAGTTCAATCCTGAACATATCAATCATTATCAATAAGATTGCTTTCAGAGGTCTGTCCTGAGTAATTATCATTAGTATATAATGAATAGAAGCCCTCTCTGTAACCTTACTATCCCTTGATCATATTAAATTTAATGCATTCAAATGCTGTCACTAGTGCACAGTACACTGCAATGAAATCTGACATTTGTTGTCCATTGCTGTTTTAGCAAATTTAACTGCAGCGTAATGGGTAAAATAGCTAAACCCACGCTTTTGTCCGCAGTCTTTCGAATGCTGTGAATATGGGTAAAAGCGAGGTCTTTGAGATCCAGGCAGGGGGCAGGAGAAAAGATTGGGTGAGATGCTGTTTAGAGTGGTGGGAGGGAGCTTTTGATATTTGGGTATCCAGGTGGCGTGGGAGTGGGAGCAGTTGCATAAGCTGAATTTGGGGCAGTTGGTAGAACAGATGAGGGGGGGCTTTCGCAGGTGTGTCGCACTCCCATTGTCATTGGCGGGGCAGGTACAGGCAGTTAAAATGACTGTCCTCCTGAGGTTTTTGTTTGTTTTCCAGAGCCTCCCAGAGCGTGGGGGGGGGGTGCTGGCCCTCCTGAATTTCATGAATTGCTACCGGGCAGCGAATATTGCGATGGTCAGGAAGTGGGTTGTGGGGGAGGGGTTGGTATGGGAGCGGGTGGAGGCGACATCATGTAAGGATACGAGTTTGGAAGCATTGTTAACGGCACCTCTGCTGTTCTCGCCGGCACGGTACTCCACAAGCCCGGTAGTAGTAGCAGCTCTAAGGGACAGCAGAGGCAGTGCATGGGGTTAGAGGGGGGGGGGGGGGGAGGATCGGTATTGGCTCCGATATGTGATAACCACCTCTTTGAAGGGGCTGGATGGGGGTTTTCGGAGGTGGAATGGCCAAGGATCGAGAGATTTGGGTATCTCTTTATTGATGAGGGTTTCCTGAGCTTGGAGGAGTTGGAGGAGGAGTTTGAGTTGCCAGGTGGGAATGGGTTCCGGTATCTACAGTTGAGGGATTTTGTGCGGAGGCAGGTTTCGACCTTGCCACACCTGCCGCCCCAGGGGCTGCAGGATAAAGTGGTGTCGAGAACAGGAGTAGGAGAGGGGAAGGTCTCAGACATCTATAAGGAGTTGATGGAGTGGGAGGGAGCCTCGATAGGGGAGGTGAAGAAAAAATGGGAAGAAGAGCTGGGTGGTGAGTTGGAGGTTGGGTTATGGGAGGAGGCCCTGAGGAGAGTGAATGCATATTCGTCGTGTGCTAGGCTCAGCCTGATACAGTTTAAGGTGGTCCACAGGGCAAACATGACTGTGGCCCGGATGAGCAGGTTCTTTGAAGGGGTGGAGGTTAGGTGCAGGCGCAGTGCAGGGGTGTCCTGCAAATCATGTCCATCTGTTTTGGGCATGTTCGAGGCTGAGGGGTTTCTGGCAGGGTTTTGCTGACGTCATGTCAGAGGTCTTAAAGTGAGGGTGGTGTCGAGTCCAAAGGTGGCGATCTTTGGTATGTCGGAAGACCCGGGAGCCCAGGCAGTGAGAGAGGCCGACGTCCTGGCCTTTGCCTCTCTGGTGGCCCGGAGACGGATCTTACTAGGTTGGAGGGACTCAGAGCCCCCAAAGTCGGAGGTGTGGGTTAGCAACATGGCAGAGTTTCTCAGATTCAAAAAAATTAATTTTGCCTTGAGGAGTTTGATGCAGGTGTTTGCTTGGAAGTGGCAGCCGTTCATCGACTTCTTTGAGAAAAATTCAGCTGTCAGCAGGGGGGAGGAGGTAAAGGGGGGGGAGGCATGGGAGAGACGAGTAAGGGTAGGAGAATCAACAGAGAGGTGGTTGGGGAATGTGACATTGTTGGTGTAAGCCATGTTGGCTGGGGTTCATGCTCAGGGGGTTTGTTGGTTATATTGTTGTGTTTTTGTTTTTGTTGAAATTTAATGTTTAAAATTGTTTAAATTATAAATGCCTCCATAAAATATTTTCTAAAAAAAAACTTTCCTTTGGAATCAGAAGACCATAAGACATGGGAGCAGAATTAGGCCATTCCGCCCATCGAGTCTGCTCCGCCATTCAATCATGGTTGATATGTTTCTCATCTCCATTCTCCTGCCTTCTCCCCATTATCCCTGATCCCCTTATTAATCAAGAACCTATCCATCTCTGTCTTAAAGACACTGAGTGATTTAACCTCCACAGCCTTCTGCGGCAAAGAGTTCCACAGATTCACCACTCTCTGGCTCAGGAAATCCCTCCTCATCTCAGTTTTAAAGGATTGTCACTTCAGTCTGAGACTGTGCTCTCGGATTCTAGTTTTTCCGACTAGTGGAAACATCCTTTCCACGTCCACTGCACTAGGCTTTCAGTATCCTGTAAATTTCAATAAGATCTCCCGCTCATACTCCTAAACTCCGACTGCAGACCCAGGGTCCTCACCCACTCCTCATATGACAAGTTCTTCATTCTAGGGATCATTCTTGTGATCCTCCTCTAGACCCTTTCCAAGGCCAGCACATTCTTCCTTAGATAGGGGGACCGAAACTGCTCACAGTACTCCAAATGGGGTCTGACCAGAGTCTGATACAGCCTCAGAAGTACATCCTTGCCCTTGTATTCTAGCCCTCTTGACATGAATACTAACAATACATTTGCCTTCCTAACTGCCGACTGAACCTGCATGTTAACCTTAAGAGAACCTTGAACAAGGACTCCCAAGTCCCTTTGTGCTTCTGATTTCCTAAGCATTTTTCCATTGAGAAAATAGTTTGTGCCTCCATTCTTTCTACCAAAGTGCATAACCTCACATTTTTCCACATTGTATTCCATCTGCTACTTCTTTGCCCACTCTCCTAGCCTGTCCAAGTCGTTCTGCAGCTCCCCTGCTTCCTCAATACTACCTGTCCCTCTGCATATCTTTGTCCAATCCCTGTTACCTACATACCTTTGGACTGTGGGAGGAAACCGGAGCCCCTGGAGGAAACCCACACAGACTCGGGAGAACGTGCAAGTGCCACACAGACAGTCACCCAAGGTTGGAATTGAACCTAGACCCTGGTGCTATAAAGCAACAGTGCGAACCATTGTGGCACCGTGCCGCCCAGAAATATCTCCATGAATAGACCAGAAAATCTAGGGCCCTTTTCCAACTGCTGAGAGGTGATTTTGTGCTTTAATTGACTGCAGCATGGATGGAAACTCTTAATTACATCCTTTCCAGTGTCAATAAGTAGCTTTCTGGTCTCCAAATTACCCTGTGTGATTAACAAATGTTCAATCAGAGAACATTGCAGTGGGTTTGTGATGGTCTCATGCAGATGAATGTGAAGATTGCACCACCATAAACCTGCCAAGGAGAGGAAGCACCTCAGCTAGAAGTAACTCAAGGCAACAAAAAGATTGAGGGGGAAATAATCTCTCAAGGCAGATAAGAGGGAAAATCTATTTTTCTACATCAAGTAAGACTAAAGTGAATTGATAATCCTCGCCCTTTTTGGGTCTATTCTAGATTAGGTGTAAGACAGGGCTCACAGATACTTAAATGGATCTTATGAACTGATCTAACTTTTCCCAGAGGAAAGGAAGCACCAATATTACCATCCTCCCGATCACCTTTTTAACCAGATTTAGTTTTAGCCAGATTATAACAACCCAAATAGTATAAGGGTCTGGGCATCTCTCCTCAAGAATGTACTTCTCAATTGAAAAGTGTATGCAGATGGGATCTGGAGTTTTGATGCAGAAGGGTATATGAGACAATATATTTTATTATCTAAATTATACAAAGGTTGATGAAAGACTTCAATTTATTTTTGATGGCATTTCAAGCACAGCATTGACAGTTCTAAGAAAAGTAAGTATAATCTTGATGAGAATCCAAGTCTTATTAATGTTACAGAGATATACTTAAGATGTCCATCAACATTAAAAGTAGTATTTACCTTAAATCCCTGCGTAGAAAGCGATACATTCTAGCAATATATTTCTATCTCAATAAAGGAGGAAAACTATCATGACGACACTACCTTTACCTTGAGAGATGCCAGAGTGAATCCAACACATGTTAAAATTCTACTGTGTAGTTCCAATATTCATACCTTAAAATAGCTAAACCAACAGGAAGCATGTTGATTACTCATACTAGACAACATCCTTTGTTTTTAGTCAACATCCTTCAATCAAGCATTATACTGAGAGGTGCAGACAGGAGTCACTTCATTGCTGAGATGATATAAATGCCGTTTCCTCTTTTTGATTAGAACTGCCTTGTGTTAGAGGATATGTCATAGGATCATGTTGCTTGAGCGTACAATTCAATTTTGCCCAGACATATCCATAAACTTCTTAAAGATTTTGCTTTTGCCAAGCAAACACAGATTTTAATTTTTAATCCCTACTTCATTGGAGAGCTACTCTTTTTAATCATATTATTATTTTATTTATAGTTGGATTCTCTTATAGTTATTTATAGCTGTATTCTTAAAACAAGAATCCCCCCAATATCTGGGCAGGTATACAAATTTTAATTGTTGTAATGGTATGCAAACCAAAGTTGAACTGATTGTACTTTGATTTTCATCATAACTCACGATTATTGAATAAGACAATAGATATCTGTCAAAATCCATGTGAACACTTCTGTGCAAATATAATGGGGCACCCATCTTCTCAGAGATTCAAGGACTCAGTCGACAAAGGCATTCTGTCCTTCAATCAGTTAATGTCCCTGTCGCACATATCAAGGGATGAATTCTGCTTGTAAATAATGTCCTTTTTCAGCAGAAATGGAAACATAATTTTTAAAACAAAACAATGTTTATTCTATGAACTCAAGTTAACCTTTTTAAAACATACAGTGAACATCTTAGCAACCATCAATTCAAATACAACCCCCAAAGAATACAACACTAAGTAATCCTTTAAGCTTTCCTTTTAACATCCATAAGACTTAAAACACCTTTTACCAGAAGCACATCAGGTTAAAGTCACTACTGTTATTAGTTTTAAATCACCAGGATCGATTTACAGTCTTTAGATTACAGAGAGAGATTCATACACCTCCTGTCTGTGACTGCAGCTATCCAGCTCTGAACACACCCTGCAACAAACAGCCTAAAATGAAAGTAAAAAGCCGACAGACAGCCCAGCTCCACCCCCTCTCTGACATCACTGCAATAATAAACCCTCATTTCTTAAAGGTACTCGCACTACAGATATTTATATACACACCCATTTATAAACACCCATTTCTTCAAGGTACATTTCTTAAACACCCATTTCTTAAAGCTACTCTCACATGATACAGATGAGAACAGTCTAGGGTCACTCTGCCTAATTTTTGCTTCCTTCCTTGCATTTGGTACTTTGTATAACAGGTGATTAGAGGCTTCTCACTGTTGAAGTCACCGATATTGGCAAATTTTAGTACTTGGGTGGGATGGTGTTTTCGAGAAACAGCCTTCTGCCTCGGAAGAGCTGTATTGTGTTGATGCATGATCAATGACCACTAAAGCAAAGTTGTACTCCAACTGAAGGCTTTAATAAGCTAGATGTTTCCCCCAGCAGCACAGGTACAGAATGAAGGCTGCTGGGGCGGCACGGCTCTTATACCCCGCCTAGCAGGGCGGAGCTACCATACAGTTTGACCAATAGGAAGCATACAATATCTACCAATGGTGTTCCAGCATTACCAGGTACTGTAATACCTCTACACAGACTACCACATTCACCCCCTGTTAAAAAAGAGTCCGGCGGGGGTGGTGGCCTGATACTACAACATGGTAACGTGGTAGAATTATAGTTATGGAGGTACCGTAATACCTTCGTACAGCGTTTTGTAACTATTTACAATTCTGTTAACTATTTACAATTCTATTAACTATTTACAATTTATGATTCATAATTAGCTATACACTTTAAAATGAAGCAATCAGTCGATCGTCGAAGATATGGTGGTGACTCCGGTGGAGGCTCGGGCGTCTGTGACTCCGGGAGCGTGGCCTCGATCTCTGTGGCCACTTCGACATCCCTAGACGGCGCTGGTGGGGAAAACGGTTGACCTGGGAAGGGAGTGTCTGCGGGGGTCTAGACGGGGCCGGCGGGAGGACCGATCCTCCTGTAAGGTGCACTGGTGGGAGGGAGAGTGGGACTGGTGGCTGGGGTGTGCGTGGGGCTCCGGCGGGCGCCAGGTCTCGTAGGGAGACCGTATCTTGTCGGCCGTTGGGGTATGCCACGTAGGCGTACTGGGGGTTAGCGTGGAGAGGATGGACCCTCTCGACCAACGGGTCCGACTTGTGCGCCCGCACGTGTTTTCGGAGAAGGATGGGTCTGGGAGCTGCCAGCCAGGTCGGGAGCAAGGTCCCAGAGGAGGACTTCCTGGGGAAGACAAGGAGAGGTTTGTGAGGTGTCTGGTTGGTTGTGGTACAAAGCAGTGACCGGATGGAGTGGAGGGCATCTGGGAGGACTTCCTGCCAGCGGGAGACTGGGAGATTCCTGGCCCATAGGGCCAGTAGACGGTCTTCCAGGCCGTTCCGTTCTCCCTCTCTACCTGTCAGTTACCCCGGGGGTTGTAACTGGTCATCCTGCTCGAGGCGATGCCCTTGCTGAGCAGTTCGTTGCTCATAAAGGAGGACCCCCTATCACTATGTATGTAAGCGGGGAACCCGAACAGTGCAAAAATGCTATGGAGGGCCTTGATGACGGTGGTTGCGGTCATTTCGGGGCAGGGGATGGCGAATGGGAACCGGGAGTACTCGTCAATCATGTTCAGGAAGTACGTGTTGCGGTTGGTGGACGGGAGGGTGCCTTTGAAGTCCATGTTGAGGCGTTCAAAGGGACAGGAAGCCTTTATCAGGTGTGCTTTCTCTGGCCGGTAGAAGTGCGGTTTGCACTCCGCGCAGATTTGGCAGTCCCTGGTGGCTGTCCTGACCTCCTCGATGGAGTAGGGCAAGTTGCGGGTCTTGATAAAGTGGAAAAAGCGAGTGACCCCCGGGTGGCAGAGGTCCTCGTGGAGGGGGGTAGGGCATCAGGAGGCTCGTTTAGCTTCCCGGGACGATACAAGTTCTTGTAGCTGTAGGTGGAGGAGTTTGATCCTCCACCGCAAGATCTTATCGTTTTTTATCTTGCCCCGCTGTGCATTATCGAACATGAAAGCAACCGACCATTGGTCAGTGAGGAGAGTGAATCTCCTGCCGGCCAGGTAATGCCTCCAATGTCGCACAGCTTCTACTATAGCCTGGGCCTCCTTTTCGACTGAGGAGTGGCGGATTTTGGAAGCATGGAGGGTACGAGAGAAGAAGGCCACAGGTCTGCCCGCTTGGTTGAGAGTGGCCGCCAGAGCTACATCAGACACGTCGCTCCTGAACTGGAAGGGGAGGGACTCATCGATGGCATGCATCGTGGCCTTTGCAATGTCCGTTTTGATGCGGCTGAAGGCCTGGCTGGCCTCTATCGACAGGGGAAAAGCTGTGGATTGGATCAGGGGACGGGCCTTGTCCGCATAGTTGGGACCCACTGGGCATAGTAACTGAAAAACGCTAGGCAGCGCTTCAGGGCCTTGGAGCAGTAAGGGAGGTGGAACTCCATAAGGGGGCGCATGCGCTCAGGGTCGGGACCTATTACTCCATTTTGCACTACATAGCCGAGGATGGATAGACGGTCGGTGCTAAACACGCATTTGTCCTTGTTGTATGTAAGGTTAAGCGCGGTCTGAAGGAATTTTTGGAGGTTGGTGTCGTGGTCCTGCTGGTCGTGGCCGCAGATGGTGAATTATCGAGATACGGGAATGTTGCCCGTAAACCGTACCGGTCAACCATTCGGTCCATCTCGCGCTGGAAGACCGAGACCCCATTGGTGACACCGAAGGGAACCCTTAAGAAGTGATAGAGCCGCCCATCTGCCTCGAAGGCAGTGTATTTGCGGTCACTCGAGCGGATGGGGAGCTGGTGGTAGGCGGACTTAAGATCCACCGTGGAGAAGACCTTATAATGCGCGATCCTGTTTACCAGGTCGGATATGCGGGGGAGAGGGTACGCGTCCAGCTGCGTAAAACTGTTGATAGTCTGACTGTAGTAGGTGACCATCCTATGCTTCTCCCTGGTCTTTACCACCACTACTTGAGCTCTCCAGGGACTGTTGCTAGCTTCAATGACTCCTTCCCTCAGTAGCCTTTGGACCTCTGACCTAATAAAGATCCGATCCTGGGCACTGTTAAGTCTGCTCCTCGTGGCGACGGGTTTACAATCCGGGATGAGGTTCGCAAACAGGGAATGCGGATCGACCTTGAGAGTCGTGAGGCCGCAGACAGTGAGGGGGGTATAGGGCCGCCGAATTTGAAAGTTAGACTTTGGAGATTACACTGGAAGTCTGACCCTAGGAGTGTGGCCACGCAGAGGTGGGGAACGACGTAGAGCCGGGAATTTTTAAACTCCCTTCCCTGGACTGTGAGGTTTGCTACACAAAACCCCTTTATCTCTACTGAGTGGGAACCGGAGGCTAGGGAGATTTTTTGATTAACGGGGTGAACGAGGAGAGAACAGCGCCTCACCGTGTCGGGGTGTATGAAGCTCTCCGTGCTCCCAGAGTCGATTAAGCAGGACGTCTCGTGCCCGTTGATTAGCACTGTCGTTGTAGCAGTTGAAAGTGTTCGAGGCCGGGACTGATCCAGAGTCATCGAGGCTAATCTCAACAGTTGAGTGTTCTCTTCGGGCAGTGTGTGGTCAGCCGAGCTGGGGTCCTGGGAGTCCATCCAAGATGGCGGCTCCCATTGGTCGCACATAGCTGGGGGTGCACAAAATGGCGGCGCCCATCCATCGAACATGCATCGCCCGGGGGCGCACGTGGTCCTGGAGTAGGAAGATGGCGGCGCCCGCTGGCCGCACGGGGATCGTGGAGAGGTTTGTGGTGGCGGTCCGCATTCGCCGCCGGAGACTGCGGCAACTGCACGGGCCTGGCATACCACCACGAAATGGCCCTTTTTACCGCATCCCTTGCAGGTGGATGTGCGGGCCAGGCAGCGCTGGCGGCGGTGCTTGGCTTGCCCGCAAAAGTAGCAGCGGGGCCACCCCGGGGTTGCCAGGCTGCCTTGCAGCACAAGCTTGTGGGGGGATGGGGGATGTCTCGGGGTCGGCTGCGGAGGGGTTCCACGCTGCCCAGGGGGTCGGGAATGTAAGCGCGGGTGTTTCTGGAGGCCACATTCAGGGAGCCAGCAAGGGCCCGTGCCTCCTTGAGGCCTAGGGTATCTTTTTCCAGCAATCGCTGGCGGATCTGGGAGGACAGCATACCTGCCCCGAAAGCGTCCCGGATCAAAGGTTCTGTGTGGTCGCTCGCCGAAACTTGCAGGCAGCTGCAGTTTCTCCCCAACACCAGGAGTGCATGGTAGAATTCTTCCAGCGATTCCCCAGGGATTTGTCACCTCGTTGCCAGCAGATGGCGGGCGTAGACCTGGTTTACTGGGCGGATGTAATGTCCTTTTAGCAGCTCTATTGCCGCATCCTCGATGAGGGTGTAAATTTTCGGGCTCACCCTTGAGTGCAGGACTTTCATTTTCTGTTTTCCTGTGGGTGCGTTTTTGGCCGTTCAGAGATATCCTTTAAAACACGCCAGCCAGTGCTTGAAGATTGCTGCAGTGTTCACAGCGTGGGGGCTGAGTTGCACTCCGGCTTGATTCGGAGCTCCATCCTTTTAAATCTAGCTTATTAAATTGATGCACGATCAATGACCACTAAAGCGAGGTTGTAGTCCAAATGAAGGCTTTAATAAGCTAGATGTTTCCCCCAGCAACTCAGGTACAGAATGAAGGCTGCTGGGACGGCACGGGCTCTTATACCCCGCCTAGCAGGGCAGAGCTACCATACATCTTGACCAATAGGAAGCATACAATCTCTACCAATGGTGTTCCAGCATTACCAGGTACTGTAATACCTCTACACAGACTACTACATGTGTCAATACTGATTCACAGAGATTCAGCACTTTTATCTATTTTTAAGCATATTGTTCTCATTGACCAGAAAATTCATCATAATTTTATCACATGATAGCTCTGACATTAATTAACAAACAAACGTCTGGAATAATACTTATTAATGTTTCATCTCAGTCTGACATGATGTCCAAATTCACTTGGCAATGCCCTGTGCCTTAAACATGCCTCAAAAATGTTCCATGCCATATTACCCTCGGATAGTTTTATGCATCTGTGGTAACTACTTAATAGAAGAATCATTTGACTTCTATTTGCTGGTAAAGGGTTTATTGGCTACTTCAGTACGACTCTGCGAAATGAGCAGCCTTGAGCTCAGTGCCTTGAGGGCATTCTTGGTGTGGATGTGGCCTGTTGTCACCAGAAAGATTTTTAAAAAAACTTTGAATTGGAGGCAGAGTGGCTAGTATGTTGTGAAAAATCCAATCCAATTATTATGCCTGCATATAGGGTAGAAGTGTTGACTGACAGATTTTTAATGATTATAGAATTTGAGACTTTCAAAAAGAAGCATGCAATTCTTGTTTTATTCTCTTCAGATTGGTGTCAAGTTGTTGACTGAGTAATTGTGGCTGATAGTTCAATGCTAAGGGAATGCATTGTTAGCATTGCCATCCATTATCTAGGGCATTTACTTAAGTTCCATCTATCTGGTCCAAAGTTTCAGGTGCATTTAGGGGATGTTAGACAAGTAGATGAGTTAAATGAGATAGAGTGGAAGGAGGCTCGTGTAGACCATAAAGACTAACATAGACCAGTTAAGACAAATGGTTTGATTCCATGCTATAAATTCTATGTAATCCTGCATTGGACAGCTGTAAGATCAGGAAGAGAGAGATAAGGTAAGAAACCCTATTTTTCAGGGTTCAGCAGAGAGTGAGACATGATATCGATAGTTGCAAAGCAGGCTATAGTATGTCATGCAGAGGTAATGCAGTACTGAACTTGGCTTCCATTGTGGCATGCGAAATATTAATATTTAATAGTAACAGCAGAAACTTGTTTCTCTAACTCATAAAGGAAAAAACAAGGTTACTAGGTAGAATTATCCCTTAAGAAAGAAGGACCAAAAATAGCAACTCTGAGAAGTTGGAGTGCCATGTTTCTTTCGGAACAGTTTGCTGCTGAACTGGGTTTGAGTAGATAATCTGAGTGCTGAAGTCTCTGCAATCCATTTACATATAATTGAAATTACAGCACTGTCTTCAGCCACTGGCAAATGCAAACACTTGAAAAGTCAGACAAGAATTTCACACAAGCATTCTGCTGCAGTGCGTTTTGGGTGCAGAATGAGAGGGAAGCATAACAAAAGATGTTTACCTCTGAAAATGACCTCTATGAAAGGAAAAAAGAGGAACGGGAAAATTAAGAAGCTACTGCCAATCCAGTAAAATGAGAGATTGAAAAAAACATCAAAAGATATGTAGACAACTATAAATACTGTATGAGAGTTGTACGGAGAGAATTCCACAGCCATTGAATTACTTTTGACATTCTGTCATTACGTAGGGAATGTGGCAGCCAATATGCATACAGCAATGCGAGGAATCAGCGGTCATTCTGTTTGGGAATACTGGTTGACGGTGAAATATTGCCCAGGAACCGGGAGCACCTCCCCTCAGAAGAGAAACGTGACAGAAAAAAACAGATTCTCACGAGAAGCAGGCAAAAACTCTGAATAAGAATCCCAGAGACAAATACCGATGCAACAACAAAAGCAGCCAATTTTGCACTTTTTTCCTTATGGTGGGTAGTAGTATTGTCATCTGACCTGTAATGCAGAGGCTCATGAGTTTATATCCTACCATGGCAGATGGTGAAATTTAAATTCATTAATATAATTTATAATTAAAATCTAGTCTCAGTAACAGTGACCACAAAACCATTGTCTATCTTTAAATTAATTTACAGGATGCGGGCATCGCTGGTTAGACCAGCAATTATTGCCCATCCCTAGTTTCCCTTCAGAAGGTGATGGTGAGTTGCCTTCTTGAACCGCTGCAATCCTTGAGGTGTAGGTATATCCACTGTGCTGTTAGGGAGGGAGTTCCAGGATATTGCCCCACCGACAGTGAATGAACAGCAATATATTTCCAAGTCAGGATGGTGCGTATATCAACTTCAATGTGGACTGAGTTCATCAGGATGCCCAGCCATCGGTGGGATGCCGCAGGTCCAGGGGGTTTTCGACGGGATGCATGTCCCCTTAAGGGCACCGGCCCATGACGGGCCACTCTTCACAAACTGAAAGTGATTCCACTTGATGAACGTGCAACTGGTGTGTGACCATGAGATGCAGATCACACACGTCTGCGCCCGATACCCAGCTAGTGTGCATGACGCCTTCATCCTGGCACACCCGGTGGTTCCTGACACCTTCAAGGGGCACCCCCAGGTGAAGGATTGGCTCCTGGATGACAGGGGTTATCCGCTGCAGGCATAACTGATGACATCTATCTGGAGGCCACCGACTGATGTGGAGACCTGATACAATGACACCCATGCAAAAGGGGCGTGATGGAACAGTGCATCGAACTGAATATGTGGTTCAGGTGCCTGGAACGCTCTGGAGGGGCCCTCCAGTGTAGCCCATGAGAGAGTCTCCCATATTGTGGTGGCCTGCTATGTCCTCCACAACATCGCGTGGCAGAGGGACGACATGCTGGAGGAGCAGGATTAATGCCCTGCCTCGTCCGATGAGGAGGATGCGGAGGAGGGCCAGAATAGACAGGACCAGGGGCCCGGGTAACGTGTGTGCCAGAGCCGGCGTGCATGGGGCGCACTAATCGTCTTCAGGTTCACTGATTAGGAGGCCTGGCCGACAGCACAAACATCCCATTCCACACCCACACCACCACCTCCTGGCTGGCCACCCCTACCCATGACCATCTGACCTACACCACCGCCCCCCCCTCCCCCCTCTGTGATTCCTACATGTGGGTGCAGGCCCGGGTTTGCAGTAACGGTGGATCTAGTCCATGGGACGGAGAATGCTGACGACCCGCTCGGCGATGAGCTCTTGGCCTCCGCATTGATTGACAACATTTGACGCCTGCCCATGGTAGCGGTTTCCACCGTTCACCTGGGTGATCTCTGCATGCGAGCTGGCCATTCCATCACACAATCACCCAAACCTTTGGGGTGGTGGAGGTGGGGACGGAGTGTCAGGGGGAGGGTGGGGTACCTGGGCGGTGGCCAGGCTCCAACCTGGGGGCCCCAGCCCGTGACCACTTCCACCCTCTGCCCATCTCCCTCGGCTGGCCCATCCCTCACACCCTTCTGAAAGAGCACCGAGGCAGGTTGGAATTTTTGTACACAGGTGTTTATTTTGCAACTAACATATGAACGTCACTAAAAAGATTTGTGCCCTAGCCCCAAACGCTATCCTGTGAGCCGCATCCACGCCAAATTAACTGCCCACTCAGCCTGGTCACCCTGAGGAGGTTGTGCAGTTTCGTCCAGCATTGTATGCCAGTCCGGATGACGTTGCCCATGGTGCTGACCGCCTCTGCCACCTGCGCCCAGTCACAGTGAACGGCGGCGCCTGGCGGCCTTCCTCCCAGGTCAGGTTAGAGGATCATCCGCCTGTCCTCCACGGCGTCCAGGAGGGCGTCCAGCTCTGAGTCCCTGAACCGTGGCGCTGCACTCCTTTCAGCCATCTTGTTGACTGGGACGTGTGTGTGGGGAGATGGATCGTTTAAGTGCGGCTGTGCCAATCACGGACCCGGCGAATCTGGGGCCGGATTTGCATGGAACAGGTTGCGTTACACGTGGCGATGGTGCTAGCCCATTTAGAGTTCGGTGCAGCTTTTGTGGCGTTTTACCTGTCGTAAAACACCACTTTCCACGCCGGGGCCAGCCACAAATAATCTGCATTAAGATCTCACAAAAGGAAGCAAAACATTTCTGTCACCACCCAAAAAAGATTAAGGTTGATCCTCTGTAAGTGTAACCCCAATATTTTCAGGACAAATCAATCTAAATCTGAATTCTGCTGAAATGGGATATTGTGATGATGTAATCCTTCTAATGCCTAGCCAAGAGAAACTAAATTAGCTCCGACACAATGGCAAGGTAATTGAGTGACAGATAATCCCAGGACACAAACATCTGGGCGGGAAGCAGTTGCTGTACCTTTTGCACTTCCTAACATTTACAGATGATAATTCAATCATTTCAGTGACGATTCCCTTTAGAATATTACTGTTGACTATTGAAAATAGTATTAAGAAAATGCAAACTCAGAACATCGATAATCTGGAATAGTCTCTGCGTGTGCATGGAAATGAATTTTGCTTCATTTTGGTTATGTTTATTATGTGCTGTGAAGTTACTGCTGTCCTCAAAAATGAATGGCCAAATACCATTTGAGTTGCATTATTTTTCTGAACAATATTAATTATTCAGCACCATCTTGTATGTTTTGATGCTGCAGAAGGATAGATGATTGAAAGTATGGCTGTCACAAACAATGAGAAATGTAAATGTTATGCAAAAACCACACATAAGGGGCGTCATTCTCCGACCCCCCGCCGGGTCGGAGAATGGCCGTTGGCCGCCGTGATTCCCGCCCCCGCCGAAGTCTCCAGTACGGGAGATTGGGCGGGGGCGGGAATCGGGCCGCGCCGGTTGGCGGGACCCCCCGCTCAATTCTCCGGCCCGGATGGGCCAAAGTCCCGCCCAGAAATTGCCTGTCCCGCCGGCGTAAATTAAACCTGGTATTTCCCGGCGGGACCAGGCGGCGTGGGCGGGCTCCGGGGTCCTGGGGGGGGGGGGGCGCGGGGCGGTCTGACCCCGGGGGGGGGGATGCCCCCACGATGGCCTGGCCCGCGATCGGGGCCCACCGATCCGCAGGCGGGCCTGTGCCATGGGGGCACTCTTTCCCTTCCGCCTCCGCCACGGCCTCCACCATGGTGGAGGCGGAAGTGACTCTCCCCACTGCGCATGCGCGGGAAACTTTCAGCGGCCGCTGACGCTCCCGCGCATGCGCCGCATTTCCGCGCCAGCTGGCGGGGCAACAAACGCCATTTCCGCCAGCTGGTGGGGCGGAAATCCCTCCGGCGTCGGCCTAGCCCCTCAATGTTGGGGCTAGGCCGCCAAAGATGCGGAGCATTCCGCACCTTTGGGCCGGCGCGATGCCCGTCTGATTGGCGCCGTTTTTGGCGCCAGTCGGCGGACATCGCGCCGTTGGGA
The DNA here is from genome assembly GCF_047496885.1 of Scyliorhinus torazame. Taxonomy (NCBI): domain Eukaryota; kingdom Metazoa; phylum Chordata; class Chondrichthyes; order Carcharhiniformes; family Scyliorhinidae; genus Scyliorhinus; species Scyliorhinus torazame. Next base: position 76,113,167 of record NC_092708.1, read on the forward strand.
GAGAATTTCGCCCAAGGTGTTTATATATTCAAGGACAGCAGGGTAGCACAAGTGGCTAGCACTGTGGCTTCACAGCGCCAGGGTCCCATGTTTAATTCCCCGCTGGGTCACTGTCTGTGCGGAGTCTGCGCACATTCTACCCGTGTCTGCGTGGGTTTCCTCCGGGTGCTCCGGTTTCCTCCCATAGTCCAAAGATGTGCAGGTTAGGTGGATTGGACATGATAAATTGCCCTTAATGACCAAAAAGGTTAGGAGGGGGTATTGGGTTACGGGGATAGGGTGGAAATAAGGGCTTAAGTGTGGTCGGTGCAGACTCAATGGGCCGAATGGTCTCCATCTGCACTGTATGTTCTATGTCCTAAGTTTCCCTAAATAAAATTGTGATTGGAATTTCAGCTTAATTCTCTTCCATTGATGAACCAAAAGAAATTCCAATTTTTTGTGTGGAAAGTAATTTTTTTAATGTACTTTTGTTGAGCTAAAGAGAAGTCATCATGGTAAATGCGAAGGTCTGGCCATAATCTTCTAATTTGTCTTTGATATTGCAGTGATGCCAGAAGACTGCATATGTTAACCCCGAGTCAAAATGGGGGCAGAGATAAACCCCTAGTCTAAATGAGGGGCAGAAATAAATCCAACAATTAACAATTGACCTAATGTTTAGAGGTGACCCTCGTGTACTAGCTTCCCCTTAAATGTATTGATTTTTTACCCTAACCACTGCATGGGTAATGGTGCACATAGTCTCAGTAGTTGAGTAAAGAACATACCACTGAGCACCCTTACTGGATTGTCTGTTAACTACCTTATGTTGATAGCCCCTAATTCTAGATAAGAGAACACTCCTCTATGTTTACCCTATCAAACATCATCATAATTTTAAACATCTCTATCTCCTATTTTCCAGATAAATATGCCCCAAATGTTCATGATAGTTGTGCCTTTTCAGTTTTGCTATTAGCCTCATGAAACTGGGGCGAAATTCTCCCCCAACGGCGGGATGCCCGCCGACTGGCGCCAAAGCCGGCGCCAATCAGACGGGCATCGCGCCGGCCCAAAGGTGCGGAAGTCTCCGCATCTTTGGCGGCCTAGCCCCAACATTGAGGGGCTAGGCCGACGCCGGAGGGATTTCCGCCCCGCCAGCTGGCGGAAATGGCGTTTGTTACCCCGCCAGCTGGCGCGGAAATGCGGCGCATGCGCGGGAGCGTCAGCGGCCGCTGTCAGTTTCCCAGCGCATGTGCGGGAGCGTCAGCGGCCGCTGTCAGTTTCCCGCGCATGCGCAGTGGGGAGAGTCTCTTCCGCCTCCGCCATGGTGGAGGCCGTAGCGGAGGCGGAAGGGAAAGAGTGCCCCCACGGCACAGGCCCGTCTGCGGATCGGTGGGCCCCGATCGCGGGCCAGGCCACCGTGGGGGCACCCCCCGGGGTCAGATCGCCCCGTGCCCCCCCCCCCCCAGGACCCCGGAGCCCGCCCACGCCGCCTGGTCCCGCCGGTAAATACCAGGTTTGATTTACGGGACAGGCAATTCCTGGGCGGGACTTCGGCCCATCCGGGCCGGAGAATCCAGCGGGGCGTCCCGCCAACCGGCGCGGTCGGATTCCCGCCCCCGCCCAATCTCCGGGAGCGGAGACTGCGGCGGGGGCGGGGGCGGGATTCACGGCGGCCAACGGCCATTCTCCGACCCGGCGGGGGGTCGGAGAATGACGCCCCTGTTTTGCAATTTCTCCCAGTGCTTCCATAGCATGAAGTGGTTTTTTTAAAGACCATTCTGTTATTTAACAAAGAGAGCTGGAGTTCTTGTGAAACACTTCTGATGAACACAAGTGTCATAATTTAAGGTCATTTCTGTAAAGTATTCAACTGAATAGGTCCAACTCCGATAAAGCAAAAAGCAAATGAATGTGTGTTTGCAATCTAATGGTTACAATCAGCAAAATGCTGCGTATCTCATCAACAGTGCAAGATAATTGGATGTTTTACAATGTCAAGCCTTCATACATCGGATTACAAGAACATTAGTAATCAGGTGCTGCTAACTAACAGCGTCCCAATTATTTATTGACTATAAGAAAATAAATGCATTCTTCAAAGAGCATTTCCCTCAGCACTTAAGCTGTGGTAAGATTGCTAACTTTGATTTGCTGCACTCGAAACACCTCACCCCAGTTATAGTTTGGAAATATTTGAATTTGATTCAATAAATAATCCCTTCTGTAACTAAAAACAGGTGCATAAAATTTTGTTGGAAATCTTATTTTGCAGCAATTGAAATCCACACATATTAGAGGTTTCCTGATCTTTCTTCAGCACGACCATCTGTAGATGAGGTTGAGCGTTTTATTGTTCATGCGTTTTTATTTATTCTCAAGAAAACTATAAGGAAGGGTTGATGGGGGCGAAAAGGTGGTGCGGGGAGGAGAGGAAAAGAATGTGAAAAATGAACGAATCATGCTGATTACCCAACCAGATGATTGGGTTCAAGACCAAGGTATTCCTGTCACTTAAATCTCCCTGTAAAATTAGGCTGAATTAGAGAACCAGCGCCCCATAACACTGGAGTGATGCACTTCTAACTGACTAAAAGCTAGCATTCCACCAAGAGTCCCAGTTACTTGTCAATCAAAGAGGAAATGTTTTGAACATGTTGGGTGTTACGAGTTAATAATCAAACTGATCTGAATAATTGTAACTGGTAATAGAACAACAGGCTTTCGAAGAATAAGCAGGAAAACAGTGGGTTGCTGATGAGGAGGACAGATGGATTATATTCTGCTCCAAATGTCTGATTATTATCTACCAGGAAAGCTTGTGCAAGAATATAGTGACAGGGACAACACGGCCATGAGTGATTAATGTTTAGTGACTAGTATAATAAACAAATGTAGAGGGATAAATTAACCATGGTGTAGAGTGGATGTTGAAGTAAATAAGCTGCCAATATATTGTTCTACAAAAGATAAGATTAATCATGAGGTCTTATCTGTGAAATGTACATTTTGAAGTAGGAAAACTGGGATGTGTAAATGGGTGGATACTGGTGAGCTCAAAAGAAGGGAGAAGCCCAAATCTACTGCTTTGAACAATTTAGATGAATCATCTATGCTGTATAAGAATACAATCTGTCCGTATGCTCCACAGTTAAGCTTCTTGTGTGCTTTATTCCTTAAAGCCAGATGGTGGAAGATAGAACTGGAGCCAATCTTTTCGCACATTTATATTTACTTACATAAACCAATCACCACAGATTCAGTCTGTGACTGTATATAGGGACTCAAATGAATGCTAAATGAATGTCCACCACCTGCATACAATTAAACACCATTAAAATACAATTAACAATCTCCCTTCTTTCTCTTCAAATACAATTTAGAGTTAATATGCACAACCAAAGTTTGAAAACAACTTACATTAAAAAGCTCCATGTTCTGCACAAAGCATTGCATTATGAGATATTCTTTCTCCAGAGAACCTAAGAATTTATTTGTAGAGGTATTTTTCTTTTGGAAAACAATCAGACAGGTTGGGTGGATTTGCCCCATGGCCCTGCCAACAGATTCAATGGCAGATGGGTAGGGGGGGGACAGAATTCAGTGACCATCCAAAATTCGGTTTTACACCGCTGTGATTTTCATATGGAACTCTCTGCTGGTACCCACCGTGGCGGATAGAGAATCCCGCTGGAGAGTGGCATGAAACTGATTTTCATCCCACTAACGGCACGCAGTTGATGATCCGATCAGAATCTTCCACCCATGTTCAATTCTTCATGACACCAGCATGTCTGGAATAATGTAGCGTACAGAAGCTGGGACTCACCTGAATAATACCTGGGGTTGCCTCCAGAATTCGGGATGGAGGCCGCCAGCTACTCTGGAGCTCCACACAGTCGATGGAGGAGGGGGGTATCCTACAAGTATACCTTCCAGATTCAGTGTCATAGAGGAGGTCCATCTTCCAACCTTAAGACTTCCTGAAGATCTATCTTCTTTTTCAGGAGGTCTATTTTCTTTCTTTAAAGGTGGGTCAGCGATGTTGGGCACCTTTGCAAATATGGCACCGAGATTTGATTGGGGGAAGCGCCAAATTCCCAGGTGCATGATTAATGTGGTCAGGGCCGGAAGATATGATGTAGCTTCCCATCAGCATCTGCAGCAGGAAAAATTCCCCGCTCATGCCCATGCCATGGAATCTAGTCCCAGATAAAACATTCTACCTTTGATGACTTGCATTCACCCATTTAATTTTAGAAATATGCTTTTCCTCCAGCCCAGTCAATCCATAACTATTTCTGATTCACACTTATCATGGAATATATATTATTATACAGTGAAATACTTTGTGCAGGATTATATTTGAAGATTTTATGTTCAAGTGGAGTATCCATCCAGGGACTGTGAGAGGCATTTGGCAACACTTCACAAATGACTTTCCAATGTGACCCTATTTTACCACTTAAAAATTAATGATACCCCAGATAGCAGCAAAAATAAACCACCAATAAAGCAGTATAGTAACATTCGGTATATATTCTTAAAGTTTGTGTATTATCGGTTAACATATAATTATGCATTGTATATCATGCACCTCATCTAGGGGCTGGTTTAGCACAGGGCTAAAGAGCTGGCTTTTAAAGCAGACCAAGGCAGGCCAGCAGCACGGTTCAATTCCCGTACCAGCCTCCCCGAACAAGAGCCAGAATGTGATGACTCGGGGCTTTTCACAGTAACTTCATTTGAAGCCTACTTGTGACAATAAGCGATTTTCATTTCATATTTTTCATTTCATCTTTGACTCTAAACTCACATCAATTTCCTTCTCAAATACTCAGATTACCATTACATATTTTAAATAAAAACCTGATACTAAATTGAGAGACCCAGGTTCAGGATTGTTTGCGTGTGGGAAAGTAGCATGGTACCAGTTGGAAACTCAGAGGATGCAGTAGGGAACACATGAAGAGAATATGTATGAGACACTGCAGAGATGGCACGTGTGAGAAACATTTGAAAACATTACTGCAGGGTGTTTTTACGTAGAGTGGATGTGCAATTAAAGAGTAGCCTTGTATGGTTAGCATTTGTAAAACCAAATTGCTTAATTGCAGTGGTCCAAACGTTATTGGAAGGGAAGATGCTGCTATATAGATAAAAGGAAGAAAGGAACAAATCCCAAATCTCAGGTGCTGGTCAGCAGACCTCTGCAGATGAACCCTGTTGGATAGATCAGGATATGGTAATTTGAAGAATATGTTTAATTGTTTCAGATCTTATGTGTTCAATGTGTCATAATATCCACTCATGTATATAATGAGATGCAGACAGGCAGTGATTGACACAAAAGATGACCAGTAAGCATACAACACAGCACAGCCAATCACCAGACCAGGACACTACCACTATAAAGCCAGAGGGCATTAGGTTTCCCACTCTCTCGGTACCCAGCTACTGAGACAGTCAGAGTCCACGAGCTAGTAAGCACAAACACCATGCGGTAGCTAGTAAGGCTGGTCAGGCTACCACAAGGTCACTAGTCAGATCAGTATAGTGTCGACCCACAGCTGAATATGTACAGTAGTTCATCTAGTTGAATAAAACAGTGTTGGATCTTATCCTATGTTAGACGTCTGTTTCTAACTTCCCTGCATCGAGTGCAGTCCACATCGAACCAACCTGCATAACACATCACAATGATTTTGTGGCGCATCGGATCAACTAACAGACCACAGTAGGAAATTGCTAAATGAATCTGTTATGTAATTGTAATAGCTGCTTGTCCTAAATGGTAGCATTGAAAATAAATAAATGATATAATTGTTTGGTTTGCTATGAACTGCTAGTTTCTTTTGAGAAGCTTTTCATGTGTGCTATATATTCAAGAAATAGACAATGAACGAATCAGTAAAACAGCATAGATGATATTTCAGGCTATATATACGTTTAATGTGTAATGTACACGCAAAGGAAAGCTGTAAGGTACATGTAAGTCTTTACAGTAAATTTACAAGTTAGTGGTTTATAACACATCGCTAACAAATATCAACTTTAGTTTTGAGAATCAAGAACTTTCCAGTTACGAGGTTCAAGGATATATTTCAATGATTGAATACATGCCAGTGAAATTTGCAAGATGAATATGTAAGAATACAATTACAATGCATTTGCATCACGCTATGAATATATTGCTATGGGGAACTATTTAAATCTGCAGAGCTGTGCAACCCGAATCACAGACTTTGCGACTTATGAACACAAACATTCTACACCGAGGAAAAGTTTAATGATAATTTGAATATTTGACAATTGCTTAATTTTGCCTGATAAATAGCCTAAACTGGTCACCAGAACATGTTGTTTGGCTACAATCCATCATCAGAGACACAGGGAGGTCTGAGCATGTGACTGTGTAATTAAGGTTAGCTATGTGCAACTGTTTATATAACTTTTCAATATATGACTATTGGGCTCTAGCAAAATGCGACACAGACCAAATCACAGTTACACTTGTCAAATACTGCCTCTCCGCAGTATAGAAAGAGCATTGTGTCACAGAGAGGTTAACAATCTTGTTTCATTGTTCTGTGGTTGGGGATTTCAGCCGTAGTACTGGCTGAGTTATGAATTACCCAACCACACACAGGGCAGACATAATGCCAGATTTCTGGAGAACTGGGTGGACTGGGACAAAGAATCACTATAGACGGGCAGGAAAACAAATTCATTTAATATACCCAATGGCTAGTATTTGCTTCTACCTCTAGCTTAACGGCAAATGAAGGAGCTCATCAGATTAATTCTGATTTCACTGGGCAGGACTCTGGTAAAATATGCAAGGCAGCCCAGTCTGTCTCTTTCTGCAAGTGTTCATTTGAAGGATATTAAAGCGTTGAACAGACCGTTGCACATAACTAACCTTAATTACACAGTCACACGCTCAGACCTCCATGGTGCATTGATGGTGTATTGTAGCAAAAATAATATGTTCTTGTGACCAGTTTATACAATTTATCAGACAAAATGAAGTAATAGTTTTAATGCAAGTACAAGTTGCTAACGAACTGTGTTAATGATCAGGCATCAAGTGATTTGTCTCTTTCAATGGTCTGGTGCCATTCAAATGAAATTCACTGCAGTCCACCCCCTCCCATATCTCCCCTCGCCACCTCAGCCCCAGAGAAAAAAAAACAATTTTACGGGGGGGGGGGGGGGGGATCTTTGAACAAATGTAGCTATTTCTGCACAAAATAAAAATGAAAAAATCCTGTAATCATCAGCCAAGATTTTGCCAGTCCCTGTGAGGCTGGCTTGGAAAATGGGAGGATCGATAAAATTGGGGAAGTTGCATCAAGTGGGATTTAGTGGGCATTTTCTCAGGAGTGGAGCGACTGCCCACTCGAAGAAGGTAAACAGCCGAATAGCATACTTAAAGGTCCAATTAAGGAGCGTTTTATGGGGCCATCAGCATTTTGTCAATGGCGGGTGACTCCCTGCCACATGGAGTGGCTGCCAGTTAAATGGAGGTGGCCTCACTGTGGTATGCCTGGGGGCTCGGCTAGATGGGCATGAAGCACCACCCCCGCCAAGAGTTCTTCTCGGAAGGCTTTCCCCTCTGACACTCAGCACCCTACCCTGAATATTTTATTTTTCATCTTACCTATCTGAGCTCCCGAGTTCTCCCTGCATGCCTCAGCATTGACCAACTCCTCCTGGTGGCAATGCTGGTGCTTCAGAAATGCTTCCCTCCCAATCCCCCACTCCCCACCCTCCCTGCCAATTGGGCTGACTGCATCAGGAGACGACCTGCTGTTATAATATTCTGAAAATTGTGGACCCACCATCGGTGAGAGTGGGCTCTAGACCCACTTTTTACCGCAACATAATGATCCTGGCAGCTTTGGTAGAATTCAGGCCCTCAAGTAGATCAGGCAGCACATGTGGAGAAAACAGGCAGGGCATTGTAGACCCTTCATCATAACTGGAGAATACTAAAGATAAAAACATGACCAGGGAAAAAAGGAAAAGGCTGACTTGGGTAACCACACACTTATACACACAAGAAAATAATTTGAATAATTAGTAAAGTGCTGAACTGAAAAATAAGAAAAGATCAAATGATGGAAATGGAATTGGCATGAGACTAGAGGAAGACACTAAAGACATTTCTAAGGTTCAGAATATGTGAAGAATACAGCAAGTAAGGGTTTAATAGGTAGAAACTGAAGCGCACAAAAAATGGTAAGGTGAAGAAGGTTTCAGCAACTAAGTTTGACGCCAAGGATAGATTTTCACCCCAAAGCACAGTGTTCCAACAGAACAGCGGCAACGAGTGAATATCTATTCGCAGAAGTTCAAACAGATCTTGATGAGCTCCATCGGTGGGTGGGGAAATACACAATACAGGGGAAAAGTAAGATTATGATATTTAGGAATGTGGAATGGATTTTGGGTTGAAGGGAAACATGTTTGAGGTATACTTAAGCACATTACCGGTCATTGTAAATCTTATCTCCTATTTTTCACTTAAGTACTTCACTGAGCATTCTAATTCTTCTCTTGCGTGTGTGCCTCCTCCTCCACTTTCCTTTTCGATGAAGATTATCGATAATAAATCTGAGGAAGGCTCTCCACCTGAACTATCAATATGTGCCTGTAGCTTCTCCAGATGTTGCCTGACCTGCTAAATATTTACAGTTTTCCTGTTTCTTCAGATTTCAAACTCCTGCTTTTATGATTTGTTTGCAGCTGTTTTCTACTTGTTTCACAAGGGTGTTCAAGTTTGGGGCTCCTATCAGGACACAAAACATTCACCAGAAACAGCTGCTGGGAAGATTAATTTTTCTTTCGCAGGTAACTAGACTTTAGCAGAGAACCCCCTGGGGAAGCTGCCAGCTGTGTGAGACCACACATCAGCAATCAGCAACACTTGCTTCCCTCCAAAACTAGAGAGAGAAAAACAATACATTCTACCCTCATTCGGATTATAATGGAAACCATTAACCTGAATACAAATTCTAGGCATCAGGCACTTACAATGATGAAAAATTTGCTTTCTAAAATGCCAGCCCATCTAACACCAGGATGCTTGTGATCCACATCGCTCAGTTGTAGAAATTCATTTTAATTCCCATTCCTCATTACTGAAGGATAATTGTCTCGCTTGTGCCAACAGCAACTGTAACATATATATAGTAAAGTTGCCATACTCCCAGATGATCACAGCCTGCTTTCCCCCTTGAGGAGGAGAGCTGACTGGTGATGATTTAACCTGAGGATCACCACACCTCTCAGGCAAGGGGCACGGTTGAGAAGGTAGAACTTCATAAATAACCTCAGCCAGTGCGGGAATTGAACCCATGCTGTATATGCTACATAAACTATGTATACATATATATATTATATATATACATGTATACACAGCATCTTTAATGTTATTTGGAAAATTGAAACATGACACTGAGCCACATAAAGAGACCTAAGATCAGAAACATGATCAAAGAGTTGGGTTTTAAGGAGTGTCTTAAAGGAGGAAAGCAAGATAGAGATAAATGGGGAAACAATTAAAATTGGGGTGCTCAAAATGAGTGCAGATGCTCAGAGGGTTGTGGACTGGAGGATATTATAGAGATTGGGAGGGAAGAGGCCATGGAGAGCTTTCAAAGCAGGATGAAAATTTTAAAATCAAGGTGCTGCTTAAATGGGAGCCAATGCAGGTCAGCGAGCACAGGAGTGATATGCAAATGGGGCTTGGTGTGAGTCAGGGGACAGGCAGCAGAGGTTTGGGAGAGCTGAAATTTGTGAAGAATAGAATGTGGAAACCTGAAGTGCTTTGGAATAGTCAAATCTAGCGATAACAAGGACATGAATGAGCGCTTCAGCAGCCGATAAGCTGAGGCAGGTGTGAGATTGGGCAATGTTACAGAGATGGAAAATAGTGGCGCTGTACATGTATGGTTGGAAGCTTATCTTGGAATTAAATATGACATTAAGATGGCTTCTACCATGTACACAATTAATACAGCTAAATTTTACGAGCTCAGAATTTTTGCTTCATCAAATCCAATCAGAAACTTCCAATCTGGAGTCAATTTGTTTCTTTTTTAAAAAATTATGGTTCTGGTGTGTGAGCATCATTCCAAGGCCAGCATTTATTGCCTATCACTGGTTTCCCTTGAGTAGGTGTTGGTGAATCACCATCTTGAACTGCTGGTGTTCAATAGGTGTAGGCACATCCATTGTGCAGTTAGAAAGGGAGTTCCAGGATTTTAACACAGCGACAGTGAACACACAGCAATATTGTCCCAAGTCCAGATGGTTTGTAACTTAAAGAGGAATTTGCAGGTGGTGGTGTTCCATTGTATCCAATGTACTGGTCCTTCTACAAAGCAGTGGTTGCGGGTTTGGAAGGTGCTGTCAAAGGAGGCTTTGCGGGTTTGTGCAATGCATCTTGCAAATGGTAGAGACTCCTGCGTGTTGGTGGTGGAGGCAGCAAATAATTAAGGTGGTGAATGGGGTGTCAATCGGGCAGTCTACTTTGTCTTAGATGTTCTGGAGCTTCTTGTGTGTTGTTGGAACTGCACTTATCCATCACACTCTTGAGTTATGCCTTGTAGATGGCAGACAGGCTTTGGAGGGGCAGGAGATGTGTTACTCACTGCAGGATTCCTAGTCTCTGACCTGCTCTTGTGGCCACAGTATTTATAGGGCCGCCCAACGTTGTTGGTGGAGGTTTCACTAGAGTGGTGCAAATGTTGCTTTCCACATATCAGCCCAAGTTTGAATGTTGCCAAGACCTTTGCTGTATGCAGACAAAACTGTTCCAGTTTCTGAGGAGTCACAATAGTATGAAACACTGTGCAATCATCAACAAATAATTCCAATTCTGGGGTGGGATTCTTCGGAAACCGGGGGGGGGGGCAGGAATCCTCTGCAACTTCAGGGGCTAGGCCAGCGCCGGAGTGGTTTGCGCCGCGCCGGCCGGTGCGGAAGGGGCTTGGCGGCGTGCAAATCGGCACCGAAGTTGGCGCATGCGCGGGAGTGCCAGCGTGGACTGGCGTCATCCCAGCACATGCGCAGGGGGGGTTCATCTCCATGCCAGCCATTGTGGATCGGTACACCAGCCGGCGCAGAGGAATAGAGTGCCCCCACGGCACAGGCCCGCCCGCGGATCGTTGGGCTCTGATCGCGGGCCAGGCCACCATGGGGGCATCCCCCGGGGCCAGATCCCCCCGCGCCCCCCCAAGGACCCCGGAGGCCACTTGCCTAGCCAGGTCCCGCCAGAAAATACCTGTCGTAACATACGCCGGTGGGACCCGCCGAAAACGGGCGGCCACTCGGCCCATCGCGGGCCGGAGAATTGCCAGGGGGGCCGCTGCCAGCAACCGGCGCTGCACGTTCCTGCCCCCGCCAAATCCCCGGCGCCGGAGAATTCGGCAGCCGGCGGGGGCGGAATTCACGCCGCCCCCCGGCGATTTTCTGACCTGGCGGGTGGGTCGGAGAATCCCACACCTGATCTTTTGCTGGAGGCAAGGTCATTGATGAAGCAGCTCTTGGATACAACCGTGAGGAACTCCTGCAGTGATGTCTTATGGCTGAGATCATTGACCTCCAAAGATCACAACCATCTTCCTTTGTGTGAGGTATTGTTCCAACCAGTGGAGAGCTTTCCTCCTGATTCCCATTAACTTCAATTTTGCAAGGGTTTTTTGATGTCAGGGGCGAAATTCTCCTACCCGCCCCACCACATTTCTGCCCCGACCTGCCGGCGGGAGTCTCCGTAACACCGGCCGGTCAATGGGGTTTCCCATTGTGGGGCAGCCCCATGCCGTCGGGAAACCCCCGGGCGCCGGCAAAACGGAGACTCCCGTCGGCGGAGAATGACGCCCCACATTTGGTCAAATCGTACCTTGATATCAGGGCCACTTACTTCCCTTTGGAATAAAACTCTTTTGTCCATATTTTAAAGAAGGCTGTAATGAGGTGAGGAGCCCTGGTTGAACTGAAACTGAGCTTCGATAAGCAAGTTATTGTGGGGTAGGTTCTGCTTGATGTCATTGTCAACTACCTGATCATCATTTTGCTCATGATTGAGAGTAGATTATAGGGGCAGCAATTAGAAGATTGGATTCAAGGAGTGAGATTTTTCCTTTCAACATGCTGCTATGTCAGGAATCGCATTTGCTGCCCTTGCATCTCACAAATGCTCATTAAAAAACCAGCTCGCCAGAATCATGTTCACTCTCAAATCTAATTGCCCCACCAGTGGATAATTAGACCGGTATGATTCACTGCTGGATATAAGAGGCGTGCACCTAGTAAAATGCATTTCACTCGTGGCTTTGAGGTTTGTATGCACAGTGTTTATCTACCTTTCACTGTGCTGCTCTCACGGCATCTCTGATTCTGTGCCAATGGTGCTAAGGCAAGACCAGCAGAAAGGGAAGAGGGGGAGGCTCAGAGAACAGATATTAGTGCAGCAATATCAGGAAAATAAACAAAGCTGCAAAATTTATACTCACGAGGCCACATTATATGATCCTATAATGCATCTTCCTTTTGTGTGTATGAGGTATTATTCCAACCAGTGGAGAGCATATAAATTGCCCAGTCACCACATTCTTAGGGCAACTGGCTTTGTTTGTGTTATTTCTGTGGCTATAAAGGCAACTTACTGAACTGAGATTGAGCGAAACACCATCGACCTGAGGGACTCAATGGGAGATACGTGAGTACGGGAGGGTCTCTGTTACATTTGGATGACCTCTGAGCAATATATCAATTAGAAGAGCCATTCACTGGATGGAAATTTCAGCAAAGCAAAATATTTTTACAGATGTGCAAAGCCGTGCCACCATCAGTACTATTTAATTTTCCTAACTCAACAAAGAAATGTACAGCACAGGAACAGGCCCTTCGGCCCCCCAAGCCCGTGCCGACCATGCTGCCCGACTAAACTACAATCTTCTACACTTCCTGGGTCCGTATCCCTCTATTCCCATCCTATTCATGTATTTGTCAAGATGCCCCTTAAATGTCACTATCGTCCCTGCTTCCACCACCTCCTCCGGTAGCGAGTTCCAGGCACCCACTACCCTTTGTGTAAAAAACTTGCCTCGTACATCTACTCTAAACCTTGCCCCTCTCACCTTAAACCTATGCCCCCGAGTAATTGACCCCTCTACCCTGGAGAAAAGCCTCTGACCATCCACTCTGTCTATGCCCCTCATAATTTTGTAGACCTCTATCAGGTCTCCCCTCAACCTCCTTCGTTCCAGTGAGAACAAACCAAGTTTATTCAACCGCTCCTCATAGCTAATGCCCTCCATACCAGGCAACATTCTGGTAAATCTCTTCTGCACCCTCTCTAAAGCCTCCACATCCTTCTGGTAGTGTGGCGACCAGAATTGAACACTATACTCCAAGTGTGGCCTAACTAAGATTCTATACAGCTGCAACATGACTTGCCATTTCTTATACTCAATGCCCCGGCCAATGAAGGCAAGCATGCCGTATGCCTTCTTGACTACCTTCTCCACCTGTGTTGCCCCTTTCAATGACCTGTGGACCTGTACTCCTAGATCTCTTTGACTTTCAGTACTCTTGAGGGTTCTACCATTCACTGTATATTCCCTACCTGCATTAGACCTTCCAAAATGCATTACCTCACATTTGTCCGGATTAAACTCCATCTGCCATCTCTCCGCCCAAGTCTCCAAACAATCTAAATCCTGCTGTATCCTCTGACAGTCCTCATCGCTATCCGCAATTCCACCAACCTTTGTGTCGTCTGCAAACTTACTAATCAGACCAGTTACATTTTCCTCCAAATCATTTATATATACTACAAAGAGCAAAGGTCCCAGCACTGATCCCTGTGGAACACCATGGTCACAGCCCTCCAATTAGAAAAGCATCCTTCCATTGTAACTCGACCGTTACGTCGAGATGCATCTCTGACACCTGAAGCAGAGGTGGAGGCAGCCTGCTAACTGCTTTGTCCTGTCTTCTGAGAAGATCTTGTTGGGTGTGCTCCAGAGACCTGCAGCCTGAAGGGCCCCAGTTTGCTTTGGATCTCCTGCTGCGGGGCAGGTGCATCTTCCTCATCCTGAGCATCTGGAGTTGTTGGAGTCATAGGCAGAGGGGATTTCGAGTGGTCCAAGGACTCCATGGAAAGAGAGAAGATAATTTTAACAAGGTACCATGAGTCGTGTCCACGAGGTCATGGGTTGATCACGTACCAACCCACCTTACGTAATGTATCCAAATTTCATTGGATCTTATTATGGCCAGGGTTTAGAGAACACCAAAGTATATCATGGAGTTCACCTGACCCAGACTTTTAATAGATTTTGGTTATGGGGAGCACAAGGGCCCACTTTACAGATGTGATGCAACAGAGATCCAAAGTATGTTTAAACAAAAACAATTTGGCCGCAATTCTCTGGTCCGGCGCCAGAGTGCCGGCGCCAAAACGAGAGTACTTTACTCCAGCGCCGGTTCCGAGACCTGATTCTTGGGTCTTGGGGGGGCCAGCACGGCGCTGGAGTGGCCCTTGCCACTCCAGCTGCTGGTCCCGGCGTTGACCTGGCGCCGGCGCCAACTAGCGCATGCGCACTGTCTGTCATCTCCGCGCTGGCCCCGACGCCAAATGGCGCAGGGATCCAGAAGCCGGCGCGGAAGAAAAGTGGTCCACAGCCAGAGAGGCCGGCCCGCCGATCGGTCGGCATCAATCGCGGGCGAGGCCACTATGGAGGCCCTCCCCGGGGTTGTACCCCCCCCCCCCCCCCCCCCCCCCAGGCCGCCCCCGGACCCTTCAACCCCGAGATCCCGCCAGCCCAGAGCATGTTAGAATGGCGGGACTCGGATTTTTTCGGTCAGCCCATTCGGGCCGGAGAATTGTGGCACCGCCGGAGGATCGCCGCGATGGCCTTGTTTTTCACGGGCGGGAGAATGGCATCCCGGCATCGGGGCAGCGTGGCGCAATTCACCCAATGTTTATTCTATGAATCCTTTGAAATCATCAAGTGATCTGGAAACATTATTTAGTAGGCAGAGAAATTCTAGCTTGACAGACTTGATTTTCGGCATTTGGCTGTGAACTGGATTCTCTGAACTTGTGAGCCTGAACCAGTAAAATTTAAATGTAGTAAGTGTGTAAGTGGTGTCATGATATGCAGACATGCAGATAATGATATACAGACAGGCATAGACAGGCAGCTAATGAACACAGAGAACAAGACATGACCAATGAGCAGGCAGGACACTCAGGGGTGGTATCTCACTATAAAAGGCACGAGGCACTCACACTCCGGGTCTTTCCACAGGTGACACTTAGAGAGTAGGACAGGGGCAGATCAGAAGCATCACACCCACCACGTGGCTTAGAGCAGACTGGTTAGTTAGACTGAGTTACTATCGCAAGATTAGCAGGAGAGTCGAACTCATAGAGAACTGTGCTAATGGTTCAATAAATCACATTGAACTTACTTCAAATTCTGGAGTATCTTTTGGTCAAAGCTGCATTGAGTTGCAGCCTGTATTATCCCAGAGTACATAACACCATCAAGTAGCAGCAGCCATACTCCTGAAACATTAAAACAACTCTTCAGGGGATACCCTGAACACATTCTAAAGCGGTTTCGACACTGCACAGGAGTCTTGGTTCACTCCATGTTAAATCCAAGAGGAGGTCTCATATTGGATTGGGTAGGTTTACATAGGATTACACAGAACATACAGCATCAAAACAGAACAATCAACCCAGCCAGTCCGTGCCAGTGTGTTTGCGGCACTTGAGCCTCCTCCAATCTTTCCTCAAATTTACCATTGCAACCATCTAGTCCCTTCTCCTGCATATGCTTGTCTAGCTCCCCCTGAAATGCATCTACACTGTGCATTTCAACTACCCTCTGGAGTCGTAAATTCCCCTTTCTCACTACTCTTTGGGTAAAGACATTTCTTCAGAATTCCCTATTGGTTACCTTGGTGAATATCTTATATCGATAGTGTCCAATTCTTTTCTTACTCATAAGAGGAAAAATTCTCTCTGTGTCCAGTCTAACAAAGTCCTTTTATTGCGTTGAGTTTGATTGAGATCTGTTTCTGAAGTTAGTGTAATGTTTAGTATGGCTGCGAAGTGGGTCTCCATCTCCTCACTCTCAAGACGGCTTTGTGTTAATATACTTCAATTGGTCTTAAAATTACTCTATGATCAACAGTGAGTGGCAGTACCACTACCCATGCCACAAAATCTATAAATTACTCACAATAGTTTAATTCCTGTGCAGCTAACAGAAAATAGCGGGGGTGATTCTCCGATATTGAGGCCAAGTGTTTGCGCCGTTGTGAACGCCGTCGCGTTTCATGACGGCGCAAACAGGGCCCGGACACTACCTAGGGGGCCAGCATGGCGCTGGAGCAGTTCACGCCGTACCAGCGTCCTTACACGGCGCCAAATGAGCACCGCGCCAACCCGCGCATGCGCAGTTGGGGCAGCCCAATCCTGCGCATGCACAGTTGGGCCGCGCCATCCTGCGCATGCGCGGGGAACGTCTTACGCATGCCGGCCCCTCACCAACATGGAGCCGGTGTTCTGAGGCCGCGCGCGGAAGGAGGTAGGCCCCGGGGGGGGGGGGGGGGGGGGAGGCTGGCCCGCCGATCGGTGGGCCCCAATCGCGGGCTAGACCCCATCAGAGGCCACCTCGGTGAAGGAGACCCCCCTCCCCCCCCACAGGCCCCCCCCCCACCGTTCCCGCAGAGTTCCCGCCGGCAGCGACCAGGGGTGGACGGTGCCGTCGGGAACCTTTTGTGTCGTAGCGGCCGCTCGGCCCATCTGGGCCGGAGAATCGCCGCTCGTCGGTTCTCCGAGCGGCCCGGTGCGAATCGCGCCCCACTGGTTTCCGGGGGGTGGGAGAATCGTGTGCGGGGGTCGGGGCGGCGTGGCGCAATTCGCGCGGCACCCCGGCAATTCTCCCACCCGGCATGGGGGGGGCGGGGAGAATAGCGCCCAGCATCTTCACACGAACACACAGTTTAGGAGCAGGACTAGGTCACTCGGCTTCTCGAGTCTGCTCTGCCATTTAATAAGATCATAGC
The DNA here is from genome assembly GCF_047496885.1 of Scyliorhinus torazame. Taxonomy (NCBI): domain Eukaryota; kingdom Metazoa; phylum Chordata; class Chondrichthyes; order Carcharhiniformes; family Scyliorhinidae; genus Scyliorhinus; species Scyliorhinus torazame. The sequence goes on from NC_092708.1 coordinate 76,130,252, forward strand.
TGATCTGATTGTAGATTCAGATTCAGATTCTTGCCTACCCCGGATAACCTTTCAACCTTGTTAGTCAAGAATCTATCAAGCCTTAATACTCAAAGATGGATGGCATGGTGATTAGCACTGTTGCCTCACAGTGGCGAGGACCCAGGTTCGATCCCAGCCCCTGGTCACTGTCCATGTGGAGTTTGCACATTCTCCCCGTGTCTGCGTGGGTCTCACCCCACAACCCAAAGATGTGCAGGGAAGGTGAATTGGCCACGCTAAATTGCACCTTAATTGGATAAAAGGAATTGTGAACTCCAAATTCATAAAAAAATTTAAAAGACTCTGCTTCCACTGCCTTTTGAGGAAAAGAGTTCCAGAGACTCACGGCCCTCAGAGAAAATACTTTCTCCTCATCTCTGTCTTAAAATAGCGATGCCTTATTTTTAAATCATGATCCCTAGTTCTAGATTCTCTGACAAGAGGAAACATAAACTCCACATCTGTAACCCTCAGGATCTTAAAGGCTTTGATCAAGTCCCCTCTTGCTCGTGTAAACTCGAGTGGATACAAACCTAACCTCATCAATTTTACTTCACAAAATTACTTGTCCGTTTCTGGCATGAGTCCAGTAAATCTCTCTGAACTGAATTTAAAAAACAATCTAACAGCACTAATTAATGACCTCAGAATAAATGCACCCCTAGGTAGTAGCGACAATATGATTGAATTTTACATCCGGTTTGAAAGGGAAAAGAGTGGGTCAAAGACTAGTGTTTTAAACATAATAAGGCTAACACTGTGGGCATGAATGCTAAACTAGCTGTTACTTCTGCTCCTATTTCATATGTTCGTATCATTGAGCCAGCTACAAAATCAAGGCATTAGGCACAAATTAAGAGGTCTGTCATCTAATTTATTTTAAAAGTAATTTAACTTGGCAAAGAGCTTAGCAATTATTCAAATATGCCTAAAAACCTTTCACAATTCTAACAAGGACTACATGAGAATTATTGGTGCAAGGGAAAACAGATTAGGACCATTGAAATCGGTTAAGATTCAATTGAAAGCATCTCAAATTGGCAGCAGAACAAAGCAGTTAATTTATCAAGACAGCATTAGGGTTAAAAAGGCAAACAAGCCAAGGAGCTGCTGGTGAAAACTGGCATTATACTGACAATCCATGTCACAAGTAAACCTATTAGTTGTCAGTAAAGCAACAGCCATATCCTTTTCATTGGCATGTACCAAAGGGGCAAACCTGTGTTTACACTCACCTGCCATTGCAGTGATTGAATTAAAGGTAATTTTATGTTTGAACCTTTCTTATCGTGCATTTTCAGAGAAAGTATCAATTTGTAGCATAGCTGCAGTGGATAAATATTTCTTCGATGGAAAATATTTGCCAATGGAGAAGCTAGAATGAAAACAAATAATAAATACAAATAGATATGCGGGGTGGCACGGTAGCACACTGGTTAGCACTGCTGTCTCACGGCGCCAAGAACCCTGGTTCAATCCCGGCCCTGGGTCACTGTACGTATGGAGTTTGCTCATTCTTCCCATGTCTGCGTGGGTCGCCCCCACAACCTGAAGATGGGCAGGGTAGGTGGTTTGGCCACGCTAATTTGCTCCTCAATTGGAAAACAATTTTGGGCATTTTAAATTACAAAAAAACAAATAGATGTGCGATTCAAGTACAAGACTGCTAATGTGGTCACTATAGTAGTTTTGTATTTAAATCTTAATCTATCCATTTACACTTAAACTCATGGCTCAAATATGGCAGTATAATATCCAGAGGTTTATATAATATACATTTTGAATGCTTCATAGAATCCCAGACTCGAGAAGCCGAGTGGCCTATTCCTGCTCCTAAACTGTGCAGAAGGAGGCCATTCTGCCCATCGAGTCTGAACTGACCCTCTGAAAGAGCACTCCACCCAAGCTTACTCCCCAACTCTATCCCAATAATTCCTTAACCAAACCTACACAAATTTTTTGGACATTAAGGGCAAACTACCCTGGCCAATCCACCTAACCCGCATATATTTGGAATGTGGCAGGAAACCGGAGCACCCGGAGGAAACCTACGCAGACACAAGGAGAACGTGCAAACCCCACACAGACAGTGACCCAAGGGCGGAATTGAACCCTTGTTCCTGGTGCTGTGAGGCAGCAGTGTTAATCATTATCACAGGGATATTGGTTATCCAGGGTAGGTGGGATCTGGGGTTGAGGTTATAGTCAGATCAGCTATGATTTTATTAAATGGAACAGCAGGATTGAGGGGCCAAGTGGCCTATTCCTGCTCTTAATCTGTATGTTTGTGTGAAGATGTCAGTTTCCGTTAGCTACACAGGGATCAGAAAATCGAAACAGTTGGCTGGAGAGACACCAATAGCACGTGTTCAATTTCCTGTACCTGCTGAGGTTATTCATGAATAATAATAATCTTTATTATTGTCACAAGTAGGCTTACATTAACACTGCAATGACGTTACTGTGAAAGTCCCCTAGTCGCCACACTCCGGCGCCTGATCGGGTACACTGAGGGAGAATTCAGAATGTCCAATTCACGTAACAAGCACGTCTTTAGGAAGGCCTTGCCTTCTCAACATTGCACCTCGCCTGAGGTGTGGTGACCCTCAGGATAAATCACCAGCAGTCAGCTCTCTCTCAAAAGGAGAGAGAAGCCTGTGGTCCTCTGGGACTATGGCGACTTTCATTCATTTTCAGAGTAATATCACATGGTGCCAGACCTGCATTGTTATATTTTCCAGTGTTAGCAAGTACTAACCCTGCACATTTCAGATATTTCAACCAATCTTTCTTTTCTGAAACTAACCAATGCTGTTTATAATATAATTCATACATTTTTACAAAGTGACCATGTTGCACATGAGCAACATTCCTTGAGATTATGTGCAAAAGGCGCACTGTTGCCCTAAACACTCTGGGCTCCAGAGGTAGTTGTCCACTGTGGACAGATGTTTAAGTCAAATGAGACTTCTCAGGGGTCACTCATCTTCTGCACACTGGTGCCCCACAAATCAGTGAATATAATGTATTGTCACCGAACAGGAGTAGCAGCGGCATAATAGGAGCAGTTAATAGAGTCACTGAGTCATGACAGCACAGCAGGAGTGTAGGAGTGTTTCCAAGGCCTGAGTATTGAACCAGCCTTTACGTGGGGTTCCTCCCTCATTGTTATGGCTTAGCTTAATAAACAGAGCAGACACACAACCTGGTTAAGACGGCTTTATTACAAAGCTTGGATTCGTGTACACGAGAGAGAGATCTGGATGCTTGCCAAGATCTATCTGCTAAATACTGATAAAAACATCAATTATATGACTTTCCAAAAATCAATAGCCCACCCCAGTTGGACTTGATCCAATCCTTGATGCGGTAATTTCCAAACTATCCAGTAAAATGAAATGAAAATGCTTATTGTCACAAGTAGGCTTCAAATGAAGTTACTGTGAAACGCCCCTAGTCGCCACATTCCGGCTCCTGTTCGGGGAGGCTGGTATGGGAATTGAACTTTGCAGCTGACCTGCCTTGGTCTGCTTTCAAAGCCAGTGATTTAGCCCACTGCTAAACCAGCCCCTTGTGATCAACTCATGATTTAACCCATGCTGTCACCTGTTGTTTACCAAGAACCCATGTCCATTTTAATGTTGTTTTTCCCAGACATTCCCATCCTGATATCGCAGTCAGATTCTGTCCACTTATTGGCCATCCAGGGCCAGGATACCAGAGCTGGCTTCTTCTTTACTCCATGGATTGTTTCAGACAGCATGTTGGGGCCACTGCAGAAACTTGTTTACCATGTCCACTATGTAATCTGCTGACCACACAATCTCATGTGTCTGAAAAACATGGGCAAGTTAGCTAGCATAAACCCTGTCATGCATTGTGGCCACTACTTCTAGCAAGAGTTTAAATGATTATCACTCCTATGTCCTAAAATACAGGTTTAATGGTTAATAATGATTACTGGGGTATGCTTTCTATGATTAATCTCAATCCTTAATGAACTAACTTATGTGGAACCACTCTAGTTTTATCCTAGCTATTCAGTTTTAAGAGGCCTCAACGCTGGACATCCCCTTCAAGGAGAACTTAACTTCTCAAGGCTATGATATAAGGTAGTTGCTAATAAATCCAGGAGAAACCTCTTCCTCCGAGAGTGGTGAGAATTCGGAACTGACTACCATATGGAGTGGCTGAAGTGAATAACATAGATGCATTTAGAGGGGAAAGAGATAAGTGAATGAAAAGGGAAAGTAATAGAAAGATAGTTTTAGTTTAATCGGCTGAAATGGAGTGAGACAGATCATAGAAGCTGATGTGGATCTGTCGGGTTGATTGGCCTGTTTCTGTGCTTAGGAATTCTGTGTGATTCTCTGAAATTCTTCTCTCAGATTTGCTATCTCTTCCTTTGCCAGCTCCTCAACTAATACCCACTTTGGTGCCAGCAAGCAAATTGTGTTAAACCACTTCTAGATTACCACAGGCCAGAATACCCAGAAGAGGAATTCGCAACCATGAAAATTTCAAGCGTCGCAACATGAGAAATTTCAGCTTGTGCCAGCTTTGCTGAGGGCACTCGGAAAGCAGTTTGTTAAACCATTGAATCTACAAAACCTTGTTTGATACTTAAATAGGAAATTAATTGAAAATAATTATTGCGTTTGGAATTAAACACAATTCACCACCTCAATCACATTGCTCACTTTGGTCTACAGTATAACTTTCTAACAGCTTCTGAGACAGTGTTGTTGGTGTGTCATTGATGGAAACGTTGCGTGAAAGATTTTCAGTGTCCTTCAATGCAGGATCAAGGGAATGGTGAAGGATATAATAATGAGTGTTAATGCAGAGGGTCTTCTTGTAAGTTGCCAGTGCAGAAATGAGTGAATGTCTGGAATCACTGAACAATGAAGCCATCCCACATATCTTGGCAGCAAGGTGTTAAGTTGGTCTCTTTCTGTTTCCTTGCCGTTCTGCTTATCATCCTCATCCAAAGGGGAGTAATCGTATTGCTCTGCTTCCATGAAACTAAGTGGGGGGGCAAATTGGATGATAAAGGAAGACTTTACAGGACCACAAAAAGTTCAGTGTCAACTTAGGGGGGAAACGTATTGTGTAGCCTGTTGGCCGTACTCCTGGCTTTTCCTGCGTAAAAGCCGTTTTGAGACTCTCCCTTGATTCCTACCACCTCTGCCATCCCCCACCAAAAAGGTGAACAGTCCCATCCCCCACCAAAAGAGTTTGCTGAAGGGTTTTTGAACTGTAGTCACGGTAGTAATGTAGGAAATGAGACAGCCAATTTACACCCAGCAAGCTCTCAAAAACAGCATAGAATCCCCACAGTGCAGAAGGAGGCCATTCACCCCATCAAGTCCGCACCAGCCCTTCGTAAGAGCACTCGACCCATGTCTACTCCCCCGTCCACATGGCCCTATCCCTGTCACTTAACCTGCACATCCCTGAACTATGGGAGGAAACCGGAGCACCCGGAAGAAACCAATACAGACACGGGGAAAAAGTACAAACTCTACAGATAGTGACCAAGGCCAAAATTGAACCCAGGTCCCTGACGCTGTGAGGCAGCAGTGCTAACCACTGTGCCACCCAGGTAATGACCAGATGCTCTATTTTTTACAAAGTTGATTGAGGTTATAAGTATGACCTGGGACACCAAGCAAAACTCCCCTGCTCTTCTTCGAAATAGTACATGCAATTTTTTATATCCACCCAAGGTGGGTGATTTAACTTCTCATCTGAAAGATGACGCCAATTGTACTCACTCAGAACGGCACTGGAGTGTCAGCATTGATTTTTGTGCTCACAACCTGATGGCAGACTCGAACCCTGCACCTTCTGGTTAAGAGGCGAAGGTTCATCAAACTGATTGACTGACACTCTGATGCAAAATGTAACCTACATACAAACCTTGTGCTGCCTGCTCATCAGAATGAATGCAATGTACAGCCAGTGTCAAGCATGGCTGCACATCTGATTAAGGGATGCAAAATCTTGATAAACTAGCGCGCCTGCATAACCTAATTAAGCCAGCATCTCTTAAAGGGAAGCTTCACTTTGGGTTGAGCAGATGCTGAAATCCATTACCAAAATTATCTAGACCTGGGAAAGTCAAAGGAATGGTTTAACATAGATTTCATAGAATTTACAGTGCAGAAGAGGGCCATTCGGCCCATCGAGTCTGCACCGGCTCTTGGAAAGAGCATCCTACCCAAGGTCAACACCTCCACCCTATCCCCATAACCCAGTAACCCCACCCAACACTAAGGGCAACATGGCAGAGTAGGCTACAAAGTTCTTCAATGAAGCATTGGAGACCTCAGTGCAGGCAGTGGACAGGAAGAGAAAGGTCGTCTATACCTAGTTATGCCAGTCATGGCTGCATGTCCTCAGCCTGCTGGAAGGTACTGTTTTCACAGAGATTGAAGCAACTAAGACTGAAGCATTCGGGAAAGGTGGGGCTGAAACCATTACGGGCTCCCAACTCATAACACTTTTCCAAGTAACCGCTCATCCCATATTATCTTCTGATTCCCACCTGTAGATGATATAAAGATGTATTTATTGCTCTGCTCTATTTTCTTCACTGCAACAATACCCTTGGGCCTTTCGCCTTTCAAATGGCCAAGAACAGCCATCCGGTCAGGCAGTAGCGCTGGATCAGGAAGGACGGATGGAAAGAGATAGAAGATGGTGAAAGACCATCGCTCGATTTCACACTTGTAGCAACCAGATACTGCCCAGTGTACAGGTTGGCTGCATTTGGTGAGTGGAAGAATGGAAGAAAAGGTGGTACAGGTGCCAGTCCTCAGAGAGTAAGGTGGCATACAGATTCTGCTCAGGGGATTCAGATGAGGACTTTGATTGGGAGATATATTAAAAAATGCTGATGGGCATGCACAATGAAATGCTAAGTGGCATCTACTCTATTTACTGTTGTCCCTCAAGATGTATGAAGGAGTCATTACCTGAATCACAATTGAATCATCCAGTTTCTGTGGTGGTAAATGTGTTCCATTTTAATTGGGCGGGAGGCCTCCCAATTCAATAGTGCTGCTGACTGGTGTTTCAATGCTCCAATGGCAATGTGTGAGCAGTCAGTAATACCCTGGATGTAAGCTAAGCCAGATACCGCTGCAAATCCCCAAACTCTTTCATGTTGACTGTTAATAGTGAAGGTGATTCACTGGTAAGCTCTTGGAAATGAGGCACTGGTCAGCTGCTTGACGTGAACCAGTGATTCTCTGGAAGGAGTCGATGATACATCCATTTGGAGGTGTGGTTACTTGGAGGGCCTTTGGTAAAACATTCCTTTTTTCAACAGATAGCAGGACATGTTACAATAAGCTGGAAAGATCGGCCTGTTTGGAAAAGAATAGCCTCTGAATGCACTACTCTTTAGATAGATTCATGAAAGTGACTCTTAGACTTTGTTGGGTGTACTTTCCGTCGCAGCCACACATGGCCCCCTGACAGGCTTTGTTGCTGTCCACGCTGGCTACAGGGCTACTGCTGTTACTCCTCTCCGCCCAATGTTTCTTCATCCAAATTAAACCAACACGAATAGCACACATGATAAAAAGCTTGCTAAGGATAAGTATAGCATAGAATGTGAGAACAAAATTAATTCTGGCTCTGTGAGACCTTAACTGGCAGTTTGGGTGCTGGGACGGCCTTCTGTGATTCTTGGAGCAAACTGCATTTGAGTTCTAAATGCATAATTGGAGCCTGATTTTCATGTATCAAGAGACCTTATCAGTCTGTGCTGGGCCCTTGGCCAACTTAAAAAACATTGGTCCACATCCCCTAGTCTTCGGATCGTCAGTTAGATGATAAATGTCAGGACCCTGCACAAACATACGCAGAAATTGCCTGGGAAATGTAAACTTCCGATGGCTGATTCTCTGCTGCCCATGACCTTCCACAATTGTCTCCAAGCCTGAGCTCAGAGCAGAGACTGCCAGATATAAAGCACTTACCTGTGTACTTCCCCTGGAAATGTCACTCAGTTTAATACCAGTTTAATATCACTGAGTGCACTCAGAGATAAACCAGGCTGACTCTACTGAGAACCACAACCTGCTCCCCAACAGCAATCTGACCACCCTCCCGACACCTACTAAACCCACTTCCCAGACCACCCAACTGACCCTCCAAACTGACTACTCACCTCACCTTCCCTCCACCCACCTGACTGATCCCGCAAACTGACTACTCATCTACCTAGGGACCCTACTTGCTCACCCACCAACCCACCTGGCCCACTCTCCCAACTACCCTCCTCACCTACCCTCCCACCTTACCCACTTCATCCATCTACCCAACTCACCCACATAGTCTCTTAACCCACCTACCCACCTGACACACTCACCCACCTACCATTCACTCACTCGCCCATTCACTTACCCGCGCTCATTCATCAAAAGACTTGAGATGTTTAAAAGCTTATTTAATACAACAGCTTCAGTCAGAAATGGGGTGTGTGTCCTCTTTCCCCCAATCCTCCAATGCTCACAGAATTTACCTTGGAGAGGCTGTGCTGCCCATTTCTGCTCCAGCTGCAATCAGAAGACGTGGCTGAAAATGGGTAGTATCATATGGTCAGAGAACACATTGCAGGCAGTGGCAATGCCAGGAAAGCTGTGATTGCTGGGCCTTTACTCTCTATTTACATTCTATGCTATACTTATCCTCAGCAGCACGGTAGCACAAGTGGCTAGCACTGTGGCTTCACAGTGCCAGGATCCCAGGTTCGATTTCCCGCTGGGTCATTGTCTGTGCGGAGTCTGCATGTTCTCCCAGTGTCTGCGTGGGTTTCCTCCGGCTGCTCCGGTTTCTTACCACAGTCCAAAGACGTGCAGGTTAGGTGGATTGGCCATGATAAATTGCCTTTAATGCCCAAAAAGGTTAGATGGGGTTATTGGGTTACGGGGATAGGGTGGAAGCGAGGGCTGAAGTGGATTGATGCAGACTCGATGGACCGAATGGCCTCCTTCTGCACTGTATGTTCTATTATGGAGAACATGTGTGGTACGCAGAAAGATTGACTGTATTTGCACTCCAGGACTATGGATACTGCACACACAATTAATGAACCGTTGTATGCCTGAAGGTTGCATTTCTGTAAAATGCCTTCCATTCCTGTGGACATGTCTTTGAGAATGTGTAGAGGTAGTGTTTACCAACTTTCTGAGAATAGCTAAATTGAATCATGGAAAACACTTCAGATGGGGAGATGGCATGTATGTTTTCCACGTGATTTGATGTTATGTGAAACATGTCTTTACCACTCATCTTCTGGTTTGTCCTTCACCTCATGCATACATTTCTGATGGGATACCAGATGGCCGTTCTTATTGCTTGAAGGTAACCATTATGTATCGTCTGTTTGGTTCAACAATGGGAGTTGTGCTTTGAACCTGTAAGCTTGTTAACCTGCGAGAATCATGTGGGCTTATGTCCATCTTTGAGTACAAAGAACAGTACAGCACAGGAACAAGCCCTTCAGCCCTCCTAGCCTGCGCCTATCATGATGCCTTCCAAAACGAAAACCTTCTGCACTTCTGGGGTCTGTATCCCTCTTTCCCATCCTATTCATGTATTTGTCGATATGCTCTTAAACGGCGCTATGCATCCACCACCTCCTCCAGCAGCGAGTTCCAGCCACCCTCTATGTAAATAACTGTGGCCATCTAAAATGCCCACCCGCAAAGGACAAAGGGAATTGTGGTCAAGCCAGGATACAGACAGTGCACAGCCTCTGTGTATTGAGCAAAGGAAAATCAGACCGAATTGAAACTTGCACCTGTTAAAGGTCAATCACCGATTTCCCCAGGACAATAGACTCAAATTAAGAACTAGCAACAGTAGCAGACTCCCCGGCGCCACCTTCCCTTATTTGTAAAGGCATACGCACTTGGAACAATAACGACTAGGACCCGCCCACCCATCAAGGTACCGGCCCCTAATTGGCCGGTATCGATCAGGGTGATCAAGACCCTTTCGATCCATTGGATCCGGGATAAACTGCCCAAAAGGGCGCGAAAGAGAAGAAGGATAAGAATCCCTGCGCACTAGGGCTTGGCCTCTTTTGGGACCGGCCTATGCCCACTCCAATTGCAGCATAACAACCAGCCAAGTTCAAGACCACGATCGCCACCTGAAAGAGATGAGCCGCAGCCGAGACGAACCTGACAATTTCCAGCCGACACACGTGTGGACTCAGATAAAGGCCTTATCTACCCGCATGGAGCCGGTCATCCAGAAGTTAACTAAAGGTCATCTTAGTTGATAGGTGTAGTTTAATATGTAGCCGCGTGTATCATTGCACATAGAGATAAGTCTTGTGTTTAATAATAAACTGTCTTTTGAACTAACATACTGGTTGTGTGGTCATTTGGTCAAGACAAGAAACGTACTCGCGGCTTGTGGGTCAATAGTAAAGCGGCAACATTTATTGGTGACTCTGATGGGATCTCGATTAGAAGTGACCTTGTTACTCCGCGAGAGAGCCCACAACTTTGAATTTAAATTGGAAAAAGGAAAAGAAACTACAAGCGCAAGTTTCATATCGACCAAATAACTGAATTTCGGAAGTGTGCACGAACCACATGCAGAACTAACAGGGAAGGGTAGAGTAAACTTGTCAGATTTGCATGCTAATCTAGAGGGATCGTGAACCGGAATATAGCCATGAGCCGTACCAGTTGTTTGATCGACTCTTTATTCCCCCTGTTCCAAATTAAAAGTAGAGAAGAGATGGCAGCGCAATTAGTAGAGAAGATAATGAGTCCGCAACTCGAGGTTACAGTAGTCGATAAGTCAGAGCAGTGCCCCGTATGGGAGGATCCGTCGACGAAGTATTTAAAAGGGAAAGGTCATTGGTCGAATTTTTGTGCAAACACTGAGTCAGGTCCAGGAAAGATAGGACAAACTTGGTGGGAGAATCTATGTGAGATTTACAAGAAGAATGCAGTGAAATTTAGATAGCCAATGACAATAGTGTGTTGCTTGGCTCAGTTACGAGGAACCGAGGAGGTCGTAGAGACACTCCGCGGTCAGTTAAGAGAGCAGGAGGAAGAAAATAAGATAAACAATGAGGAACTCCGGGATATGTTAGCCACTAAGGAAAGGGAAATTGCCGATGTTAAACGCGCCCACCAGTCCTGTATAGTACACCTTAGCAGCTTCCAAACCCAGTGCGACAAGGCCTATCAAGACACACAACGTGCGGTTTTGGTAAGAGAGGAGATTGAATAAATGGTCACTCAGCTAACAAACAAATGTGCCGATGTACAGGCAGCTTTAAGAGCGCTCCACCAGGCCTCTAAGGAGCAAAAGCAAAGTACCGCTGATCACACCAAATGCCAGCGAGAGATAGATAGACTCCAATCATTACTCTCAGTTCAGAATGGCTTTATGTGTACCTTCGGGATAGTAGGGAAAGAGGAGGAAGAGATGGCCGATTGGGCAGAGTTAAAAGAAAGCGCGCACATATAAGTAGATAGAACTGAAGGTCAAAAGCAACCGCCACCCATACCAAAAAGAAAAGCACCAGCAGCCCCGACTGAACAGATAGCACCAACCTTCACGAGTAGCGAAACCGCCCCGGCACCCATGAATCCGGTCAATACAGAAAGAAGGATAGGGAATCATATAGGTCCACCTATGACCTACACCATCCCGCTCACGATATCCCAGTTAAGGGACGCCTGCAATAAGATAACAACATTTGAACCCACTGCAGACCCACGTAGCTTCTTTGAGGAGGTGCGCCAACAAAAGGTTATGTATGGATTAGATGAGAGGGAGGAAGTAAAATTAATAGTAATGAGCCTTAACCAGTCAGTAAGATCAGCGTTACCTGACCCCCAAAATGTAGGAAGAGGAACCCGAGGCGAAATGAAGGACTCCATATTAGCTGCTATCGGGTTTAATAAAGAGGATCCAGTAGAGGGTTTGAATAAGTGTAGGCAGAAGAAAGGGGAGCACCCGACGGCCTTTGCCGGTCGCCTCTTGATCCATTTCAAAGCAGTTTTTTGGGAATTAAACCGCGCTAACCTAGATGATGAAGAAACCATTAAATGGTCCCGAACCTTAGTTTCACATGCAACAGAAGCAGGTAAAAGGGCTTGTGCAAACTACAACCCGGCAGATCAGACACATAATGAGGCATGGGTATTCAGATGTCTCTCTAGGGCATGGGAACAGTCACTACAGGAGCAGATAGAACAGAATGGATTAGAAGGCACCATGCACCCAGTTAGGCCTAGTTATGAACTTGCATCGATAAATGAGGGTAGGAGAGAGGAACAGTACCCAGAGAACAGTACCCCAGAGCACAAGGTACACCCCACGTGCCACGAGGGTCATGTTATACTTGCGGACAAACGGGACACTTCGCCCGCGATTGTAGACAAATTCCTCCACCCAATTACCGATACGAGAGACCACAGGAGCAACCCAACCCCCCGTCCAAAAACAATAGGCACGATCACGATCGCCAGCCACGCCAGCTAGAAGGCAACTCGTGCCCCATGCCTGCCGTAAACGCCCGCTCAGATAACCTCGCATACAACTCACTTGATTGACGGTGTCCGTTGTCTCCCACTTGAGCCTGTGACATGCGCTGGGATCATGTCGGAAGGCCGGTAGTCACAGGCAAAGTCTGGGGACATCCCGTCAATTTTCTCTGGAACACAGGAGACTCCCGGACCACGTTAAATTCCTCCACCCTGTTCCTAGAAACCTCCTGGCCAATTACAGACACCATTACACTAAGTGGATTCACTGAGCACATGCAGGAAGGATCCATTACAGCCCAAATGCCTGTCCATGTTGGAACCATAGCCACCAAGCACCCTGTCGTTTTAGTCGAGCTACCCACAACCGCAGGACATTCTCGGTATGGACTTCATGAACTCCAATAACCTTTCCTTTGACCCCGTAAATAGGTGTGTATGGCAGATGTCTAAAGCAACGAGGGCCCCCGCAGTGCTATCAGTAGGAGATTATGCACACAGGATCTGTTCAATAGGGGTCTATTGGTTTAATCCCTCAGTAATTAGCACTGACGCGACCATTAAAGAGGTGCGAACCAAACACAAAGGCGCTTTTGCCCAGCACAAGCACGTTTGTGGGCAGATCATAGGCACAGTTATGATTTCAGGTCCCGATCCCAAACCCCAGAGGCAAAACGGTTTTCCCCAGCAGGCTGAGAGCGAGATTTCATCAGGTCATCAGCAGCCTACTGAAACAAGGAGTAATTCGACCCGTAGCTTCCACTAACAATGCCCCGAAATGTCCAGTAAAGAAGCCAGATGACTCATGGTGACTCGCGATTGACTACCACAAATTAAATAAAGTTACCCCGTTAACAGCCCCCACCGTTGTCACGCGTCCCATGACCATGCTTAAACAGGGAGTACAAGCAAGATATTTCACCATGTTGGACAATAGCAATGGTTTCTGGTCCATTTCTCTAGACCGAGCTTGCCAATATAAATTTGCATTCACGTTTCAAGGTCAACGTATACATGGGTGTGTCTCCCTCAAGGATTCCATCACTCCCCCTCCATTTACCACAGACAGCTAGCTGCTGGTCTCTCTAAATTCTCCCTCCCCGAATGCCGAGTTCAATATGTAGACGACCTGCTCCTGCAAACTGACACCAAGGACGAGCACATGGCTCTGTTAGCCGAATTGCTCGCCCTGCTCCAGTCCATCGGATGTAAAGTAAACCCCTAAAAGGCTCAGATTCTGCGTGAGAAGGTATTCTATTTAGGGACAATTATAACCCACGGCAAAAGAGAGATTGAACAGAAGCGAATAGACTCCATAGTTAAATTGTCCCAGCCCGTAATGTAACTGCACTCCGTTCATTCCAAGGCTCAGTGTGATGCTGTAGGAATCACATAGGTGGGCTTGCAACCAAAGCCGCCCCACTCTCAGAGCTCTTGAAAAATAACACACCCTGGAATTGGTTTCCGCAGCACACAGACACCATTATTGATTTAAAGCGCTCGTTAGGAACAGCCCCTGCTTTACAAGTTCCCAACCCTGACTTGCCATATGCCATAGAAGTAGCAACCACCGACCAAAGACTATCAACAGTACTTCTACAGGAATGCCATGACCGATTAGGACCAGTGGCCTATGCTTCCAGAGTATTAGACCCCATAGAACAGGGATTTTCTGGCTGTGAACGACACCTGCTTTCAGTCTTTTGGGCAGTTCAATATTTCGCATACATTACAGGCCTCAACCCAGTCTCTATTCTCACCGAGCACACCCCCACTCAACTTTTGTAAGATGGCAGATTGAAGGACGGTTCAGTTAGCCAGGTCAGAGCAGCTCACTGGACACTATTAATACAAGGAAGGGACATCTCCGTGAAACGCACCAAGACACACATATTTTGAGTGGACAATTTGCAATATGCAGGCACCACACATGAGTGCCAGATCATCACAGCCAAACACCACACAGGACCCTTTATTCCCAAGTCACGACAACCACGCGCAGGCAGCGAGAAACCAGGTTCCCAAAACTCAGGGGACACATTTAAAATCTATGTGGGTGGCTCCTCCACTGTAGAGGATGGTGTTAGGATCACTGGATACAGGATTTACATGGAGGATTCCAAGGGACGACCACTAACAGAAGTATCTTTAAAATTGCCAGGACATTTAGGAGCCCAGGTGTTAGACGTTTTAGTTGCTGTGATATGAAGAGTCTAAAGTTCTGTTCCTTTTTCACCAACACACATTTATTTCATTCCAACAGACTTTGCACAAAACACTAACTACACATCACCTAACAGAGGCCACCTGAAGTCCCTTTACATATCAGTGTCAATTAATGGATACTTAACATAAATGAGACAACTAATTGCAATGTCTCTTAACCCATTACTTAACAGTCTACCCTTCCTTGGAGGAAAAAAAATAATTAGGTGAAAACAAAATTTCAAGATACTCAAAAACACACATGATTTCCCCCCCTCCTTTTTTATCAGTTTTGTTTTGTTTGGACGAGAAAGAAAAAAAAAGTCACAGAAACAAGCACCATTCATTAACAATATCCAAAAGTTTCTGTGAACTCGCCCCTCTTTTCGTAAAACAGCCTGACAGTGGTAGCTACTGTCGACCCATTTAAGTTTTGTTATTTCCCCTCTGTCCAAAATCTGCTTCAAACTTGCGATGTCTATCCGTAACCTCTTTTCATTGACACTTTTTGTAGAGTGCACATTTTCCCACAGGGATTTATTGTCAATGTGACAGTCAATAGGTATATTACCCAAATCCCCTAATCCCAAAATTTCTGTCACTATGTCACTGTCTGACTTATATAAAAGGCCATATCCACCGCCTCTACAAGGCTTAATGTCTGAGCAGCCACAGTGCTGTTTACCACTCTCCTTATTTTCTTTGTTTCCCACATAAGTGGGCAAAATTTACCATTGTTCCCCAAATGGAAAATTATAAAACCTTCTGCACTTGAAATGCCACCACATAAATTTGCATAGGACGCATCACTATCAACTATGAGTTTCAATGTGCCTAAGGTCACCTAAAACCGGGAACTTCAAAACACACTCCTGCATTTTTAGTTTGGCCAACGTTTTACTTGCTCTTATTATGTCTTCCACTTTGGGATCATTCATTTCTGTACTCAACTCTAAGACATCAAAACTCACGTCCGGCCTAGTCTGTCTACCTAACCAGTTCAGTTGCCCAATTAAACTTTGCAGTTGTTCTTTTTCTATCTTTGAAACCATTGCGTCTTTTTGTGAAACTCGGCCACGACTAATTGCTATTGGGCTGATGCTTTCCAAATACGATTGCTGACGTAAAGTTGCCCCTAACTTAGTCTGTCCAATTTCCAGTCCAATATATTTAAATGCACCGGAAGCCTGACTTCCAACCCTGAATTCTTTCCTCAAACCAGAGATTACAATAGCTTCAAAATCACAAGTCCCACCCCACAAAAAATCATCGACATGCATCATAAAGGTGCCAGAAAGATTTCCTTTATAGTGCCAGTAAATCATTGCAGGATCTGCTTTCAACTGGCAACAGCCTAAATTGAACAAAACTGACCTTACCGGAAAATACCAGACTCTAGATGCATCATTTAATCCATATACACATTTGTTCAACTTCCAGAGTACCCCTTCTATGTTAGCTGCTTCGTTAGGAGAAAAATGCCTCTCTGGAGCTGATGCCCCTGCAAAAAGGCCGCTTTTATATCTATAGATTTGCATTCCTATGCCTTTGTGGCTAATAGAGCCAAGAAGATCTTTAAAATAACCTTTCCTGCTGGAGGTGAATCTATCCTTAAATCCTGATCTTCCATGTTTTCTTCAAATCCCCTTGCCACAAGCCTGGCCTTTGCCTTATAAGTTCCATCCGGAAGAACCTTTTCTGTGCAAATCCATCTGTGGGATAGAGCTCTTTGTCCCCTATCCGGTACTTCCGCGTATACCCCAAATTCACTCCAACTATGCAATTCTTGCCGTTTAACATCTTTGATAACTTTTTCATCTAATTTATTTGAAGTCACCAAAGTCTCACGTGCATGTGGGCTTCGACTCCTATTAGTATTCGTAGTCTTACTCATGTTCCGAGATCTTGGTAAACTACGTCCCCTCTCCTGGCTGGTATCTTGTTCTGTATTGCTACTGCTTGATCTTTCCCTTCTGCTGTGGGATGTCCTTTCAATAGTTCTCGACCTTTTCCTGCGGACCTGTTCACTATCCGATGTACTATCTGAACTGGCACTGCGTTTCTGTGCCCTCCATTTTTGAACTTTGTTTTCCCAATCCATTGTCTTGACTCCCTCCCCTGAATGCTGTACATTCAACCAAAGTTTATACTTTCCAGTGGCCTTCGCTGCTCTACTAATAACAGTTGCATCCTTCCATTGACTAGACCCTTCAGACAAGTATGTCACTTTTGTACCAACTTTTGGCAGTTGCCCTTATGGAAAAATGGCCTTTTCTAATTCATCAGAAGTGTTGTGTTCCTTTACAGAAACCCTGTCTATATCAGTTAACTGGTCCTCATAGTTCTGTAACATGCGTACCAGATGACTCTGGTTCCTTGTCATGTCTGTCTGCTCTATCTAAATTTGAAACTTTGTATTCTGTACCCATTATCCTTGATGAATGTACCCTAACAGTCTGATTGCCATGTTGTAAAATAATTGTTTTGCCATCTATGCCTATGATCTTCCCTGGGCCTTTCCATTCATTAGAATTGTCTCTCTTATCGTATACCATGCCTCCTTGCTGAAAACCGGCATCTGATGGCCGTACGTTATGTCTTAAAGCTCTGTGAATTCTTTCAGAGACTTCTGCTTCCAAAAAAGCTTTTCTACTGCTATGTAATGCAGTTAAATGTTCAGCAAAACCAGAGCTAATTGTACTCCCCTCCCAAGCTGGAGGCTGGTCATCCAAAATGAGCGAAATTTTTGAATTTCTACCTAACACTAATTGATAAGGACTATAGCCCCCAACAATCTGCAATGAATTCTTTGCATGTATCGCCCATGCTAAAGCTGAATTTAGCCTGCAGTTTGGTCAATCTGCCAAAATTTTCCAAAGCATGTCATCAATGACAGCATGATTTCTTTCACAGACTCCATTACTAAATGGGCTTTCTGCAGCCGTATTCATAACTCTGATATTCACGTTTTCACACATATCCCTAAACTCACCATTAGCAAATTCTCCGCCCTTGTCCGTAAGGAATTTTGCCGGTGGACCCATTCCTGTCCCTATCCATTTTTCGACGATTTGATCCAGAATCACTCTTTTCTTTGCTTCGTACAATCGTTGATTGACTAAATCTGGTTGCTAAATCTACAAAATGCAAAATAAATATATTATTTGCTTTATCCCAGATCTTAAGGTCCATGGCCACAATGTCGTTAAAATCCTTGGCCAAAGGTAGGGTTACTATCGGTCGTGCTGGTGTTCTTCTGTACTTCCTACAAACTTCACAGCGGTCACTAACCTGTTCTATCAATTCAGTATAGTCGTCATCCCTTACCCTGCATCCTTTAATAAATGTTTCAGCCTCCGAGGAGACGGATGTGCAAATTGCCTATGCAGTTTTAATACCATAAGCTTTTTATCAGCTAAAGTCCCATTTTCATCTGCCATTAACACATCCTTAACCACTCTACTTGAAATATTATTTGTCAGTAATGGAATACAATAGTGTCCCGACTGTGTAAATTGTATGTCCACCGTCTTTCCAAAAACTGTTGCCTTATCCTGTTCCATATCCAGTTTCATGTGTGCTTTCTTCATCGACAGTCTGCTCAGAAGCAAAGGTATCTCACTTGACACAACATCCGTGCTAATGAAATGATTCACTCTGGCAATATTGCAAGGGATCACTACTCTTTTCAGCGACTTCAGAGTATTATCATCCCCAAATCTGAAACTTGTGGAACTTTCAAATTCCTTAACCTTGTTACGATTTTCAGCATTCAAGGAGTCCAGATAACATTTTAACCAGTCAATTCCACACACAGTAGATGTGCAGCCACTGTCCAATACAGCACAGTTGAAGGATTCTGCAACCAACACCCTCATTACCGGCGTAAAACTGCTTGTCAATAGGACAATGCCTTCTTTCTGGTCACTATCTTTTTCCTCTACTGACTCTTCCGTGTCATGTGTCGCTTCAAACACTCTATCATAACAAGTTGGACAGTTGAAAGCATAATGGTATTGAGAGTCACATCGAAAACATCGATTTATGACTTCCGGGTGCGGCGATGACCAGCTGAGTCGCACGTTTCGGCAGCTCCCGGTGAAACGGACTTTTGGGCTCTTGATAGGAGCCCCAACGGCAATTTTGACGGCTACAAAAACACTGTGCGGTAAACCAGAAGGGAATCCCCCCTGGATACGGATGAAAAAAGGAGGAGAAAGTGGCCGGATTGCAGTGGATCCTTTAGAACAGCGGCAAGGAAGGCAAGCAAAAACCAAGATGGCGTCGGAAGGTGGCAGTTTAACATGTGGCCCTGAACAACAAGTGTTCTTGAAATGCTGTGTGGAAGAGCTCAAAAAGGAAATGAAGAAAGAGCTGTTGGCCCCGATACTACAGGCGATCGAAGGGCTAAAGGAGGAGCAAAAGACCCAGGAGCGGGAGCTTCGGGTCGTGAAGGCAAATGCAGCCGAGAATGAGGACGACATACAGGGCCTGGTGGTGAAGACGGAGACGCATGAGGCACATCAGAAACGATGTGTGGAAAGGTTGGAGGCACTGGAGAACAACGCAAGGAGGAACAACCTGAGGATTCTTGGTCTTCCTGAAGGTGCGGAGGGAGCGGACGTCGGGGCATATGTGAGCACGATGCTGCACTCGTTAATGGGAGCGGAGGCCCCGGCGGGTCCGTTGGAGGTGGAGGGAGCATACCAAGTGATGGCGCGAGGACCGAGAGCAGGAGAAATTCCCAGAGCCATAGTGGTGAGATTCCTCCATTTTAAGGATAGAGAAATGGTCCTTAGATGGGCAAAGAAAACTCAGAGCAGTAAATGGGAGAACGCGGTGATCCGCGTTTATCAAGACTGGAGTGCGGAGGTGGCGAGAAGGAGGGCGAGCTTTAATCGGGCCAAGGCGGTGCTTCATAAAAAGAGGATAAAATTTGGAATGCTGCAACCGGCAAGACTGTGGGTCACATATCGAGGGAGGCACCACTACTTTGAGACGGCGGATGAAGCGTGGACTTTTATCGTGGAAGAAAAACTGGAATGAGCGGGTTATTAAAAAGAACGTTTGAACAAAGTGGTGGGGCGAATGTGGGGGGCGAAGAGGGGGGTTAAAAAGGGGGGAAAGAGGAGTTTTATGTACTAATCCTGCGATGTGGTAACTTTTCTCTCTTCCACAGGTGGTGATGGGGGGAGGAGGGGAGGTGGAGGAGATGGGGCGTTGCCCATTGGGGGCGGGGCCAAGGGAGAAGCGTGGGCTTGGTTCCCGCGCTATGATAATCATGGCGGGAATAGAGAAGCAGGAAGGAGGGGGCGTCGCACGGTGCGAGCCGAGGTCACGGGGGGGAAGCCGAGGTCGGCCAGAGTTTGCTGACTTCTGGGAGCAACATGGGGGGAGTAATTACACCAGCGGGGGATCTAGCGGGGGAGGGTGGGAGGGGGGAATTACTGGGCTGCTGCTGCTGGGGAGAGGGGGGAGCTGGTATGGGAGGAGATGGGCGGGGGGGGCACCGCCTGGGGGAGATACAGCTGCGTGGGAACCGGGTGAGGAGCTGGAAAAAGGGGATGGCTAATCGACAAGGGGGGGGGGTAGGAAGCCCCCCAACCCGGCTGATCACGTGGAACGTGAGAGGGCTGAACGGGCCGATAAAGAGGGCACGGGTACTCGCACACCTTAAGAAACTTAAGGCAGATGTGGTTATGTTACAGGAAACGCACCTGAAACCGATAGACCAGGTTAGGCTACGCAAAGGATGGGTGGGGCAGGTGTTCCATTCGGGGCTAGATGCGAAAAACAGGGGGGTGGCTATATTAGTGGGGAAGCGGGTAATGTTCGAGGCAAAGACTATAGTGGCGGATAACGGGGGCAGATACGTGATGGTGAGTGGCAAACTACAGGGGGAGACGGTGGTTTTGGTAAACGTATATGCCCCGAACTGGGATGATGCCAATTTTATGAGGCGGATGCTAGGACGCATTCCGGACCTAGAGATGGGAAAGCTGATAATGGGGGGAGATTTTAATACGGTGTTGGAACCAGGGCTGGATAGGTCGAAGTCCAGGACTGGAAGGAGGACGGCAGCAGCCAAGGTACTTAAAGATTTTATGGAGCAGATGGGAGGTGCAGACCCGTGGAGATTTAGCAGACCTAGGAGTAAGGAGTTCTCGTTTTTCTCCTATGTCCATAAAGTCTACTCGCGAATAGACTTTTTTGTGCTGGGAAGGGCGTTGATCCCGAAGGTGAGGGGAACGGAGTATACGGCTATAGCCATTTCGGATCACGCTCCACACTGGGTGGACTTGGAGATAGGGGAGGAAACAGGAGGGCGCCCACCCTGGAGAATGGACATGGGACTAATGGCAGATGAGGGGGTGTGTCTAAGGGTGAGGGGGTGCATTGAAAAGCACTTGGAACTCAATGATAATGGGGAGGTCCAGGTGGGAGTGGTCTGGGAGGCGTTGAAGGCGGTGGTTAGAGGGGAGCTGATATCAATAAGGGCACATAAAGGGAAGCAGGAGAGTAAGGAACGGGAGCGGTTGCTGCAAGAACTTTTGAGGGTGGACAGACAATATGCGGAAGCACCGGAGGAGGGACTGTACAGGGAAAGGCAAAGGCTACATGTAGAATTTGACTTGCTGACTACGGGCACTGCAGAGGCACAATGGAGGAAGGCACAGGGTGTACAGTACGAATATGGGGAGAAGGCGAGCAGGTTGCTGGCACACCAATTGAGGAAAAGGGGAGCAGCGAGGGAAATAGGGGGAGTGAGGGATGAGGAAGGAGAGATGGAGCGGGGAGCGGAGAGAGTGAATGGAATGTTCAAGACATTTTATAAAAAATTATATGAAGCGCAACCCCCGGATGGGAGGGAGAGAATGATGGGCTTTTTGGATCGGCTGGAATTTCCCAAGGTGGAAGAGCAGGAAAGGGTGGGACTGGGAGCACAGATCGAGGTAGAAGAAGTGGTGAAAGGAATTAGGAGCATGCAGGCGGGAAAGGCCCCGGGACCGGATGGATTCCCAGTCGAATTCTATAGAAAATATGTGGACTTGCTCGCCCCGGTATTGACGAGGACCTTTAATGAGGCAAAGGAAAGGGGACAACTGCCCCCGACTATGTCTGAAGCAACGATATCGCTTCTCTTAAAGAAGGATTAGACCTATTTCCCTCCTAAATGTAGATGCCAAGATCCTGGCCAAGGTAATGGCAATGAGAATAGAGGAATGTGTCCCGGGGGTGGTCCACGAGGACCAAACTGGGTTTGTGAAGGGGAGACAGCTGAACACGAATATACGGAGGCTGTTAGGGGTAATGATGATGGCCCCACCAGAGGGGGAAACGGAGATAGTAGTGGCGATGGATGCCGAGAAAGCATTTGATAGAGTGGAGTGGGATTATTTGTGGTCACGAATGGACGGGGATCTGCATATTTTCGGCTCCATAGAGGGACAAGGCAGGGATGCCCTCTGTCCCCATTATTGTTTGCACTGGCGATTGAGCCCCTGGCGATAGCGTTGAGGGGTTCCAAGAAGTGGAGGGGAGTACTTAGAGGAGGAGAAGAACACCGGGTATCTTTGTATGCGGACGATTTGCTACTATACGTGGCAGACCCGGCGGAGGGGATGCCAGAAATAATGTGGATACTTGGGGAGTTTGGGGATTTTTCAGGGTATAAATTGAACATGGGGAAAAGTGAGTTGTTTGTGGTGCATCCAGGGGAGCAGAGTAGAGAAATAGAGGACCTACCGTTGAGGAAGGTAACAAGGGACTTTCGTTACCTGGGGATCCAGATAGCCAAGAATTGGAGCACATTGCATAGGTTAAATTTAACGCGGTTGGTGGAACAAATGGAGGAGGATTTCAAGAGATGGGATATGGTATCTCTGTCACTGGCAGGGAGGGTGCAGGCGGTTAAGATGGTGGTCCTCCCGAGATTCCTCTTTGTGTTTCAGTGCCTCCCGGTGGTGATCACGAAGGCTTTTTTTAAAAGGATTGAAAAGAGCATCATGGGTTTTGTGTGGGCCGGGAAGACCCCGAGAGTGAGGAAGGGATTCTTACAGCGTAGCAGGGATAGGGGGGGGCTGGCACTACCGAGCCTAAGTGAGTATTATTGGGCCGCTAATATTTCAATGGTGAGTAAGTGGATGGGAGAGGAGGAGGGAGCGCCGTGGAAGAGATTAGAGAGGGCGTCCTGTAGGGGGACTAGCCTACAGGCTATGGTGACAGCCCCATTGCCGTTCTCACCGAGGAACTACACCACAAGCCCGGTGGTGGTGGCTACACTGAAGATTTGGGGACAGTGGAGACGGCATAGGGGAAAGACTGGAGCCTTGGGGGGGGTCTCCGATAAGAAACAACCATAGGTTTGCCCCGGGGGGAATGGATGGGGGATATGGAATGTGGCAAAGAGCAGGAATAACACAACTGAAAGATCTGTTTGTGGATGGGAAGTTCGCGAGTCTGGGAGCGCTGACCGAGAAATATGGGTTGCCCCAAGGGAATGCATTCAGGTATATGCAACTGAGGGCTTTTGCGAGGCAACAGGTGAGGGAATTCCCGCAGCTCCCGACACAAGAGGTGCAGGACAGAGTGATCTCAAAGACATGGGTGGGGGATGGTAAGGTGTCAGATATATATAGGGAAATGAGGGACGAAGGGGAGACTATGGTCGAAGAACTAAAAGGGAAATGGGAAGAAGAGCTGGGGGAGGAGATCGAGGAGGGGCTGTGGGCAGATGCCCTAAGCAGGGTAAACACGTCGTCCTCGTGTGCCAGGCGAAGCCTGATTCAGTTTAAGGTATTACACAGGGCGCATATGACTGGAGCACGGCTCAGTAATTTTTTTGGGGTGGAGGATAGGTGTGCGAGGTGCTCGAGAAGCCCAGCGAACCATACCCATATGTTTTGCTCATGCCCGGCACTTCAGGGGTTTTGGATGGGGGTGACAAAGGTGCTTTCAAAAGTAGTGGGGGTCCGGGTCGAACCAAGCTGGAGGTTGGCTATATTTGGGGTTGCACAAGAGCCGGGAGTGCAGGAGGCGAGAGAGGCCGATAGTTTGGCCTTTGCGTCCCTAGTAGCCCGGCGCAGGATATTGTTAATGTGGAAAGAAGCCAAGCCCCCGTGGGGTGGAGACCTGGATAAATGACATGGCAGGGTTTATAAAGCTAGAGCGGATTAAGTTCGTTCTAAGGGGGTCGGCTCAAGGGTTCACCAGGCGGTGGCAACCGTTCGTCGAATACCTCGCAGAAAGATAGATGGAATGGAAAAAAGAAGGCAGCAGCAGCAGCCCAGGATCGGCGGGGGGGGGGGGGGGGGGGGGGGGAGGGGGGCGGGGAGGAACCAGAAGGACTCTCAGGGTTGTTAATATATACTGTATAATATGTATAGATCGTTGCTACAGATAATTATATATTGGACTGTTATATTATATTTTTGGAGAGTGTTACTTGTGATAAGGCAGTTGCCAATTAGGGTTAGTTTTCATTTTTGTTATTTATTATTTATTCTTTTTTTTGTTTATAAAATAGGTCATTGTTATTTGTGTTGTTATAATGTTGTGTAAAGGATGCACAATGTACTGTGTTGGTTGACCAAACATTTTCAATAAAATATTTGTAAAAAAAAAAAGAAAACATCTATTTATCATGCCCCATGCATTTCTGGGGTTCATCTTCCTATTGTAGGTTCTAACTGGGTTTCTGCCTTCATAATTTCCTTGTCTCAGTCTCTTTCTATAGTCTTGAGCCCTGTTCGTAGCCATACGATTTCGCCATCCTGTTAGTAGTGTATCTTCCATATTCTGCCTTATTGCAGTCTGAACTATTTGGGTCATCAGAGCCATCGGAATCGAATGTTTCCGCAGAAACCTTTGTAAAGCTTTTGTCATCTGTTCGAATAAGGTATCCTTATCAGTAATCTGAACTCCTGTCAAAACCAGGACCCTATCCATGTTGCTCAAGTCAAGTAATTTAAAGGCCAACACAGACTGTGGAAATTCCAGGTTGTGTTTCTGCAGCCTTTTATATAGTCTGCCAAATTCCATTATATAGTCTTCCATGGAGATATCCTCCATTTTCCGGAACTTATCAAAATCCGACCATGCTTCATACGCACTTAACAAGTCATTTTCTTATAAATCTTATCTATATAATTTAATAAAGTCTCCAGACCTTCTTCTGAGTCTAACTCTTCCAATTCCAGCTCAGAAAGCACTTTGTTTCGGATTTTACTGTCATATGGTAGAGAAAGAGCCAATGCCATACCTTGTTTTCTCTTTCCCAAAGCAGTTACTTTAGTCCACATAACTACTGCACTTCTCCATTGGTCGTACGATTCCCTTTGAGAAAATAAGGGAGGATAGTCATATCCAGCCATCTTTATTCTCGGTTCAGCCATATATCCCTTTTTTTCTTTCCTCACTCACTCCTTGGCTTGATCTGGAAAAGTTGTATCATTCAACCATCCTCTGCTACAAATTGTTCGACATTTTCGTTGCTGTGATATGAAGAGTCTAAAGTTCTGTTCCTTTTTCACCAACACACATTTATTTCATTCCAACAGACTTTGCACAAAACTCTAACTACACATCACCTGACAGAGGCCACCTGAAGCCCCTTGACATATCAGTGTCAATTAATGGATACTTAACATAAATGAGACAACTAATTGCAATTTCTCTTAACCAACTACTTAACACAGGCAGCAGAGCTCGCAGTCGTAGCCTATGTAATTGAGCACCCGGACTCTTTCCCAATGCCTGCGGACATACATTCAGACAGCCTGTATGTCTGCAACAGTTTAACAGAATTCCTCCCCCTATGGGAATCTTGTGGTTTTGTGTCCGCTGACAGAAAACCCTTACCCTCCGCCCCTGTACTGAAACACATCCTTAAAGAAGCAGCCGGCCACACATATGGCCTCATTAAAGTAAAAAGTCACCACCGCACCTCCCCACCCGGTAATCTCAAGGCTGGAGCTAATGCTGGAGCCCGCAATGGTCACTTCTGGCAACCACCCGAATACGAGCAGATGCATACACTCCAGGTATCCCAAACCAATATCGAAGATTTATCCCAAGCACAGAAGGCCGATGAGTCCCTTAAACAGGTTTTGAACAGCACCTGCCCAGCCCCTTGTGATAAATGGGAGAACACACTCACTATACAAGATAGCATAGTTTTAAAGGACGGAGTTTTTATGGTCCCCAACCAGGACAGAAACCAGTTAATATACCAGTTCCATGACGGACACAGGACATCAGGGAATAGACAGTACCATTGCCCATTTAAAACCTCTGTGATGGTGGCCTGAATTAAAAAGCGACGGCACCCATTATGTAGAGAGTTGCCTAATTTCTGCTCAAAACATTCCCGATCTTATGCAAAGAAGGGACAATTAAGACACACCCGACCTGTAGAGGGCCCCTGGACAAATCTTCAAATCGATTACATTGGTCCCCCCCCCCCCTGCAGAAATGGTTTCAAATATGTTCTGGTCGTTATTGAGATATTCACTAAATGGGTGGAAGCATTTCCCACTCGTTCCAACACAGCAAAGGCCACCGCTAAAATCTTGACCCATCAGATATTTACGCGCTGGGGTCTTCCTCTCAGCATTGAGTCAGACCAAGGTTCCCACTTCACCGGCAGGGTGATGCAAAACGTAATGACAATATTTGGCATTAAACAGAAGTTCCACATAGCATACCACCCCCAGTCCAGCGGCATTGTAGAGCGCATGAACCGCACTTTAAAAACGACTATTAGAACGACGGTGCAGCAGAACAACACCACTTGGTATGCAGTACTTGCCTTCGCCCTCATGTTCATTAGAAACACGGTTTCCAGTTCCACAGGTTTCACCCCCCACACCCTCATGACAGGGAGACACATGAAAGGCATTAAATATTTATTAGGACTCGATTTTGCAAACCCCGCAGTAACCGCTCTCACCACGATAAAGCAGTGCATAAGGCTCACGCACTATAATTTCCTGGATTACCCCTGCTGCCCTTCTTAAACAATGGAACAACATTGACTATTCTCCAGTCCTCTAGGACCTTATCTTTAGCCAATGAGTACACAAAGATTTCTGTCAAGTGCTATGGGCCAGGGTTTAGAGAACCCCAAAGTGTATCATGGAGTTCACCTGACCCACAACTTTTACTAGATTGTGGTATGGGGAGCACACGGCCCACTCTACAGGTGTGGTGCAGCAAACATTTAAAAGTAACTTTTAAGCAAAACAATGTTTATTCTATGAACTCAGTTAATTTTTTAAAAACATACAGTGAACACCTTAGCAACCATAAATTCAAATACACCCCCCAAAGAATACAACATTCTATGTAATCCTTAAACTTTCCTTTCAACATCCATAAAACAAAAATATTTTTTACAGAAGCACATCAGGTTTAAATTCTCTACTGAGAGCAGTTATCACTCTGAATTCACCAAATGATCTAGAGATAGTCTTTAGATGGCAGGGAGATCGAAATTATACCTTCTTTGGCTGACTTCAGCTCCAACACTAAAACAAAACCAAAAAACACCGACAAACCCAAGCTTTTCCTCAAAGCGAAACTAAAAAGCAGAGCTCAGCTCCACCACACTCTGACATCACTTCAGCCACTTGAGCAGAGAAACATTTCTTAAAGTGACATTCCCATGACATCTCCCTCCAAGAAAAAAAAAACCATCAACTTCAAGATGGTTTCATTTTTCACCTTTTCACTTTCCTTTAAGAAAGGCAGACAATAAATATACTTTTGTAAAAAAAAAAACACGCACAAACAGGCGTAATAACATAGTCCATTTCAGTTCTTCTTCCTGTAACTCATCATCACATTCTTGACAAAGCATTGGCTATCGTGTTTTCTCGTCCTGCCACATGTATTATTTTTAAATGAAATTGCTGTAACAATAAATTGCATCGAAACAGTCTGGCATTGTTATTCCGGAATCGTGCCAAAAACGTCAGTGGATTATGATCAGTATGGATAATTGTCTCAACCGGATTGCTGGTCACATAAATTTGAAAATGTTGCACAGCCAGCACTAAACTCAAAGTCTCCTTCTCACTCGTGGAATACTTCTTCTGGTGCGAATTCAATTTTTAAAAAAATAACCAATAGGCTGCTCTAGCCCTTCGTCATTGTCTTGTAGAAGCACCGCACCTACGCCCACATCTCTCGCATCAACACCCACTTTTAATTGTTTTGTGTGATTTGGGATGGCTAACACAGGAGCAGTGGTTAACACAGCCTTCAGGCCGTCAAGTGCCTGTTGACACTCCGCTGTCCACTGGAATTTGTTACGTTTCTTGAGCAAGTCCGTCAGTGGAGCGACCACACTGCTAAAATTCGGTACAAATTTCCGGTGACATCCACTCATACCCAGAAATCGCATTATTTCCCGTCGTGTCGAGGGTATCGGAAACTCCCCAATAACTTTTGTTTTCACATCCCGTGGGACCATTCAACCCTGTCCGATTGTATGGCCAAGGAAAGTGACTTGGGCTTTTCCAAATTCACTTTTGGCTAGGTTTATCACCAAACCCACCTCCTGAAGTCGATCGAATAACTCCATCAAATGCTTCAAATGTTATTTCCATGTCTGGCTAAAAATTACCAGATTGTCGATGTATACCGCACAATTGGGTAATCCTGAAATGACTTTGTTAGTTAACTGTTGAAATGTGGCTGGGGCATTTTTCATGCCAAATGGCATAACTTTGAATTGGTATATACCATCTGGAGTCACAAAAGCGGAAATCTCCTTCGCCCTGTTGGATAAAGGTACATGCCAGTAACCTTTAAGTAAATCCAATTTGGAAATAAAAGCGAATTGTCCCACCTTCTCAATGCAATCCTCCAAATGTGGGATAGGATAAGAGTCTGTTCTTGTAACTGCATTAACCTTTCTATAGTCCGCACACAGCCATTGGGTACCATCTGGTTTAGGTACCATCACTATGGGTGAGCTCCATTGGCTGCAACCCACTTCAATTATGCCATTTTTAAGCATACTTTCAATCTCTTTGTTAACCTGTGCCAATTTTAAAGGGCTAAGGATGTTGTTTGATTGGAACAGCATTTCCCACATCTACATCATGTATAGCCATTCTAGTGCTTCCGAGCTTATCACCACAAACTTGCCTATGTGATATCAATAACTCTTTCAGGTCAGTCCATTTTTCCTCTGGACGGTAACTCAACAATTTATCCCAATTTTTAAGAACATCCTCTTTTTCCAATTTAATTTGAGGTATGTCAAATTTACAGTCATCTGGATTTGGTTAGTCACTTTGAGTTAGAATCATTAAAACCACCTCCTTTTTCTCTCCTTCCCTTTCAAAGTAATTTTTAAGCATAGCGCATTACACACTCGGTGAGTTTTCCTTCTAACTGGCATTCTTACCACATAATTCACCTCACTTAATTTCCTTTCAATCTGATAAGGTCCACAAAACCTTGCTTTTAAAGGTTCACATACCACTGGTATCAATTTTGGATGGTACGCAGTTGATTTAAATTGTTTTATTCCTAAGCTATCCATAACATCTTTGAATAACTTTGAGGTAAAATTTGATCCTTGATCCGATTGTATTTCTGTGGGTAGTCCATATCTAGTAAAGAATTTAAGTAACTCCTCCACAATCTTTTTAGCTGTAATATTACATACTGGAATGGCCTCTGGACATCTAGTAGACACATCCATTATAGTCAAAAGATATTGATTCTCACGTTTCGTTTTTGGAAGCGGTCCTACGTAATCAATTAAGATCCTTGTAAAAGGTTCCTAAAGTGCTGGAATGGGTATTAAGGGCACTGGTTTTATCACTGCTTGAGGTTTCCCTATAACCTGACATGTGTGACATGATCAACAAAATTTAACCACATCTTTATGTAGTCCAGGCCAATAAAATGTTTTTGTATTTTAGCTTGAGTTTTTCTTACTCCCAAATGACCTCCCACTGGTACCTCATGTGCAACTCGCAACACCTCCTTTCTATACCTTACCGGCAATACTACTTGATGAACTCCTGCCCACTTTTCATCCTCCTGCATATGTAAAGGTCTCCATTTTCTCATCAAGACATCACTTGTACGGTAATCACACTCTGGTATATACTCAGATTCCTCTTCCGTGTATGCTTTCTGATACATCCGGTTTATTTCTACATCTTTCTGTTGTACCTACGCCAATTTTCCGGCACTAAAAATATCCGCCTCATCTTCCAACTGTTCTTGTTCTTTTTCAACAATCTGATCAAAAATCGTTTCTGACAATTGCACTTCAACGTCATCTTCACTCTTTGATTTCTCCTCTTGTCTTAACCTGTGACTTTGCGACCTTGTTATTACACAATTCGGAAAAATCCCAGAATACTCGCCCTTCAACACTTCAGTTGTCTGATTTTCCACTGGCTTATCAACCACAGTAGGCATCACTTCCACCTGCGATCCAGCTATATCATTACCCAAGATAAACTGTATTCCTGGACCAGATAGTTTCTCTATTACTCCTACCACCACTTCACCACCCTTCACTGGACTTTCCTACCTTACCTTATATAATGGAACACTATTCTTCTCATTCTGAATTCCACATATTACCACCTTTCCTGGCAACATTCCTCCCAAACTACATAACTCCTCATCTCTTACCATTAAAGATTGACTAGCTCCCGTATCTCTTAAAATTGTGACTGCTTTACCTGCTCCCTCTGATACACATGAGTAAACTTTACTCACACAAGTAAATTCTTTAAAGAGATCTGGCACCTTCTTATCAATCACCTCTTGATCAGGCTGTACAAGCTGTTGCACCTCTTTCGCTTCACTTGGGCTTTCCTTTACCACTTTAACAAATCCCAATGTCTTATCCTGTTTTACCACATCAGCCTTCCCAGCGCTTTTCTTCCACCACCAACACTGACTTTACATGGCTTGGTTTATGTTATAACCTGCCTGCTTACCATTGGCTGGGGACTAATGACAATCCCACAATCCTGTGGGAGTATGAGCTTCCCCAATGAGGGGGGCGGAGAAACCATTAGTAAACTCCATGTATAAATAAAGTTGGCCAGTTTGGAACCAGCAGGAAGGAGTGTGCAGCAAGGGAAGTTGCTGCTGCTGTTATATACTTCCCGTATATAACCCCTCCTGTAACAGCCTCCCTGAACAGGCGCCGGAATGTGGCGACTAGGGGCTTTTCACAGTAACTTCATTGAAGCCTACTTGTGACAATAAGCGATTTTCATTTCATATATATATATGTTATTGTAAATAAATGTTATTACTTTGTATCCTTAAATCTCGTGCTGGATTCTTCGTGGCCCTCACAAAAGTTTATTGCAGTGAAAACATTTTAAACTTTTCATGTCTCTTCCACCCTCCTGGATTTTCTTTTTAATCTGAGGTACACTCTCCTTATTATCTCCCATCAGATCACCTTTGCCTCTACCACTTGAGTATTTCTCATGTCCCGAGTTTCTATCCCTCACAGGCTGAAACTGATGTCAGAAACCAAGCTTTGATTTATGAACTAATTCATAATCATCTGCCATTTCTGCTGCTAACCTCGCAGTTTTAACCCTCTACTCTTCCACATGAGTTCTCACTACATCAGGAATTGAATTTTTAAACTCCTCCAAAATTATAATTTCTCTGAGAGCTTCATACGTTTGGTCTATTTTCAAAGCCATTATCCACCTATCAAAATTACTCTGTTTGATCCTTTCAAACTCCATGGGCGGGAGTCTCCGACCCCCCCGCTGGGTCTGAGAATCGGCGGGGGTCGGCGTGAATCCCACCCCGCCGCTTTGACGGCGGCTGCCGAATTCTCCGGCGCCGGTTTTCCGGCGGGGGCGGGGATCACACCGCGCCGGTCGGGTGCCATTGGCAGCGGACCCCCCCGGCAATTCTCCGGGCCCCGATGGGCTGAGCGGCCACCCGTGAAATAGACGTGGTCCATCCCAGCGGGACCTGACTTGGAGGGTGGCTAGCGGAGTCCTAGTGGGGGCGCGCGCGGGAGGATCCAGCCCCGGGGAAGCCACCCACGGTGGCCTGGCCCGCGATCGGGGCCCACCAATCTGCGGGCGGGCCTGTTACATGGGGGCACTCTTACCCTCCACACCGGCCTCTGTAAGGCTCCGCCATGGCCTGCGCGAAGAAGAAACCCCCTGCGCATGTGCAGGAAACACGCCGGCGGTTCTGCGCATGTGCCAGAACACGCCGGCGGTTCTGCGCATGCGCCAGAACACGCCGGTGGTTCTGCGCATGCGCTGGCCCACAGTGGCCCTTTGCCGCTGGTTGGCGCGGCGCCAGCCCCTCTACCGCCGGCCTAGCCCCCGGAAGTGCGGAGGATTCCGCAACTTCCAGGCGGCCTGACGCCGGAGTGGTTTGCACCGATCTTGGTGCCGGCGTTGGGCCATCCGGCCAGTTGGGGGAGAATCCTGCCCCATGTATGTTTTACCAAATTCTTTCCTTAAATTTCTAAACCTTTGTCTGTAGGCTTCAGGCACTAGTTCATATGCACCTAAGATGGATTTTTTCACCTCCTCATACAGCCCAGATACCTCCTCCGATAGTGATGCAAACACTTCACTAGCCCTACCTACCAGCTTTGTTTGAATCAGTAATACCTGCATGTCCTGTGGCCATTTCATTTGTTTAGCTACCTTCTCAAATGAAATGAAAAAGGCTTCTACCTCATTCTCATCAAATGATGGCTCTGCGTAGACATATTTAAATAGATCCCCACCAAGCCTTCGACTATGACTCTCGTTCTCACTATCCTCATCACTATCCTCCAACTGTACGTTTCCCTTTACGTCCACCAATTTTAACTGATTGTCATGTTTCATGGCCATTTTTTGAAGTTCAAACTCTCTCACTTTATGTTTTTCCCTGATCTGTATCTCCCTTTCTCTTTCTTTATGTTCTGCGATGGCTATTCTTTCTGTTTTCCTTTCTTCTCTCTCTTTTTCTTTTTCCTATCCATTTCTTTCGCATTCAAGCTGCTTTAATTCTTTCTCATGTTCCATTTGTTTAATTTGTAACTGAACTTTTGCCATTTCCAATGAGTCAAACTATATCGCAGGCAATTTTAAATACTTAGCCACCGCCATAATTACATCACCTTTTCGCATTTTGTCAGGTAATGTTCACTGCAATATTTTTGCCAACTCTAAAAACCTGTTTTTATTCTCTGTCCGTAAGGTATTGCGTGTGACCGTCTCCACCCCCAAAAACTTCACAGCCTCTGAAAGAGCCATTGTCCACAACACACTCCCTACTTAAACTGAAATACAACACCTGAAAAGCAACCACAATATGCTCACTCCTCACTGTCTTTAAGTTCACTAAGCCAATCCAATAGTTAGACTTTTATCCCCCTCGAGCCCCAATTTGTTATGGGTTTAGAGAACCTCAAAGTGTATCATGGAGTTCACCTGACCCACGACTTTTACTAGATTGTAGTATGGGGAGCACACGGCCCACTCTTCAGGTGTGGTGCAGCAAAAATTTTGAAGTAATTTTTAAAGCCAAACAATGTTTATCCTATGAATTCAGTTAACCTTTTTAAAACATACAGTGAACATCTTAGCACCCATCAATTCAAATACACCCCCCAAAGAATGCAACACTCTTAAGTAATCCTTAAACTTTCCTTTTAACATCTTTAAGACAAAAATCTTTTTTACAGAAGCACATCAGGTTTAAATTCTCTACTTAGAGCAGTTATCACTCTGAATTCACCAAATGATCTAGAGATAGTATTTAGATGGCAGAGAGATCAAAATTACACCTTCTTTGGCTGGCTTCAGCTCCAACACTAAAACGAAACCAAAAAACACAGACACACCCAAGCTTTTCCTCAAAACGAAACTAAAAAGCAGAGCCAGAGCTCAGCTCAACCCACACTCTGACATCGCTACAGCCACTTGAGCAGACAAACATTTCTTAAAGTGACATTCCCATGACACAAGGCCCCAGCAGTTTCCTCCCTTGCTTCCCTCAATATGCTGGAGTAGATCCCAGCAATCCCTGGGATTCTAACGACCGTAATGCTTTTTAAGACTCCAACATCATCTTCTTTTCGATATTGCCATGACCCAGGATACCTACACATCTTTCCCTAGACTCATCATTCACCAAGTCCTTCTCTTTGGTGAATACTGATACAAAGTACTCATTTAGTACCTTGCCCATTTCCTCTGGTTCCACGCATAGATTCCCTCCTCTGTCCTTGAGTGGGCCAATCGTTTCTCTGGATACTCTCTTGCTCTTTATATACATCTAAAATGCCTTGGGATTCTCCTTAATCCTGTTTGCCAAGGACTTTTTGTGATTCTTTTCCTACTCCTAACTCCTACTTTAAGTTCCTTCCTACTTTATTTATATTCTTCAGGGGCTTTGTCTGTTCTCAGCCTTCTAGACCTTACAAATGCTTCCTTTTTTTTTTGACTTGGCTCACATTATCCATAGTTATCAACAGTTCCCAAAACTTTCCTTCCTTTTCACAGGAACATGCTGGTCCTGAATTCTAATCAACTGATTATTGTCACAAGTAGGCTTGAAATGAAGTTACTGTGAAAAGCCCCTGGTCGCCACATTCCGGCGCCTGTTCAGGGAGGCCGGTACGGGAATTGAACCCGTGCTGCTGGCCTTATTCTGCATTACAAGCCAGCTGTTTAGCCCACTGTGCTAATCCAGCCCCTATGTTGAGTTACCCTCAAATAGCCAACCCAAATCTAAATTCTTCAGTTCCTGCCTTATATTTTTGTAATTTGCCTTCCCTTATTTAGCTCATCAGCACTTTACATTTTGTACTTGTCTGGCAGATCTTCCTGGAAGATTTCCATGGGAGTGGATGCAATCACCAACTGAACAATTCTGTCTGCTCTGCATTTGAAAAATCACAATGGGAGTCGCATTGTGGGTGGGT
This sequence comes from Scyliorhinus torazame, assembly GCF_047496885.1. Lineage (NCBI taxonomy): Eukaryota > Metazoa > Chordata > Chondrichthyes > Carcharhiniformes > Scyliorhinidae > Scyliorhinus > Scyliorhinus torazame. The sequence goes on from NC_092708.1 coordinate 76,164,962, forward strand.
TTAGCGGGGTGTTTCCCAGCACTCCTGCTATCGAACCAAACCGTGATTTTTTTTCAGGCCTCAGCAGGGAACACCCCAACAAGGCCGCACTTGCCTTCATTTCCTGCAAAGAGCAGCTCCGCTTGTCAGTGCAGGAAGAGATAGGGACGCCATTTATAAATGATATCCCGATCACCCAACGCGACCCGCGGAGCACCCAAACCTACCTGTTGGGGAGTCCTCTAGACACCAGCACCTCACCTCATAAGGGCAGGGCATCCCTGGATCCGATTCCTGGCGTGGGCAAAATGCCACCTTGGCACCAAGATATTGCCAGCCTAGCTCCCTGGCAGTATCCCTGCCAGGGGCACCTTGGTACTCCCCGACTGGCGCTCAGATGGCACTGACAGACTGCCCAGTTGGCACTTACAGAGTGCCTGGCTGGCAGTGCCAAGATGCCCGGGTGGCATCAGAAGTGCCAGGGTGCTACCCTTCCCAGAGGCTAACCTGGGGGCCTCCAATCACCTGGGAGACACCCCCAAGTGCTATTTCCCCTGGACCCTGCTTGTGGAGACCAGTGCTAAACGGCACCCAGCTGGGGTCTTTTCGGCGAGGGGATTCGATCCCGGACACTGGTTAGATCCGGCGGAGAAATATTTAAGTGTGACTAACATTATGGGCGTGATCCAGATCGCGATGCCTCATGAGATCGAACAGGATCTCGCGAGGCGTGGCGAGCTGGGAAAATCTCGGGAGAAGCGTCTCGTGAGATTTATCGGCTGTGTCGCATCCCAACTCGGGAGCCACGTGGCCGATAGATCAGATCCATTGAGTTTCTCTTTTCTCTCCATCTGCTGATAAATTGTTCAATGGATTCAGTAGGTTGTTGTTAAAATAACATGAACTCTAGTCGATTAATATGAAAGTTTAATTTGTCTTCCAATATAGCCTGTATCTTTTTGGAGATTGTTTAGCTCTTCTGCTATAAATCCTGATGTGTTCAACCTGTGTAGACCTTCATTCCCAATTGCTGGTGAATATATAGCTTGTCTGGTTCAAAGACATTTGAATCAAGAAACCATAGCTCTGTACATAGTTTAAACATACTGTGAAGTCAGATAGGAGGCCAGCTGCAACCCAATCTAAATTGGAGAATTTTGTGAACTTTTTGACAATATTTCTTTCACCTTCATTTCCCAATAGTACCTACATGAATGTCGTTGCAGCTGTTTTGTATGCTTTTCAAAAACTCCGCTGGTTCTCAACGCAACCTGCACTGGCCTGGATTTTCTGAATGGTTTGTCTGCCTCTCCTTCGTTTCCTATCATTCTGACCCACGCTCTGGCCATGCACCTGTCCAGACTGAGCTAACCCAATGCTGGAAAAACATGCTGTATTTATTTATTACTTCTCGGCACATGTTAAAATATATGGTGACATAGTGATTAGCTCTGCTGCCTCACTGCACCAGGGACCTGGGTTCAATTCCAGCCTTGGGTGACTGTCTGGAGTTTGCACATTTTCCCCACTTCTGGTTGAGTTTCCTCTAGATGATCCAGTTTCATCCCACATTCCCATGATGCACAGGTTAGATGGGTTGCAGGGATAAGGCAGGGGAGTATTTAATTTAATTTGTTCATGAGATGTGGATGTTGTTCCAGCATTTCTTGCCCATCCCTCTTAGCCCTTGGAGTGAGTGGCTTGCTCGGCCATTTCAGTGGGGGGCAGTTAAGAGTCAACCACATCACTGCGTGGGTCCGGATTCACATGTAGGCCAGACTGGGTTAGGATGGCAGATTTCCTCCCTGTAGGACATTAGTGAACCAGATGGGTTTTTATGACAATCGGCAATTGTTTCATGATCATCATCATCAAATTTTACCGTCTGCCATGGTGGGATTCGAACCTGGGACCCCAGAGCATTACTCTGGGTGTCTGGGTTATTAGTTCAGTGAAAGTAACACTACACCACACTCTTCCCTGGGCCAGGATAAGGTGCTCTTTTGGTGCAGATGTGATGGGCCGATTGGATTACTTCTGCACTGTAGAGAGTTTATGAAATATACATGGATAGAAAGTGTGAAGACATCAGAGCTCCGTGTGTCAATGTTCTGCTCCAGACTGAAGTGAAACTGAGACTGGCTCACATAACACACCTCCTTTAAAGTGATGGCCTGCTGTAATCTCTTAAAGGTCTTATTACAACAATGAACAGCATGTTCAGGCTCCTCAGCTGTTGTCTTCTTTGGAGGGTAAATACCTAAAGGCCCGAACTGAGGTTTTGGCATTGGTAGACTGAATAAGGTCACTGAACCTCTTCCCACACTGGATCTAGTTTCTGTGAACAGTCCTCTGTCCTCCGACTAAGTCAACAAACTCCATCCATGCCTGCTTGGTCCAGGAGGGCAGCCTTCTCCTGTTACCCTTCCGAGGATCTCACTTCTCTCCCACTGCCTTGAGGAGGATGTCGGTCTCTATTTGTGAATCAAGGGGCTACCCTGCCCCATTTCAAGGCCTCTGCATCTCCTGAGACATCTTTCTGCTGGTTGACAATGCAATTAAATGTTTGTCGTGGTCTGTTTAAATTGGGCAGCACTTGCACAGTCCCACCTCAAGTCCCCTACGACAGTCGCGTCTGCTAACTGGCCACATAACCTGCCTTTTAGCCAATTAGTCGTCTGCTAATCGGGAGACTGTGACTGCTTCCCCCAATGGGTGAGCTCTGAAATCTGTTTCCCGTCCATGAAGATATACCCCCCCTGCCTGTGGACAAAGTTGTATAAAAGTGTCCATTTGGACAGGGAGAAAGAAGGGGAAAAATGGATAATCTTCACACAATGAGCTCTATCAAGTCAAAAGGTAACAGCACTTTCTTTAGATAATCAGGCGGCACAGTCAAAAATCTAACTGTCCAGGATGTAATCAGAGATGTAGGAAGTGTAATCAGCTGAGTCATTCTGAAATTGTTTTTTACACCATTGTTAAAGCAGTGATGACGAGTTATAAATCAGATGATAAGGAGTCATTGTCCTCTGAGTCAGTTATGCATAATGACATAGACAAATCATGGCTGGCAAACCTGAAGATAAATGGCGATATCGTAAATTTTATGATTAATATTGATGCCGACATTACCGCCATACCACAGCACGTCTAGCACAGCGTTCCAGTTAGAGCAATCAGATTTAATACTGCAAAATCCTGGAGGGATATTAGATTGGAAGGGACAATTTATGGTGCAGGCAGCATACAAGGGAAGAAAGTACAGGTGTTGAATTTTTATGATCAGTTTCACATGTTAATGATCTGCTAGTCCAACAGCCGAATACAAGTTGCGTTTAGTGCAGAGAGCAGAGGAGATAACTGCAATATGCCTGGTGATGTTGAGAATCTGAAGTGTAAGAATTAAACAGATTCTAAAAAGGCTAACATACTGCAGAATAAATTGAATCTACAGAATCGTGTATGCAAGAGTACTGGTTATTTTTGTTTTAGGAAGGCAAATTTCGGATCTCTGATAATCCTAAGTGCTTGGATGAGGCTGAAAAGTGGGAAAGATTTTTTGTACATTGATGAATATTGACTCCCAAACTGACGGAAGCATTTATTTTCCTCATTGGTTGCTTCATCTGGGTTTTGGCAGATATCACTGAATGTACAAAATGCCCTGCTGACAACTTTCATTATCTCCTTTGGTCAGCTTTCTTTCTGATGAGTCCCATTTGGAATTCTGTCAGCAGCAGCTGACGTATTTCAGTGCAAAATCTCCTGGAGACTAGAATCAGATAAAGTCCATAATACACATCTGGAGACAGCAATAAATGGTTTCCTGAAGTCAGAACTAAAATTGAACAGGAGTAAATGGCACCCGCAAAGCCTATAAATTAAGCCACTTTTCAAGCACCAAAGATGAATTGCTGTAATGGACGGTTCAAATATAGGCTGCTTACCTCCCTGGAACAGGCCTCAGATAAGCCTGACATAAGTTGGTGAGGTGGGGACAGCAGGAAGGGGATAATCATAGTTAACCGATGGCCAGTAGGAATGCTGTGTTGGTGAATGCATCAGTTCTGCACTTCTTGGCTCTACATCAATATAAAAACAAATAATTACATTTGTATTTTCAGTGAACAAGTTTCATCCGTATCAAGAAAACCTAAATGAATAAATCAATTTTAAAACACAATATGGGACTCTGTTTTCCACATTCAAGAGATCTGTCTAAAGTAGCTTTCCCAGGTGCCTTTAAAATGACCTGCCCCGATGTTTTGAAAGTTCAGTCTTGTTGTACCCCTGATGGGCAATTTCTACTCACATGTGAATGTGAATATTATGGTCGCTTCAACAGTGAAGGTAGAATTAAACCATATCCAGTGAAATATTAACCTCCACCAAGAACATTGTTGCATCACATCAGCAACGTGTTAGGTTATTAGATTTGTCACAAAATGACAGAAGTATTAAACGCTTATAGAGCTAAAGTAGTAAAGGTTTAAAGCTTTAGGCTTATTCCAGGGATTGCATTGAATAACGGCTGGGTAATGACCACCTTGAATAAAAAAGGGCCTGACTAGTCTTTCCCACCCACCCTGACACTCGGTGATATTACTATCATCAAGTTCACTACCTTCAAAATCCTGGGAGTCACCATTGACCAGAAACCCAACAGGATCAGCCATATCATAGCCACCAGGATCAGCCATATCATAGCCACCAGGCTACTGGAGCAAGTTAGAAGCTGGATATTCTTCGAAAAGTGGCTCATTACCTGACTTCTTAAAATAATTATAATAATAATATTTATTAGTGTCACAAGTAGGCTTACATTAACACTGCAAAGAAATTACTGTGAAAATCACCTAGTAGCCACACTCTGGTACCTGTTTGGGGACACAGAGGGAGAATTTAGAATGTCCAATTCACCTAACAAGCACGTGTTTCGTGACTTATGGGAGGAAATTAGAGCGCCCGGAAGAAACCCACGCAGACATGGGCAGAACGTGCAGACTCCGCACAGACAGTCACCCAAGCCAGGAATGGAACCTGGGACCCTGGCGCTGTGAAGCAACAAGAAGACCAAGGAGCTGATCATCGACTTCAGTAAGCATAGCACGACACACACTCCCATCTGCATCAATGGCTCCGAAGTGGAGATGGTCGATAGCTTTAAGTTCCTGGAGGTCACCATCACCAACAGTCTGTCCTGGTCCACTCACGTTGATGCAACAGTCAAGAAAGCCCAACAATGTCTCTACTTCCTACGGAAGCTAAAGAAATTTGGCATGTCTGCATCGACTCTCACAAACCTCTATAGATGTATGATAGAGAGCATCCTATCCGGCTGCATCACAGCTTGGTATGGCAACTGCTCAGTCCAAGATCGCAAGAAACTGCAGAGTGTGGTGAACTCAGCCCAACGCATCACACAAGCTTGCCACCCCCACATTGATTCTGTATACACGTCCCGCTGCCTCAGGAAGGCAGACAGCATTATCAGAGACCCCTCCCACCCAGGCATTGCCTTCTTCCAGACCCTTCCATCAGGCAGAAGGTACAGAAGTCTGAAGACCCGCACATGCAGACATAGGAACAGCTTCTTCCCCACAGCTACAAGACTCCTCAACGACTCCCCCTCAGACGGATCTGTTCTCTGTAAGAACACTCGGTGGGATTCTCTCAGCCCGGGGCCGGGCCAGAGAATCGCCATGACCGCTGCGAATCGCACCACAGCGTCCCGGGTTAGGCCGAGCAGCCGTCACATAAATCCAGAGTCCCGCCGGCGCCATTCTAACTTGCTCCTAGCCGGCGGGACCTGGGCGTTGTCGTGTTAGGTACTCTGGTCTGACACTGGCTGCAACTGGATGCAGCTTAGATCAGAAACAAACTCCAGGCCTTGAAGTTAGTTCAATCAGGTTTATTGAACTGATAGCACAGTTAGCACAGTTCTCTGTGAGTTTGACTCTCTGCTAACTTAAGTGCGGTCACTCTGTCTGACTGAATCAGACTAGTTCTTAGCCACGTGGTGGAGGTGTGAGATTGTAACAACACCCTTGACTGACTCTCTAGATGTTCATCAGTGGAAAGAGATGTTCATCAGTGGAAAGAGGCAGAGTGTGAGTACCTTGTGTCTTTTATAGTCAGATCCCACCCCTGAGTGTCCTGCCTGCTTATTGGTCATGTCCTTTTCTCTGTGTCCATTAGCTGCTTGTCTGTATATCATTATGTGTGTGTCCGCATATCATGACATCTCCCCTTTTTTCATGTTTGGATGACATATGTGAACATATTTACAAGAATAGGCCAATATTAACATATGTACATGCAGTGGATGTGAACATATGTACATATGAAAACAGCTGTCTAATGCGAGAACACAGAACAAAGCAAACAGAACAAATGTTCATAAGTCCAGTCTCTGTGGCTTACGTCTGATCCTGGTCGACCGCTGGAGAGGTGGTGGTGGGGACGACATCGGCTTGATGGGCGGGATTGAAGCCTGACTGGTGGCCTCGTGAGTCGAGGTATCAGGAGATGGCAAAACAACAGAAGGAAAGGGAGAAGAATGTGGTTGCGGGCAGGCAACTTTGCGCAGTGCTCGTCTGTTTCATTGCACAACAGAACCATAAGCCAGACGCACAACATACGAGCGGGGGGCAGCCTGTCGAACAACGACAGCTGGAGCTGACCAGCCTCCATCAGGGATCTTGACCCGAACAGTGTCTGACGGGGATAACGTGGGCAAATCGGTGGCATGAGCATCATAGCCCTGTTTTTACCGGTCTCGGAGTTGCTGCACCTTCTGCAGCACTGGGTGGTGATCCAGGTTGGGCACGTGTATGGCTGGAAGTGTCGTTCGCCAGTCCCTGTTCATCAGGAGTTGAGCCGGCGACATGCCAGTGGACAGTGGGATTGCCCTCTATGCAATCAGCGCAAGGTGAGTGTCAGACGCAGAAACGGCAGCCTTGCAGATGAGCTGCTTCACTATGTGCAACCCTTTCTCAACTTTTCCATTTGACTGCGGATAGTGTGGGCTGGAAGTGATGTGTTTGAACTGATACGACTGGGCAGAGACCATTCATGGCTGCTGAAGCACGGGCCATTGTCACTCATGACAGTGAGTGGGGTACTATGCCTGGATATCCTCTCCTTACAGGCCTTGATGACGGTCCGAGATGTGTGGTCTGAGAGCTTCATGACTTCAGGGTAATTGGAAAAGTAATCAATGACTAACACGTAATCACGACCATTTGCATAAAAGAGGTCAATGCCAACCTTGGACAACGGAGAGGTTTCGATTTCGTGCTGCTGAAGTGTCTCCTTACTCTGCGCTGGCTGGAAGTGGTGACAGGTCGCACAGTTAAGGACCATGTTCGTGATGTCCTGGCTGGTCCTGGGCCAGTAGACAAACTGCCTGACTCTGCGTCTGCACTTTTCCACACCCAGGTGGCCCTCATGGATTTGACGGAGCACCAAGCTCTGGAGACTGTGTGGAATTACAATCCGGTCCAGTTTGAGGAGGATACCATCAACAGTCGTCAGGTCGTCCTTTAAATTGAAAAATTGAGGGCACTGCCCTTTTTGCCAGCCATTGGCTAGGTGTTGCATAACACGCTGCAAGAGGGGGTCTTTGGCTGTCTCCTCACAGATACGAATCACCTTCTCATCAGATGCCGGGAGGGTGGTAGCACACAGCTGCACCTGTGACTCAACCTGTGACTCAATTTGCCAGATGACGTTCAGTCGTTCACTAGGCACGGTGATGGAGTGGGACAGTGTACCGGCAATGATGAGCTCCTTGCCAGGCGTGTAGATCAGGTCAAAGTCGTACCTTCTGAGTTTGAGGAGGATGCGTTGCAACCGAGGCGTAATGTCATTAAGGTCCTTGTGGATAATGTGGACCAGGGGCCTGTGATCCGTCTCGACTGTGAATGTCGGCAGGCCGTAGACATAGTCGTGAAACTTGAGAATGCCAGTGAGATGGCCCAGGCATTCCTTCTCGATTTGTGCATATCTTTGTTCGATGGGCGTCATTGCCCTTGATGCGTAGGCAACCGTTGCCCAGGATGAAGTGTCATCGCGTTGCAGCATGACGCACCGACGCCATCCTGGCTCGCATCTGTCGAGATTTTTGTTTCCCTGTCTGGGTCGAAAAATGCCAATACGGGTGTCGTGGTGATTATGGCTCTCAGCTCCAACCACACTGCCTGATGGGCCGCCTTCCACTCGAAGGCAGTGGACTTCTTCACTAGGTTTCGTAGGGCCGTGGTGTGTGTGGCCATGTTTGGGATGAACTTGCCCAGAAAATTGACCATGCCCAGGAAGCACAATACCGCCTTCTTGTCTTCCGGGACCTTCATGGCTGCGATGGCCTTGACCTTGTCTGTGTCGGGGCACACGCCCTGCTGAGAGATCTGGTCTCCTAGGAACTTGCGTGTCGTCATGCCAAAGCAACATTTGGCCCTGTTCAGCTTCAGACCATTGGCGTGGTCACGGCGGAATACCTGCTGGAGACAGGAAACATCCTCCTCAGGGGTTGTGGACCATATGATGATGTCGTCCATGGACACACGAACCCCTTCGATGCCCTCCATCATCTGCTCCATGATGTGATGAAATATCTCCGATGCCGAGACGATACCGAACGGCATACGGTTATAGCAGTACCTGCCAAATGGTGTGTTGAAAGTGCAGAGCTTTCTGCTGGACTCATCCAGCTGGACTTGCCAGAATCCATGTGATGCATCTAACTTCATGAAAAACCGTGCATGTGCCATCTCACTGGTGAGTTCTTCCCGCTTCGGGATGGGGTAGAAGTCACGCATTATATTCTGGTTGAGATCCTTGGGATCAATGCAGATGCGCAGGTCTCCAGAGGGATTTTTAATCACCACCATCAAGCTGACCCAGTCAGTCGATTCGGTTACCCTGGAAATGATCCCCTGCTGCTACAGCTCCTTGAGCTGTTCCTTCAGGCGCTCTTTCAGCAGAGCCGGGACTCGGCATGGTGCATGGACCACTGGTTTGGCATCAGGTCACAGTATGATCTTGTACCGATATGGCAAAGTGCCCATCCCGTCAAACACATCTGGATACTCAGTGAGGATGTCGTCAATGGCAGCTTGAAGATCCACATTGGAGGATGTCGTTGAATAAACCCGCTGCACCAGGTTTAGCTTTTTGCAGGCATGCGGGCCCAGTAGGAATGCTCTGTCTGGCTTGACAATTTCAACCCTTAGCCGTGCATGTGTACTCCGGTTGGAGACGAGTAGATGGCAGGACCCCAGTGCCGTGATGGCATTACCGTTATAGTCCAGGAGCTGGCAGGCTGCTGGAAGGACCTTGGGGGGCTTCTTGATGCGTTTGAAGTCTGCCTGTGAGAGGAGGTTGGCAGAAGCACCTGTGTCCAGCTTGAACTGGATGGAGCCGCGGTTGACCTGCATCACCGCACGCCATTTGTCCTCCGAATCCACAGCGAGGATGGACTGAATGTGAGATGAGTTAGGTGTGGCATGTTCACGTGTCCACAGTTCGGGCACGTCATGACGTTGGCGTCGTGACGCGGTGTACGTCATCGCACATGCGCAATGCGGTCAGCAGATGTCTGCACCTGTGCAGTGTGGGTGTCGGCCGCTTCGTTATCCCATTCGTATCGCGCATGCAAGGGGCTCGAGGAAAAGCGCGCAAAATGGCCGCTGTCTTCAATGCTGAGGCGCTGGATCCGGGAGATGACCTGCACACTCACTGCCTCGTGGGAGGCAAGTTTCTCATTTTCAGCCGATTTGTATTGGGAATACCGATTTTTTGCGTGCTCATGCATTGTACATGTTTCAATCGCGACTGGCAGGGTCATATGCTTGATTTTTAAGAGCTGCTCTCTCAGAGGATCAGAGTGAACTCCAAACACGATTTGGTCTCTGATAATGGAGTCAGCAACATCACCAAAGTTGCAGGACAGCGCTAGCAGGCGGAGGCTAGTTAAGAAGGCATTGAAAGATTCATCTTTACCTTGCAGACATTGTTTGAATATGTCGAAGATTTCATTGGTGTCCGCTTCACAATGACTATCGAACTTGTCCAGGATGGTCTGAAACTTTGTCTTGTCCTGGCCTTCGGTGAAGTTAAACGAGTTGAAGAGTTCAATGGCTTGATCACCCGCAGTTGAGAGGAGAAGCGCGATCTTTCTTGCATCAGACGCACCCTCGAGGTCTGAGGCTTCGATATACGGCAGAAGCTTTTGCTTGAATATCCGCCAGTTGGCACTGAGATTGCTGGAGGTCCTGAGCTGGTGAGGAGCCTGAATCTTCTCCATGGTGCCGGGATACATTTGCTGGGCGTCACGGAACGGACTGAGGTAAGCCACCTTAAATTAGTAGTCTCCTGGTATCATGTCGTGTTAGGTACACTGGTCTAACACTGGCTGTAACTGGATGCAGCTTAGATCAGAAAGATGCTCCAGACCTTGAAGTTAGTTCAATCAGGTTTATTGAACTAATAGCACAGTTAACACAGTTCTCTGTGAGTTCGACTCTCTGCTAACTTAAGTGTGGTTACTCTGACTGAATCAGACTAGCTCTTAGCCACAAGGTGGAGGTGTGAGATTGTAACAACACCCTTGACTGACTCTCTAGATCAGTGGAAAGAGGCGGAGTGTGAGTGCCTCGTGTCTTTTATAGTCAGATCCCACCCCTGAGTGTCCTGCCTGCTTATTGGTCATGTCCTGTTCTCTGTGTCCATTAGCTGCTTGTCTGTATAACATTATGTGTGTGTCTGCATATCATGACAATCAGTCCATCATCTACTAGCCTTAACATCCATACTCCCCATCACGGGCATACTGTGATTCCAAACTATCTAGAAATTACAATACCATAACTCACCAAGGCTTCTTCAGCAGCACTGCCAAAACCCTGACCATTTAGAAGGACAAGGAGAGGTGGTGCACAGAAACATCCATCATCTTGAATTTCCCCACCAAGTCACATATGATGATTTGGACATATATAATCATTCCTTCATCATTGCTGGATTGAAAGATTACACTTCCTAACTGAAGCATTATGGAAGTAACTTTGCCACACAGCAGAGATTAAAGAAAAAAACGCTACTTCAAGATAAATTAGGAATGTGACCTATTCAACAATCTCTTTCCCTTTCTGGTGATATTCAGCCTGAAGGACATTCTGTCCCAAGGGGAGAAGAGTATCTCACTCCTCCTGTCCATTGACTGCCTCAGAGCGTACAAGACATCAGAGAACCTATAGTCTGATTTGAAAGGCATGCAGCCATTTCTCTCCTTATAACCTTTCACATATGTTCACAGCCAGTGTTGGTTGCCTTTAAATAGCCTCAGAGATGCTTGATAACTAGCCCCCCCCCCGCCCCACAACCAGCCTGTTGTCAACAATCAGCCAGGGACTCACTGGCTCCATATTTTAATCATGATAATAATGAACATTATACGCTGCTTGGAACAACACTTGCTGGTGTATCCAGTGAGGAACCCAATCATTATAAGCCTATTTTTGGATTCAATCAAATGTATAGACGCTGGAATGTTACCTGGAGCAAGGCACTGCTATTGACTAAATTTTCAAACTGCTTCTTAATCAGTTTATGCCCCTTGATTTCGACGCCCAAATGGTTGTTTTCAGCAGAATGACTGGCATTGCCAAGGCACTATAAGGTACTGAAGAATACACATTTAGAAGACCTTTCAATTTTTCCAAGACCCAGTATTGCTCACAGTGAAATAGATCAATAATTTCACAGTTCACAGAACCACCAGCTGAATCCATTTGCATTGACACCAGGCTGTGAAAAAGTATCAGTAAATCCAAGCTGTTGCATTTATGAATGAGCATTGTTTGTAACATAAAAGCTGAAACCATTGCAATTATCTTTGTGGCCCCATGAAAGGAAATGCAATTTATATACTTCTGTTTCAATATACTTTACTTGTTAAAGCCATAATATGACATGACTCTCATTTCAATATACTGCAACTTGAAAGTAAATTACCAATTTAATATGTTGCAGCTAATTTGAGGTTTGCATGGATTGAAAAGTACAAATATACACTGTTGAAAATTGACATGTTTTTTCCTCCTTCTGCACTGTAAATTCTATGATAATCTATGAAAATTCACTGTTGACTCAATGCAACTGGAAGCTGACCTTGGAAACCTTGAACTAGTCAATGGTGAACTAATATTTGATCGTGGAGTGAAAAATCTAAATCACTGCATTGTGTGGTTGATATGAGTAAATCAACCTAGATACTCACAGTGTGAACATCTCTTGAATCTAATTCAAAATGTGATAGCTGTATAGTTCACAGAAAGAATAGAACTAACTCTTGAGTCTTGCACGAATTGCAGCCCTGTACGTCGGTAAAACTAATATTACACAGTACATTTTATATTTTCTGGTACATGGGACAACACATCATATTAAATTTGTGTGAATTCAGGGCAGCAAGGTGGTGCAGTGGTTAGCACTGCTGCCTCACGGTGTCGAGGTCCCAGGTTCGATTCTGGCTCTGGGTCACTGTCCGTGTGGAATTTGCACATTCACCCCGTGTTTGCGTGGGTTTTGCCCCCACAACCCAAAAGGGGCAGCACGGTAGCCTTGTGGATAGCACAATTGCTTCACAGCTCCAGGGTCCCAGGTTCGATTCCAGCTTGGGTCACTGTCTGTGCGGAGTCTGCACATCCTCCCCGTGTGTGCGTGGGTTTCCTCCGGGTGCTCCGGTTTCCTCCCACAGTCCAAAGATGTGCAGGTTAGGTGGATTGGCCATGATAAATTGCCCTTAGTGTCCAAAATTGCCCTTAGTGTTGGGTGGGGTTGCTGGGTTATGGGGATAGGGTGGCGGTGTTGACCTTGGGTAGGGTGCTCTTTCCAAGAGCCGGTGCAGACTCGATGGGCTGAATGGCCTCCTTCTGCACTGTAAATTCTATGAAATGTGCTTGGTTGGTGGATTAGCCACGCTAAATTGCCCCTTAATTGGAAAAAATGAATTGGATACTCTAACTTTGTTTTTTAAACTTGTGTGAATTCAAATTTTGGGGGGGGGAAATATTTTATTGAGGCATTAATAATTTTAACAATTTTAAACATCAAATTTCAACAAAAACAGAAACACAACAATATAACCTACAACACCCCCCCCCCCCCCCCCCCGAGCACAAACCCAGCCAACATGGCTCACACAAACATTGCCATCTTCCCCAACCACTCCTCTATTGGTTCTTCTATCCTTACTCGTCTCTCCCATGCCTTCCCCCCCTTTACCCCCTCCCCCCTGCTGACAGGTGAATTTTTCACGAAGAAGTCGATGAACAGCTGCCACCTCCAAACAAACACCTGCAACGAACTCCTCAAGGCGAATTTAATTTTTTTGAGTCTGAAAAACCGTGCCATGTCACTAACCCATACCCCCGACTTTGGGGGTTCCGAGTCCCTCCAGCCTAGTAAGATCCGTCTCCGGGCCACCAGGGAGGCAAAGGCCAGGACGTTGGCGTCTCTCACCGCCTGGCTCCCGGGTTTTCCGACACACCAAAGATCGCCAACTCTGGACTCGGCACCACCCTCACTTTTAAGACCTCTGACATGACGTCAGCAAACCCCTGCCAGAAACTCCTCAGCCTCAGACATGAGTAAAATATATGGACAGGTTTCACAGGACCCCTGCACAGCACCCGCACCTATCCTCCACCTCCTCAAAGAACCTGCTCATGCAGGCCACAGTCATGTGTGCCCTGTGAACCACCTTAAACTGTATCAGGCTGAGCCTGGCGGACGACGAGGATACATTAACTCTCCTCAGGGCTGCCTCCCATGCCCCACCCAGCTCTTCTTCCCACTTTCTCTTCACCCCCCCTATTGGGGCTCCCGCCCATTCCATTAGCTGCTTATAGAACTCTGAGACCTTCCCCTCTCCTACTCCTGTTCTCGACACCACCTTAGCCTTTAGCCCCTGGGGCAGCAAGTGTGGGAAGGTCGAAACCTGCCTCCGCAAAAAGTCCCTCACCTGCAGATACCGAAAAACATTCTCCCCGGCAACTCAAACTCCTCCTCCAGCTCCTCCAGCTCGGGAAATCCTCATCAATAAAGAGATCCCCAAAACTCTCGATCCCAACCCGCTGCCACCTCCGAACCCCCCCCCCCATCCAGACCCCCAGATGAACTGGTGGTTATCACATATCGGTGTCCACACCAACGCCCCTCATGTGATGCCTCCACTGTCCCCACACCGTCAGGGCTTGTGGCGTACCGAGCTGGCACGGACAGCAGAGGTGCCGTTAACAATGCCCCCAGACTCGTGTCCTTACATGACGCCGCCTCCATCTGCTCCCAAACCGACCCCATCCCCATTTCCTGACCATCGCAATATTCGCCGCCCAATAGTAATTAATGAAATTTGGAAGAGCCAGCCGCACCCCACCACCCTCCGCTCCAACAGCACCTTTTTCACCCGCGGGGTTTAACCTGCCCAAACAAATCCCGAGATCTCTGCATTCACTTTTTTGAAGAACGCCTTGGGGATAAAAATTGAGAGGCTGTGAAAAACAAACAAAAACCTTGGGAGGACCAGCATTTTAACCGTCTGAACCTGCCCTGCCAATGACAACGGGAGGACCAGACGGGGTCCCACCACCGAAGTCCCCACTCATCTGTTCTACGAACCGACCCAAATTCAGTTTAGGAAGCTCCTCCCATTCCCTGGATACCCAAATATCGAAAGCTCCATCCCAACCCATCCATCCCATCTCACCCAATCTCTTTCTATGGATCGCAAAGGCCTCACTCTTACCCATATTCAATTTGTACCCGAAAACCGGCCAAATTCCTCTAATATCCCCATAATCTCTCTAATACCCCCCCCCTCCAGCGGGTCTGAATTGTACAGAAGTAGACCGTCCGCGTAGAGTGAGACCCTGTGCTCCACCCCCCCACCACCCCCCGTACTATTCCCTGCCAGACCCTCGACACTCTCAATGCCAATCCCAACGGCTCTATAGCCAAGACAAACAACAGTGGGAAAGTGGATATCCCTGCCTCGTCTCCCTGAAGTAATCTGATCTCACCAATTTGTCCGCATACTCACCACCGGTGCCTGGTATAGCAACCGGACCCAATCCACAAATCCCTGCCCAAACCCAAACCGCCTCAGGACTTCCCATAAGTATTCGCACTCCACCCAATCAAAGGCTTCTCTGCGTCCATGGCCACCACCACCTCAACCTCGTACTCCTCTGGAGGCATCATAATTACGTTAAGCAACCTCCTAATGTTGGTCGCCAAATGCTGCCCCTTACGATCCCCATGTGGTCCTTTCCAACACCCCGTCTGGTCCTCCCTAACACCCCTGAGAACTTCTTATAAAATTCCACCGGGTACCTGTCCGGTCCCAGGGCCTTACCCGATTGCATCGCTTCCAACCCCTCTACTACGTCTACAAGCCCAATTGGGGCCCCCAGACCTCCACCAGCACCTCATCAACCTTCGGGAACGCCAAGCCTTCCAGAAACCGCCTCACTCCTCTTCCCCGGCTGGGCCTTCGCCTCGTACAATTTGCTGTGAACCTCCCTAACACCCCATTCACCCCCGCCGGGTCCAAGACCGTGTTCCCTCCTGTGTCCTTCACTTTCCCAATTTCTCTCGCCGCCTCCTGCCTCCTCAACTGGTGCGCTAACATCCTGCTCGCTTTCTCCCCATACTCATATACCGCCCCTCTCATCCATTGCAACTGCCCTACTGCCTTACCTGTGGATAAGAAACCGAATTCCATTTGCAATCTCTGGCATTCCTTTAACAGCTCTTCCTCCAGGGCCTCTGCATAGCTCCTATTCACCTGCAGGATTTCTTCCACTAGTCTTTCTATCTCAACCCGCTCTGCCTTCTGCCTGTGTGCCCGAATCGAAATAAGCTCCCTCCTGACAACCACTTTCGGGTGCCTCCCAAACGGTACCTGGTGAAATCTCCCCCTTGTCACTAATCTCAACATACCCCCATATGGCCTTCCTCACCTGCTCACACACCTCTTCCTCTGCTAACAGTCCCACATCCAGCCTCCATTCCGGGCGCTAGGCCCTCCCCCCAGTGCGGGGCATAGTCCGAAACCACTATTGCCGAATACTCAAAATCTACCACCCCCGCCAACAACGTCTTATCCAATATGAAGAAATCTATTCAGGTGTACACCTTGTGCACATGAGAGTAAAAAAAAATGTATTTCACCCTTGGCCTCCCAAATCTCCACAGATCCCCCCCCCCCCCCCCCCCCCCACCCCCCCCCATGTGCTCCATGAACTCCCAAAGCTCCTTAGCTGTAGCCGACACCTTCCTCGAACTCGAGCTCAACCGGTCCAGTCTCGAATCCAGGACTGTATTAAAGTCCCCCCAATAATCAGCCAATGAGAGTCCAGGTCTGGAATCTTCCCCAGCACCCTCCTCATAAATTCTACATCATCCCAGTACGGGGCATAGATGTTTACTAACACCACCGGCATCCCTTCCAATTTCCCGCTTACCAAAACGTACCTTCCCCCAGAGTCCACCACAATATTTCCCACCTCGAAAGCCACCCGCTTATTAACAAAAATTGGCACCCCCTTAATTTTATAGTCCAATCCCGAATGAATTACTTGCCCAACCCATCCCCTCCTCATCCTAATCTGATCCCCCATCTTCAGGTGCGTCTCTTGTAGCATGGCCACATCCACCTTCAATCGCTTTAAGCATGCAAACACACAGGCCCTCTTGACTGGTCCATTCAATCCTCACACGTTCCATGTAACCAGCCTTGCTGGGGCGCAGCCTGCCGATCAACCATAGTCCCTCTTGGGCCAGCCTCCACCCCGTGTGCTGCACCCCCCAGGCCCGCCCTCTGGCACCCGCTATCATCGATCCTCCCCCCCCTTTAAAAGCCCTTCACCTGTCAGCAGTACTGCCTGTCCCACCCCCATCCCCCCACTGACTTTCCACTCACCCCTCCATTGCACTTCCGTGAACTAGCCCACCAAGCTAGCCTGGCAGCCCCCACCCATGGCGCCTAGCATCCTACCCTCCACTGATTCCCCTCCCACCGCACTCCAACATTAGTGCAAACAACCAAAACAACCCTTCCCCAAGCCCAAACAAAGAGACCAACCTCCGATTCCCAAACAAAGAACACACCTGATGCCGAAAAAGAAAGAAATGGCCCCAAACAAATGTTTACAAGTAGCATCATCACAGCATCTCCACCAAAGTTCAAAGTCCACCTTCTCCTACACAGTCCATTGTCTTTTACAAAATCTACCGCCTCCTCCGCTGAGCCAAAGTACAATACCCGCCTTTGTAGGTCACCCACAGTCGTGCCGAGTACAGTAGTCCAAACTTCACCCCCTTCTTGTAGAGGGATGCCTTGACCTTGTTAAAGCTTGCTCTCCTCTTGGCCAACTTTGCACACAGGTTCTGGTACACTTGGATTTCACTGCCCTCCCAGGTACAGCGCCTCATCTGCCTGGCCCACCTCATTATTTGTTCCTTCTCAAGGAACCAGTGCAACTCCACCACCATCGCCCTCGGCAGCTCGTTCCCCTGGGGCTTCCTCATTAGCACCCTGTGCGCTCGATCCACCTCCAAAGGCCGTGCAAACGCGCCCTGTCTGAGCAGCTTCCCCAGCATCCTCCCCAGAAACGCGCCAGCATCAGTTCCTTCACTGCCCTCCGGCAGACCCATGAACCTTATGTTTTCCCTGCGTGACCGGTTCCCTAGGTCTTCAACTTATCCTGAAGCCGTCTCTGCTGATCGTGCATCAGCCCCATCTCCGCTGCCATCGAGGCAAACTGCTCCTCATGTTCCCCTGCCACCTCCTTCATCTTCTGGATTGTCTGACCCTGGGCCGCCAGCTTCGTTTCCACGGGTTCGACCACCGCCTACCATCATCGATCCTTCTCCCCTTACACCGCCCTGATGGAATTCACTACCCGGGCCAGGTCCTCCAGACTCTCCTTCCGATGCTGGGTGAACTTCTCATTCAAGAAACTCACCAGCTGGTCCGTCAACCACTGAGCTGGCAGGGCCGCTCCCTGCCCCTCCGCCACCTCTATGTGTGTCGCAGGCGCCACACCAGCTCTAACCGACCGATTCCCTCTTTTGAAACTGCTTCTGGCCCTCAGCTCCATACACCTGAGGGTCAATCTGTTCCATTCACTATCTTGCAACTTTTTGCCACCTCACATCCACCTGTTAACCAGGGAAAGGTCCTAAAAAAAAACCCATGTGCATAAGCCACAAAATCTGTGACCACTCACTCCATGGCCGCCACCGGAAGTCGTGAATTAGAATTTTATGTTGCCGAGTTCCTTTTCGAGGCGCAAAAATGAGTTTTCCTTTTCAGTCGATTCACATCATTTCTATTGGCAATCTGGGAAGCTCATTGACTTCTTTTCAGTGCAAGGTCACAGAGTGCAGGCACTTTAGAGTATGCCAAGGAGTGACCTGAGCCAACTTTAACCACATACTTTCTAATTAAATGTCTGCATCGTCCCACACAAAGCTGCCCAGAAGCAAATTATTTATTCTGACTGGTGTACTCCATCTCACCTCTGGAGATCCGCAGTTGGATGTGATCCAAGACTAATGAAGGTAACTTTCCACTGGTGACTGTAATAGGTTATCCATAATTAATAATACAGTGCTGCAAACCTAAAGCTCAATAACATAGTGCCATTGTTTCAAGAGAAGAAAATAATAAAACATGCTGGAAATCAGTCACTGTTTAAAAACTGAAGCTTAGTATTAACCAATAGAATTCCTACAGTGCAGAAGGAGGCCATTCAGCCCATAGGATATGCAGTGATATTCCGAAAGAGCACCCCCGCCCTATCACCATATCTTGGCGCAGCTAGACACTAAGGGGCAGTTTAGCATGGCCAATCCACCTAACTTTTTTTATTCGTTCATAGGATGTGGGAATTGCTGGCTGGGGCAGCGTTTATTACCCATCCCTCATTGCCCCTTGAGCTGAGTGGGCACTGCACACCTTCAGACTGTGGGAGGAAATCAGAGCACCCGGAAGAAACCCGCACAGACACGGGGAGAATGTGCAAACTCCACACAGACAGTCACCCAAGGCTGGAATCGAACCCGGGTCCCTAACGCTGTGAGACAGCAGTGCTGACCACTACGCCACTATGCTACTTTTAACCCAATCTGCAACTGAAACGCTGAAGTAATATTTAGTCTATATTACATGATGTTGTTGTAATTTTGATGTATTAGAATTTATGGGCAGCTTTTTCTGAAAATGCCCGCCCCGGGACCAGAAATTCCCTCCTGATGTCAATGGACAGTTTGCTTGTCTGTCAATTTATCCTTGATGAGGCAGGACTGGAAGATTTAGGCCAATATTTCAAATATCCAATTGCTGGCAGATGGTAAAATCGGTAAGAAAGTAAAGGGAGCCTCAAAGATGTGAATGATCTCAGGGAGAGGTTCCCCCAGTGTGCACCTTCAGAAGGAGATACCCCCCCCCCCCCTTTCCTTCTGCCCTTCCATCAACTTTGGTGAAAAAAAACCTTCCCAATCTGGCCCACCTTCCACTACACATCACATTATGGCAGTTAAGGGCAGGAGGCCCAGTGGATTTTTCACCCACTCTCAAAAATATGGGGCTAGGTTTGGGATGGGGAGGAAGGAAGTGGGCTACCTATTTCATTTACCTCGCCGCCAAAAACACACCTGCCTGGGAGGCTGGAAAGTTCTATCCCTTTGTCTCTTTTTTCAGTAGTATGCCAAGAAAGTTCAATTGTTTCAAAGTTATTCAGCAGTACCTGCTATTTGACTCTAAATTCACAGTTTGAATCTATGTCTGAAGTTGATATAGATTGGTAAGATGATTTAGAGATAGACAGTTGACAAGCTTTTAATATTATACAGTCAATTTATTCATTAGATGAAAGCCTATATATCTCCACCGTCTACCTCCACTGAGGGTTTAGGGCAAGGGCTTTTCTGCTGGGACATGTAACAACTAAACAAGGAGCATTACCTGCAGCAGCACCAGCTGCCGTCTCCACAGTCACATGCCCTTGCACAGTGGCCACTGAGATAGAGCTGGAAGCAGGCAAGACCCCCAACAGAGGGTCTATAGGCCGAGAACCATCTCTCTCAACATCTGTGACCTCAAAGTTCTGATGGCAGATCCATGCAAATATCTGCATCTGCATGCCTTAATGAAAACTGCAAGAAGTCTTACAACACCAGGTTAAAGTCCAACAGGTTTGTTTCAAACACCATGCTCCTTCCTCAGGTGAATGAAGAGGTATGTTCCAGAAACATATATACAGACAAAGTCAAAGATGCAAGACAATGCTTAGAATGCGAGCATTTGCAGTTAATTAAGACTTTACAGATCCAGAGATAGGGGTAACCCCAGGTTAAAGAGGTGTGAATTGTCTCAAGCCAGGACAGTTGGTAGGATTTCACAAGCTCAGGCCAGATGGTGGGGGATGAATGTAATGCAACATGAATCTAAGGTCCCGGTTCAGGCCGTACTCATGTGTGCAGAACTTGGCTATAAGTTTCTGCTCGGCGATTTTGCGTTGTCACGCGTCCTGAAGGCCGCCTTGGAGAACGCTTACCCGGGGATCAGAGGCTGAATGCCCTTGACTGCTGAAGTGTTCCCCTACTGGAAGGGAACATTCCTGCCTGACGATTGTCACGCGATGTCCGTTCATTCCGTTGTCGCAGGGTCTGCATGGTCTCGCCAATGTACCATGCTTCGGGATATCCTTTCCTGTAGTGTATGAGGTAGAAATGAAAACTGTCTTCTTAATGGACACAGTGGGCGCGTCGCCCGTTCTGACACCTGAATCGGCAGCTGGAGAAGCGTGAGGATCGCTGCTCCTAGGGGCCTGTTGAAGCCGTCGTAAAACGCGACGGCGCTTACGACAGCGGCAACGCTTAGCCTCAGGATCAGAGAATCCCGCCCAAAATGTGGCAAGGAAAGGCGGCATGTGCCAATTTTAAGGTGCATAATGCGGTAGAGAATCTAGCAGAATATAAAATGAACAGAGGACATCTCAGAAAAGGTGTAAAAAAAAGCACAAGGTAGTGCATGTGAATAGATTAGTGGCTGACATGAAAATAAAACCTTTGATAAGCATGAAGGGCGGCACGTGCCGCAATGGTTGGCACTGCTGTCTCTCAATGCCAGGGACCTGGGTTCGATTCCGATCTTGAGTGACTGTCGGTGTGGAGTTTGCATGTTCTCCCCATGACTCTGTGGGTTCCCTCCAGGTGCTCTGGTTTCCTCCCACAGTCCAAATATGTGCAGGTTAGGTTGATTGCCCATGTTAAATTTCCCCTTATTGTCCAAAGGTTAGGTAGGGTTCTGGAGATAGGGTGGGGAAGTGGGTCGAGGTAGGGTGCTTTTTCAGAGGATCGGTGCAGATTCGATGGACTGAATGGGCTCCTTCTGCACTGTATTGATCCTATGATTCTAAGCACATTGGATGGAATTTTCCTTTTTAATGCAGAGTGTCGCAGTGGGTGGAAGAAGTGGGCTTGAAGTCGCTGGCCTCAGGATGACTTTCTCTGCCAGATTGTGACATACGATCAAAACAACAATCCAAGGGGTGGGTCCCACAATGTCACACTTGGGGGATGGGCTCAATTAGAGCCCCCCCGCGCATAGCAACTTAGATGTTTTAAACACCGGGGCACTTTTTTTAAAGGCCACCCTGATACAAAAAAATTAAACAGAACATCGATCTCTCCATGCACCTTCCCTGCAATGCAACACCACTCCCACCATGCAATCACCCCCATGCAATACGCTCTTGCCACCACTGCTGCTAAGAATTTCCCCTGGCACTGGTCCCTGGCAGTGCCAAAGAAGTGCAAGGGGGCAGTGCTGGGGGCAGTGACAGGAGCATGTCCGAGTACTGCCCAAGAATGACCTACTTCCCCCTGAGTGAAACACTCACTTGAGCTCGTCTGTTAGGTTCTGCCATCAGGTGTACACCGTGGGAGAGCAGTCATAATTCACATTAGCGTGCCCTCACTCCGGCATTAATAAATAATATCACGAGGTGGAGAGGTGGTGGAATATGAAAATGAAAATCGCTTATTGTCACAAGTAGGCTTCAAATGAAGTTACTGTGAAAAGCCCCTAGTCGCCACATTCTGGCGCCTGTTCGGGGAGGCTGTTACGGGAATTGAACCGTGCTGCTGGCCTGCCTTGGTCTGCTTTCAAAGCCAGCGATTTAAAAAATATCAGGTGTTGAGGTCTGATAATTAGATTGAAATTTATTCTAATAGGGTTTCCAACATTCTACTTTTGGAATCCCGTTATGTCACTGGTGGGGGGGGGGGGGGGGGGGGGGGGTGGCGGGAGAGACAAAAGAACCTTCAAGGAGGCTCTTACAATTAAGGTTTTGTTTTAGGTTTGGGGCATTTTAGACCCCCTTTAAAAGTTTTCTTCATTTGTTGAGAAACTGTCGACTCTATGATGTGACTAGAAGACTGTTCCACGAACCATTTTTTCTAAATAAATTTAGAGTACCCAATTCATTTTTTTCCAATTAAGGAGCAATTTAGCGCGGCCAATCCACCTATCTCTAGTTACATCATAGAGGAGACAGTTTCTCAGCAAATTGAGAAAACTTTTAAAGGGTGTCTAAAATGACCCAAACCTAAAACAAAACCTTAATTGTAAGAGCCTCCTTGAAGGTCCATCAAACATGTTCAATTCATGAAAACTCACCATAGTGATAAATTTGATCTGGGGAGTCACCAGTTCTGTTCTTTAAACCAATGCAAAAGATTGCAGAAACTGGATTTGTGCTGGACATAGTTTGGACATAAATTTCACAAAATTGATGCCAGATGGGAAATTGTCCTGAGGTGGTATTTCATTGTCACCCAGACAGAAATGTCAGTGTAAGAGCAGCCTCCTGAGCCGACTGCGCTATTCTCTTGAAGCACAATGTAAGTTTGAGGAACAGCAACTCGTCTTTCAATTAGACACTTGACAGTCTTCCGGTATCGGTGTTGAGCTCAACAATTTCAGTCCATAGCCTCTGCTCCGCTGTGTTTCCATTTCTTTGCTCATGTTGTTTTGCTATCAATCAGCAGCACAGTTGCTCTAGGCACATCTTTTGTTCCTTTTCTTACCCTTTACCATTCCCTTTGGCTGTTTTTGGTCATTTAATCTCTCCTGACTTTCACTCTATCAGGAAACTTCTTTTTGTCCTTATCCTGCCTACCCCTTGCTCCAAGCCTATTACATCTCTAGCTTTTTGCAGTTTCTGATGCAAGCTCACGGGCCTGAAACGTTAACTCCAATTCCTTCTGTAGATGCTGCTGTAATCTGCTGAGTATTTCCAGCATTTTCTGATTTCATTTGATCTCAACAAAGAACTTGATCTGCTGCAT
This sequence comes from Scyliorhinus torazame, assembly GCF_047496885.1. NCBI lineage: Eukaryota > Metazoa > Chordata > Chondrichthyes > Carcharhiniformes > Scyliorhinidae > Scyliorhinus > Scyliorhinus torazame. The sequence continues at coordinate 76,188,368 of NC_092708.1, forward strand.
CACTGAAATTATTCAAAATTATTGCAATTATAAAAATTGAAGCTGAGTGACTGGACTATTATTGCATGCTGGCTACCTTATCAACTTTGCATTGTTAATCATCCAGTTATTGTTTTGCAAGATAATAGAACTAGATAATGATAATAAGCTTAAGTTCTGACAGTCAAAACAATAACAAAGCACTTAAACAATGGACACAAAGGAAGGGAAAGACCATTATGACTGAGTATTCAATAATGTATAGGAAAATTGCTTTAATTTTTTTAACCTTAATCAGAAACAAATTTTTAATGTAAGATATTATTAGTTAATAATTAAAATGCACACTTTTTGATACAGAAATAAAGTACAATTTAGCTTTAAAATAATATTATTCCATGCATAGGGTGGCATGGTAGCACAGTGGTTAGCATTGTTGCTTCACAGCGCCAGGGACCCGGGTTCGATTCCCGGCTTGGGTCACTGCTTGTATGGAGTCTGTACGTTGTCTGTGTGGGTTTCCACAGGGTGTTTTGGTTTTCTCCTACAACTCCCGAAAGACGTGCTTGTTAGGTGAATTGGACATTCTGAATTCTCCCTCAGTGTACCCGAACAGGCGCTGTAGCATGGCGACAAGGGGATTTTCACAGTAACCTGATTGCAGTGTTCATGTAAGCCTACTTGTGACACGAATAAAGATTATGAATAATTATTGTATCTGTTGGTTTGTTTCCCATTTCTTTCATCATATAAAACCAATGCAAGAATCAGAAGTTCAAAGAAGCCAGTAGGGATCGAACTTCAATATTGCTAGAATCTGTGTAGCAATGCATTATATAGAACTGTACGAAGTCTTACAACACCAGGTTAAAGTCCAACAGGTTTGTTTCAATGTCACTAGCTTTCGGAGCGCTGCTCCTTCCTCAGGTGAATGAAGAGGTCTGTTCCAGAAACATATATATAGACAAATTCAAAGATGCCAAACAATGCTTGGAATGTGACCATTAGCAGGTGATTAAATCTTCACAGATCCAGAGATGAGGTAACCCCAGGTTAAAGAGGTGTGAATTGTGTCAAGCCAGGACGGTTGGTAGGATTTCGCAGGCCAGATGGTGGGGATGAATGTAATGCGACATGAATCCCAGGTCCCGGTTGAGGCCGCACTCATGCACGGAACTAGGCTATAAGTTTCTGCTTGGCGATTCTGCGTTGTCGCGCGTCCTGAAGGCCGCCTTGGAGAACGCTTACCCGGAGATCAGAGGCTGAATGCACTTGACTGCTGAAGTGTTCCCCGACTGGAAGGGAACATTCCTGCCTGGTGATTGTCGCGCGATGTCCGTTCATTCGTTGTCACAGCGTCTGCATGGTCTCGCCAATGTACCACGCTTCGGGACATCCTTTCCTGCAGCGTATGAGGTAGACAACGTTGGCCGAGTCGCACGAGTATGTACAGCGTACCTGGTGGGTGGTGTTCTCACGTGTAATAGTGGTATCCATGTCGATGATCTGGCACGTCTTGCAGAGATTGCCATGGCAGGGTTGTGTGATGTCGTGGTCACTGTTCTGAAGACTGGGTAGTTTGCTGCAAACAATGGTTTGTTTGAGGTTGCGCGGTTGTTTGAAGGCAAGTAGTGGGGGTGTGGGGATGACCTTGGCAAGATGTTCATCGTCATCAATGACGTGTTGAAGGCTGTGAAGAAGATGCCGTAGTTTCTCCGCTCCAGGGAAGTACTGGACGACGAAGGGTATTCTGTCGGTTGTGTCCCATGTTTGTCTTCTGAGGAGGTCGGTGCGGTTTTTCACTGTGGCGCGTTGGAACTGTCGAACACCGACAACTGCCAATCTCCAGACGCAATTCTGCAACTCATCCGCTTCATTCTGGTTCACAACGTCTTCACCTTCGACAACAAGTTCTTCATCCAGACGCACGGAACAGCCATGGGGACCAAATTCGCACCCCAATACGCCAACATCTTCATGCACAAGTTTGAACTGGACCTACTCACCGCACAGGACTTACAACCGACGTTATACACCAGATACATCGATGACATTTTTTTCCTTTGGACCCACGGTGAAGAATCACTGAAACAACTACACGATGACGTTAAAAAGTTCCATCCAACCACCAGAGTCACCATGGACTACTCTCCAAAATCAGTTGCATTCTTGGACACACTCGTCTCCATCAAGGACGGTCACCTCAGCACTTCGCTTTACCGCAAACCCACGGATAACCTCACGATGCTCCACTTCTCCAGCTCCCGCCCTTAACACATTAAAGAAGCCATCCCCTATGGACAAGCTCTCCGTATACACAGGATCTGCTCAGATGAGGAGGAGCGTAACAGACATCTACAGACGTTGAAAGTTGCCCTCGTACGAACAGGATATGGCACTCGACTCATCGATCGACAGTTCCAACGCGCCACAGTGAAAAACCGCACCGACCTCCTCAGAAGACAAACATGGGACACAACCGACAGAATACCCTTCGTCGTCCAGTACTTCCCCGGAGCGGAGAAACTACGTCATCTTCTTCACAGCCTTCAACACGTCATTGATGACGATGAACATCTTGCCAAGGTCATCTCCACACCCCCACTACTTGCCTTCAAACAACCGCGCAACCTCAAACAAACCATTGTTTGCAGCAAACTACCCAGTCTTCAGTACAGTGACCACGACACCACACAACCCTGCCATGGCAATCTCTGCAAGACGTGCCAGATCATCGACATGGAAACCACTATTACACATGAGAACACCGCCCACCAGGTACGCGGTACATACTCGTGCGACTCGGCCAACGTTGTCTACCTCATACGCTGCAGGAAAGGATGTCCCGAAGCGTGGTACATTGGCGAGACCATGCAGACGCTGCGACAACGAATGAACGGACATCGCGCGACAATCACCAGGCAGGAATGTTCCCTTCCAGTCGGGGAACACTTCAGCAGTCAAGGGCATTCAGCCTCTGATCTCCGGGTAAGCGTTCTCCAAGGCGGCCTTCAGGACGCACGACAACGCAGAATCGCCGAGCAGAAACTTATAGCCTAGTTCCGCACACATGAGTGCGGCCTCAACCGGGACCTGGGATTCATGTCGCATTACATTCATCCCCCACCATCTGGCCTGCGAAATCCTACCAACCGTCCTGGCTTGACACAATTCACACCTCTTTAACCTGGGGTTACCCCATGTCCGCATCTGTAAAGATTTAATCACCTGCTAATGGTCGCATTCCAAGCATTGTTTGGCATCTTTGAATTTGTCTATATATATGTTTCTGGAACAGACCTCTTCATTCACCTGAGGAAGGTGCAGCGCTCCGAAAGCTAGTGACATCGAAACAAACCTGTTGGACTTTAACCTGGTGTTGTAAGACTTCGTACTGTGCTCACCCCAGTCCAACGCCGGCATCCCCACATCATTATATAGAACTGTCAGTGTAAATATATTGCTGTGTTTTCACCCTGTAGCCATATGTTGAGATGTGACCGTACATCATTATATTTTCCGAAAACACAGAATGTGTCAAAAACACTGAAGAGTAACAACATCCGAAATATATTTTATAGGGTTCTAATTCTATTAGCAATTTCAGAATACTACTGTATTTCCTGAGATATTGCTTGTGCTGAATCAAAGGATATTAAAGTCAATCTGAAAAATTGGAGGAATTTTATAGACCAAAATGTGACGCAATGCTTTTAGTTTACTTCTATTAGAGCTTTCTTGGCCATGTTGGGGAATATTATGCTTCATAAAAATTGGAACATTATACCATGCCTAATATATTGCACAATATATTATTATGCTGTTAAATTGTGGTCTTTAAGTCAATTTGAGGCTAATTGTTTTAAATAATGAGCTGACTTAGAGGCTGTGTGGGATTTTCTGGCTGCTTCTGCCAGTTGGATCTTCTGGTCCCGCCAAAGGTGCTCTCCCTCCCCAGTGGGCTCCCCAGTAGGTCAGCCGGCGAGCAACGCAAATGGCCATTTACTTTGGCGGGACTCGAAGTACTCACCCACAGCCAATGGCAAGCTGTAGGGAGGGGGCAGAAAATCTGGGCTTTTTGTTGCTCTGTACATCATAAAGCCAAATAGAAGATAATTACTTCCATTTAAAAAAAAAAACATTTCTCAGAACATGGCAGCTCTTAGTTGATGATAATACCGGACAAGTGAAATTCCAGAGTGAAACCTGGCTTGATGGGTCCTAACTTTTTTTTTTAGAAAACATGGAGGTCACGTTATGAACAAATTCACAAGAGTCTGCTGGTGAACTTTTAATACAAAGGATAAAACATTTATTGAACAAAACAAATTAACAATATTGCACCTGACAAAAAGGTTTTTAAAATCTCAATAAAAACACAAGAAAATGATTCATATTCATAAGTTCATTAGATATAGGAGCAGAATTAGGCCATTTGGCCCATCGAGTCTTCTCTGCCATTCGATCATGGCTGATCTCATCCTGGCCTTAACTCCACCATCCTGTCCATTCTCCATCACCCTTCAACCCATTACCAGTTAATAAACTGTCTAATTCCTCTTTAAATTTACTCACTGTCCCAGAATCCACCGCACTCTGGCGCAGCAAATTCTACAGATTCACAACGCTTTGGGATAAGTAGTTTCTCCTCAACTGTGTTTTAAATTTGTTACCTCTTATCCTAAGACTATGGGGCAGGATTTTCCGTTGTCTGATGCCGATATCGTAATTGGCGATCAGACGGAGAATCCCTTCCGACGCTCAAGTAGGGGGCGGCACCGGTTTGACGTCGGTTTTCGATTCTCCGCCCCATCTGAATTGGCGTCATTGTGTCGCATGCCGTTGGAATGGTGTTGGCGCATCATCGAAAAGGCCTCTCACGATGCTCCGCCCCCGGTGAGCTCAGTTCCCGACCGCGCAGATGGCGTGTGGTCTGAGCGGACTGTGCCCAGCAGCGCCACACTCGGCCGGGAGCCATGCCGCTGGCCGGTGGGGGGGGGGGGGCGTCCGTGAGGGCTGGGGGGACTGGTGAGGCGTGGCCAGGGGGTGGCCTATGGAGTGGTATTTGGTGGGTCAGGTCCACGCACGGCCGGCACCATGTTGTATGGCACGACTTCTGCAGGTCATCACCATGCGTGGCCATGGACCCGGCAATTCTCCATCCGTTTTTGGCTCGGGATCTGGGAGTTTCACCCGCCGCCCCTGCTAACCGCTCACCGGTCCCGGAATCGGTGAGGGTTGGGCGCCGATTTTGGCGTTGTAAAACACCTGCTGAAACGGAGAATCCAGCCCATGATCTCTCATTCTAGAATGCCCCACAAGACGAAACATCCACTCCACATCTGCTTCATCCATATCTTTTATCATCTAGTATACCTCAATTTGATCTCCGTTATTCTTCTAAATTCTAGAGAGTATAGGCCTAAACTGCTCAACCTCTCTTCATATGACAAAACCCTGGGGCTGTATTCTCCGCCATCGGGATGCTCCATTTTGCCGGCAGCCCAGGGGTTTTCCAACAGCGTGGGGCTGCACCACAATGGGAAACCCCATTGACCAGCCGGCGAAACGGAGCATCTTGCCGGCGTGCTGAACCAGAAATCTGGCGCGGCGGGATGGAGAACCCAGCCTCTTATCTCTGGAATCAACCTAGTGAACATGCCTCCAATGCCACTACATCTTTCCCTAAATAAGGGGACCAAAACGGTGCACAATACTCCATGTGTGGTCTAACCAATGCCTTGTATAGTTGCAACAACACTTCCTTAACTTTATGCTCTATTCATTTAGCTATAAATGCCAACATTCCATTCACTTTCTTTATTATCTGCTGTACCTGCATGCTAGTTTTCTGTGACTAATGAACGAGGACCCCAGATCCCTCTGCAATGGAGCACCCCGAAGTCAATCCCCATTTAGATAATAAGTTGCCTTCCCCTTTTTCCAACCAAAATGCATGACCTCACACTTATCCACGTTAAACTTCATCTGCCATATTTTGGCCCACTCTCCGAACCTATCTGTATCCATTTCTAAGGTTTTTATTTCCTCATTGCAACTTACTGTCCCACATATTTTTGTGTCATCTGCAAATTTGGCTATAGAATGATTCATCACTGTATCCAGGTCATATATATGGATTGTAAATAGCCTGGACACAAGGAACGAACCCTATGGCACCCCACTTGTTACATCTTGCCATCCAGAGAAAGACCTATTTATCACGACTATCTGTCTTCTATAGTCACAATTTCTTCACCCTTTACAGGCATGTACAAATTCAGAAAGCTATAATTAATTTACCATATCTATCCTTTACTCTGATATTCAGGATAAGTGTCGGTATACTTGAACCAACTAGCAAATGTGGATAGACTCCAAAGTAAATGACAAATGCAACCAAAGCAGATTCTATTGATTTCTCAACAACCCACCCAGATGCTTATCACACTGTGAGCCAACCGGTCTCACTGGAACTCTGCTTTTATCACGAGGCTTCCCACTCTCCATATTTTAAGAGCTCACCCTGGAATGCTCGCCAAAGATCAATCCCACTCGACTGTCTTCAACGAGGATCCACCTCCAGAATATTAATCTTTCCTTCTAAATTCCTTTCCTCTGGATCTCCACGCACACTCAAACCTCTATTTCTTATCTCTGTCTTTCTCCCTTTCCTGGGGACTGTATTGTGGGACCTATTTCTGTCCCGACCCCTGGTTTGGGATCATCTTGGTTTGGCTCCTTCCCTAGTCCTTCTCGGGACAAACTCTCTCCAATGGAACTCTGTTTCAGGTCCCATGACCTGCTTTTCATGCAATTTCACTGTTTCCTTCCTTGTCTTCTGCGCAAGTGAGCAGGACTGGTTCCTGGTCTATAGAATGAAAAAATATTGACTGCACATATGCAGACAAATTCATGGCTTGTGCATTCGTGAAAGTAATGAGTTGTGCATGTGCAGCCATCTCACAGCTGGTGCATGCACAGAAGACACAAAAATTGAAAAAGATTTGAACTGCGCATGTTTAGCCAATTTGTGGCCAGCGCATCTGCAGAAGCCCCAAGTCCCACTGGGAAATGGAGTTCCTGAACTCCAAACTCCTAATTTAAATTCAAGTTAATTATCAGATTCGTTACAGCAACACAATTGACCATGCTTAAAGTGGATAGTGTACGCCCAAATCAGATTGGTGTAAAACAAGCTTAGATTAGATACATTGGGTCAAGGCAAGAGAATTTTTCTACATCATGGTCACTTTTACAGATGCTACTTTTTTTATTCCAGATTCTTTTTTAAGATGAATTCAAAGTGCCAACATATGGATTGAATGTTCTTTCTATTATTCATCCAGCCATCTGTATTGCTATTCTAGGAACGTAATCACGATATTACTGTGCACCTTTTAACATGGCACTTGGTCATTAGCAGATTCACTACCTGTGTGGCTCCAATATCACAGCCGGCATATAATTTAAGCCTGAAATTCTCCCGTCCTCTGCAGTGATTTTGGCCAAATTAAGCTGGAGCGAACACTACAACCCAATGGAAACTCCAAACTCCGTTGACTTACTGTTTAGTGTATCCTTATAAGTGGGCCCAATGTTTATTGTACTTTTAGAGTCATATCCTTGAAGTCCTTCATTGCGGACATTTCACTCATTAATGCAATTACCTAAATTCATGTCGTGCAATTGAGACACATTCGGATTGATTCTACAGATGACTCCTCATCACAACAGGTTGATTGGAGGAATGGCATGGGGCCATGACATTTCTACAAATGATTTGTACATGGGCACAAGAAGAAAATTTATATTTACTAATAATGCCAAATAAGTGGAAAAGGCAAGCTGTGAGGCATAATGCAAATATTTGTAGAGAGGCAGGCAGCTTAGCACTATATCTAAATGGGTCACAGATGAAACCCATGAGATTAAAGGGGCAGCAGCAGGGATACAAAATTGGCTAAAAGACAGAGAGCAGGGCAGTGGGGAATGTTTATTTTTCAGACTGGAGAGAAATCCCCAGGAGTTGGTATTAGGACAGGTGTTTGTGATATAAATGACCTGGACTTGGTTTAATTTGGAAGTTTGCAGATGGCATGGAATTGTGAGTCAACAAAAGTAATCAACTTCAGGAGGATGCAAACACATTGGTAAATTGGGCAGATAAAATGGCAGATGAGATTTACTGAAGATAAATGCAAATATTTTTTTTTTCTGGAAGAATGGGGAGAAATGAAATTGTATAATTTTTAAAGAGGATGCAGAGAGAGCTGAGGTTGCACATACACAAGTCTGTAAAGTTAGCAGGGCAAGTTGATATGTCCGTTATAAAAAACACTCAGGATAAGTGGCTTCATGAGCCATGAGTCCTGATGTTATTGAGGCTGCATATTCAGAGCATATGGGATGGGGGAAAGAGTTATGTACGGAGTTCTGATCATGACTGCCTCTGGGATGGGAAAGTCTGCACCAGAAAGGGAAAGGGTAGAGGGGTAGATGTGGTGGTTGAGGAGATCACAGTTGGACATAGATGGTGGTCATGGCATTTGATCACAATTGTGGGAGCAAACAGATCACGGGGTAGCTTGTAGTGCAGGACTAAACACTCCTGCACCTCCTGGACCACAAGCAGTTCTGCAAAATCATTTAGCTAATGGATTCAGATCTTCTCGACCCTTTTAACTGATGGGTAAGGTCAGCAGGGCTTAAAAATAAAAACATATTCTATCCTTACAATATTTCAGTGACTGACCCACCTTCTGAGAATTAGTTAAGTACTCACTCCTATCCCACTTGTGTTCACACATAAGCAGTGGTTTAGATGGTTGGGTTCCTTTTACAGATTTTGAACTTTCTAGCTTCCTACCAAATACAACTATCTCCCCCTCCCCTAAAACCCCTGCCCACCATTTTTGATGTTTAAAATATCTCCTTACAATACAAAAGCAAGGACCTTACCTCCATCATAAGGTAGGAGTGGGGTTTGCTAATCATTATGTTCAGTACCATTTGTGATTCCTCAGATACAGCAGACGCCTGTGTTTGCATGCGGCAAGACCTGAACAGATTTAGGTTGACAAGTGGCAAGTAATACTTCAAATAAGTACAACACAATGGGTGCAACCTTCCCAAAATTGCAGAGTGTCGGATCAGGTGAGCAAAGATATGTGAAACTCGTTGGCTTCACAGCTGCCTCAGCGCACCTGAGTAAACGGCATTCTATGCAATTTCAGAATACTGACGAGGATCACAGAGCCAGCTGGAGGGGCTGGGCCTAAACGTGCCAGCAATTCCAAGAATCTGAGATTGAGACGCCACTTTTAAAGGGATCCGCAATCTCAAAATTAAATTTAAGGCCCTTTCCAGTGGTGAAGTGATTTGTGCCAGTGTGATGTCATGCCACTGGGGGAGGGGTGAAGGGACATTGTGGGCGGGTGGTACAGCACCAGTCCAATAACTAGATGATAATGTATTTAAATTTATGGAAATAAGGTCACCGCTTTCGCTAGGTGTGAATCTGATGGCATTTCCTGCAATGGGGATGATCTCAAACTGTGATCTTGCTGGAGAAAATTCTGTTTTTGGCCACTTGCGAAATTTAACAGCCATTACGGGATTTTCACCCACAAACAACAGGACCACTAAATCGCAGCCAATGATAATTTCAAAAAAGAGAGAATCTCACCATCTCCCCTTGACATTCAATGGTGATAGGTAAATGTGCTAAACCACTGTTAGTGTATAAAATGTAATAAATCCACCATTATTCCCCAGACGGCTGAAGCCCACCTGGCCTTCAACCACATCAAGGCAGATATTGCCAAAGCCACAATGCACGCTGTGGACGAGTCCATTCCTTTCCAGGTGGAGAGCGATGCGTCATGCTTTGCCCTGGCCACTACCCTCAACCAGGAGGGCAGGCCCATGGCTTTCTTCTTCCGTACCCTCCATACCTCCGAAATTCGACACTCCTCCATCGAAAAGGATGCACAAGCCATTGTAGAAGCTGTGCGACATTGGAGGCATTAGCTGGCCGGCAGGCGATTCACTCTCCTCACTGACCAATGGTTGGTTGCCTTCATGTTTAATAATACACAGCGGGGCAAAATCAAGAACGACAAGATTCTGAGGTGGAGGCTCGAACTCTCCACCTACAACTACAATATCTTGTACCGACCTGGGAAGTTCAATGAGCCCCCAGATGCCCTATCCCGCGGTACATGTGCCAGCACACAAGTAGACCGACTTCGGGCCCTCCACAATGACCTCTGTCACCCGGGGGTCACCCGTTTTTTCCATTTTATCAAGGCTCGAAACCTGCCTTACTCCATCGAGGAGGTCAGGACCATGACCAGGGACTGCCAGGTCTGCGCGGCGTGCAAACCACACTTCTATTGGCCCGACAGAGCACACCTGATAAAGGCCTCCCGCCCCTTTGAAATGAAATGAAATGAAAAAATGAAATGAAAATTGCTTATTGTCACAAGTAGGCTTCAATGAAGTTACTGTGAAAAGCCCCTAGTTGCCACATTCCGGCACCTGTTCGGGGAGGCTGTTACGGGAATTGAACCATGCTGCTGGCCTGCCTTGGTCTGCTTTCAAAGCCAGTGATTTAGCCGTGTGCTAAACAGCGCCTCAGCATCAACTTCAAAGGGCCCCTCTCCTCCACTGACCGTAATGTGTACTTCCTCAACGTTGTTGACGAGTATCACGATTCCCCTTTGCCATCCTATGCTCTGGCATGCCCTCTGCCACCGTCATCAAGGCCCTGCACAGTCTCTTCACCTTGTTCGGGTTCCCCACCTACATCCATAGCGATCGGGGTTCCTCCTTCATGAGCACCGAGTTGCGTCAGCTCCTGCTTAGTAAGGGCATCGCCTCAAGCAGGATGACCAGCTACAACCCCCGGGGAAATGGACAGATGGAGAGGCAGAACGCGACGGTCTGGAAGGCCGTCCTCCTGGCCCTATGGTCTCGAAGTCTCCCAGTTTCCCGCTGGCAGGAGGTCCTTCCCGATGCGCTCCACTCCATCCGGTCGCTCCTGTGCACTGCCACCAACGAGACCCCTCACGAACGTATGTTTGCCTTCCCTAGGAAGTGCACCTCAGGGGTCTCGCTGCCGTCCTGGCTGACAGCTCCAGGGCCCGTCCTCCTCCGGAAGCATGTGAGGAGTCTTCAATCGGATCCCCTCGTTGAGAAGGTCCTGCTCCTCCATGCCAACCCACATCATGTGGCACATCATGACGGGCGGCAGGACACAGTCTCCCTCCTGGATTTGGCACCTGCAGGTTCCCCAGCGACCATCACCACCACCCCCGACCCTACATTGTCTCCCTCCACCACTACCCAGCTACTTCAAGATTTGGCACCCGCAGGCCCACTGGCGACCATCACCACCACCCCCGCCCCTGCACCGCCCCTCCCTCCACCGACTCAACTCCTGGTTGAAGAAGAAGACAACATGCTCCCGGGCGCGCAGGTCTCGACACCAGTGCCCACACCACAGCCGGTCTGAGGCGATCACGGTGGAAGGTGAAAGCCCCCGACAGACTCGACCTTTAAGTCCACTTCTCCCCCACTGGACTCTTTTTTTTAACAGGGGGTGAATGTTGTGAACCACTGTTAGTGTATTATATGTATTGTGGTAAACTGTTACTGTACTGCATGTATTGTGGTAAACCACTGCCTGATGGCTCCGCCTCCCCTCGGACTCGGTATAAAGGTGGCTGACCCCCGGCCCTGCCCCAGTTTGGGCTCAGTGGCCAGGAGGCTTTCTGTTTAGCTTATTAAAGCCACAGTTTTGTTCACTACTTGTCTTGTGTTAATTGATGGCACATCAGTAAAGAAAAGGTGCTAAAATGGCTGGCAGCACTTCAGATAGCGAAGTCGCCTGGCCCAGATGGGACGCATCCTAAATTGCTGAGAGAGGTAAGAGAGCATATTGTGGAGCCATTAACAGAAATGTTACAGGCCTTTCTGAGCACAGGATTAGTCCTGGGTGACTGGAGGATTGCAAATGTGACGACGCTGTTGTTTAAGAAAGGGGCAAAGGATAACCCAGGAACCTACAGACCTGTCAGCTTGATTTATTGTCACAAGTAGGCTTAGTTTAACACTGCAATGAAGTTACTGTGTAAACCCCCTAGTCGCCACATTCTGCCGCCTGTTCGGGTACACAGAGGGAGAATTCAGAATGTCCAAATTACCTAACAGCACGTCTTTCGGGACTTGTAGAAGGAAACCGGAGCACCCAGGAGAAACCCACACTGACATAGGGAGAACGTGCAAACTCCGTACAGACAGTGACCCAAGCCGGAATAGAACCTGGGACCCTGGCGCTGTGAAGCAACAGTGCTAATCACTGTGCTACCGTGCCGATAGTGGGAAAACTGATGGAGGACATTGTACGGGATGAGATAAATATACACTGAAGAGAAATATAAGTTAATAACAGACAGCCAACATGGCTTTTAAAAGGGCAGGTCATGTCTGACAAATTTAATTGAGTTCGATAATGAGGTGACCTGGGCACTGGATGAAGGTAGTGCCGTGGATATTCTATATTTGGACGTTCAGAAAGCGTTTGATACAGCGCCACATGGCAGGTTGGTTAGCAAATTAAATATGTTTGGGATTGATGGGTCCTTGTTGGCATGGATTAGAAGTTGGCTAAAAGATAGAAAACAGAGGGAAGGAATAGATGGGCATTTCTCAGACTGGAGACGAGTTGAAAGTGGTGTTCCCCAGGGCTCAGTGTTGGGACCATTGCTTTTTCTGATTCATATAAATGATTTAGAAGTGGGTGTTGAGGGCAAAATCTCTAAATTTACAGATGATGCTAAGCTAGGGCGAGTAGTGAATTGTGAGGATGATGCTGAGTGACTTCAGAGGGACATTGACACGTTGGCCAAATGGGCAGACACCTGGCAGATTAACTTTAATGCAGCTAAATGTGAGGTAAATGCATTTTGGTAGAAGAAACATGGGGAGACAATATAGGCTCAATTGTACAACTTTGAGGGGAGTACAGGAGCTGAGGGACCTAAGGGTTCAAGCGCATAATTCTCTGAAGGTGGCCAGGCAAGTTGAAACAATTGTTATGAAGGCTTATGGCACCCTTGGGTTTCTAAACAGAGGCATAGAGTATAAAAGCAAGGAAGTGATGCTACACCACAAGAAATCATTAGTCATACCACATTTGAAGCATTGTGTTCAGTTCTGGGTACCTTATTTAAGGAAAAATGTTAATGCCCTGGAGAGAGTGAAGAGGGGATTTACTAGAATGATACCAGGAAAGAGGAATTTTAGATACAAGGAGAATGGAGAAATTGGGCTTGTTGTCCTTGGAGCAGAGCAGATTAAGAGGCAATCTTATTGAGGTGTTCAAAATTCTAAACAATTTTGACAGGATAAAGAACAATATTCTGTTTCCACTAGTTGGTTTGTTAGTGACTAGAGGTCACTATTTCAAGATGATCAGCAAGAGAGCTAGGAGTGAGATGAGGAGAAACTTCTTTACTCAGAGAGTTGTTGGAGTTTGGAATGCGCTGCGTGGGAGAGTGGTGGAGGTGGATTCCATAGGAGGTTTCAAAAGAGAGTTGGATATATATTTGAAAGTGATGAATTTAGAGGACTATGGAGATAGAGCTGGGGAATGGGACTAGCTAGGTTGCTCTTTTGGGAGCTCGTGCAGACACAATGAGCCAAATGGCCTCCTTCTGTGCTGTAAATAGCAAATAACAAACAAATGGCATTACCATGACCAAATATACCACTGTCTACATGCTGGGGGGTCATTAGTGACCAAAACCTGCACTGGACCAGCCGTATAAATACTGTGGCTACAAGAGCAGGTCAATGGCTGGGAATTCTGGGGAGATTAACTCATCTTCTGAGTTTCCAATGGCTGTCCACCACCGACAAGGCACAAACAAAGAACAAAGAACAAAGAAATGTACAGCACAGGAACAGGCCCTTCGGCCCTCCAAGCCCGTGCCGACCATACTGCCCGACTCAACTACAATCTTCTACACTTCCTGGGTCCGTATCCTTCTATTCCCATCCTATTCATATATTTGTCAAGATGCCCCTTAAATGTCCCTATCGTCCCTGCTTCCACTACCTCCTCCGGTAGCGAGTTCCAGGCACCCACTACCCTCTGCGTAAAAAACTTGCCTCGTACATCTACTCTAAACCTTGCCCCTCTCACCTTAAACCTATGCCGCATAGTAATTGACCCCTCTACCCTGGGGAAAAGCCTCTGACTATCCACTCTGTCTATGCCCCTCATAATTTTGTATACCTCTATCAGGTCGCCCCTCAACCTCCTTCGTTCCAGTGAGAACAAACCGAGTTTATTCAATCGCTCCTCATAGCTTATGCCCTCCATACCAGACAACATTCTGGTAAATCTCTTCTGCACCCTCTCTAAAGCCTCCACATCCTTCTGGTAGTGTGGCGACCAGAATTGAACACTATACTCCAAGTGTGGCCTAACTAAGGTTCTATACAGCTGCAACATGACTTGCCAATTCTTATACTCAATGCCCCGGCCAATGAAGGCAAGCATGCCGTATGCCTTCTTGACTACCTTCTCCACCTGTGTTGCCCCTTTCAATGACCTGTGGATCTGTACTCCTAGATCTCTTTGACTTTCAATACTCTTGAGGGTTCTACCATTCACTGTATATTCCCTACCTGCATTAGCCCTTCCAAAATGCATTACCTCACATTTGTCCGGATTAAACTCCATCTGCCATCTCTCCGCCCAAGTCTCCAGACAATCTAAATCCTGCTGTATCCTCAGACAGTCCTCATCGCTATCCGCAATTCCACCAACCTTTGTGTCGTCTGCAAACTTACTAATCAGACCAGTTACATTTTCCTCCAAATCATTTATATATACTACAAATAGCAAAGGTCCCAGCACTGATCCCTGTGGAACACCACTGGTCACAGCCCTCCAATTAGAAAAGCATCCCTCCATTGCTACCCTCTGCCTTCTATGGCCTAGCCAGTTCTGTATCCACCTTGCCAGTTCACCCCTGATCCCGTGTGACTTCACCTTTTGTACTAGTCTACCATGAGGGACCTTGTCAAAGGCCTTACTGAAGTCCATATAGACAACATCTACTGCCCTACCTGCATCAATCATCTTAGTGACCTCCTCGAAAAACTCTATCAAGTTAGTGAGACACGACCTCCCCTTCACAAAACCGTGCTGCCTCTCACTAATACGTCCATTTGCTTCCAAATGGGAGTAGATCCTGTCTCGAAGAATTCTCTCCAGTAATTTCCCTACCACTGAAGTAAGGCTCACCGGCCTGTACAAAGAACAAAGAACAAAGAAATGTACAGCACAGGAACAGGCCCTTTGGCCCTCCAAGCCCGTGCCGACCATACTGCCCGACTAAACTACAATCTTCTACACTTCCTGGGTCCGTATCCTTCTATTCCCATCCTATTCATATATTTGTCAAGATGCCCATTAAATGTCCCTATCGTCCCTGCTTCCACTACCTCCTCCGGTAGTGAGTTCCAGGCACCCACTACCCTCTGCGTAAAAAACTTGCCTCGTACATCTACTCTAAACTTTGCCCCTCTCACCTTAAACCTATGCCCCCTAGTAATTGACCCCTCTACCCTGGGGAAAAGCCTCTGACTATCCACTCTGTCTATGCCCCTCATAATTTTGTATACCTCTATCAGGTCGCCCCTCAACCTCCTTCGTTCCAGTGAGAACAAACCGAGTTTATTCAATCGCTCCTCATAGCTTATGCCCTCCATACCAGGCAACATTCTGGTAAATCTCTTCTGCACCCTCTCTAAAGCCTCCACATCCTTCTGGTAGTGTGGCGACCAGAATTGAACACTATACTCCAAGTGTGGCCTAACTAAGGTTCTATACAGCTGCAACATGACTTGCCAATTCTTATACTCAATGCCCCGGCCAATGAAGGCAAGCATGCCGTATGCCTTCTTGACTACCTTCTCCACCTGTGTTGCCCCTTTCAATGACCTGTGGACCTGTACTCCTAGATCTCTTTGACTTTCAAGACTCTTGAGGGTTCTACCATTCACTGTATATTCCCTACCTGCATTAGCCCTTCCAAAATGCATTACCTCACAAAGTTCCCGTAGTTCCCGGGATTATCCTTGCTACCCTTCTTAAACAGAGGAACAACATTGGCTATTCTCCAGTCCTCCGGGACATCCCCTGAAGACAGCGAGGATCCAAAGATTTCTGTCAAGGCCTCAGCAATTTCCTCTCCAGCCTCCTTCAGTATTCTGGGGTAGATCCCATCAGGCCCTGGGGACTTATCTACCTTAATATTTTTTAAGACACCCAACAACTCGTCTTTTTGGATCACAATGTGACCCAGGCTATCTACACCCCCTTCTCCAGACTCAACATCTACCAATTCCTTCTCTTTGGTGAATACTGATGCAAAGTATTCATTTAGTACCTCGCCCATTTCCTCTGGCTCCACACATAGATTCCCTTGCCTATCCTTCAGTGGGCCAACCCTTTCCCTGGCTACCCTCTTGCTTTTTATGTACATGTAAAAAGCCTTGGGATTTTCCTTAACCCTATTTGCCAATGACTTTTCATGACCCCTTCTAGCCCTCCTGACTCCTTGCTTAAGTTCCTTCCTACTTTCCTTATATGCCACACAGGCTTCGTCTGTTCCCAGCCTTTTAGCCCTGACAAATGCCTCCTTTTTCTTTTTGACGAGGCCTACAATATCACTCGTCATCCAAGGTTCCCGAAAATTGCCGTATTTATCTTTCTTCCTCACAGGAACATGCCTGTCCTGTATTCCTTTCAACTGACACTTGAAAGCCTCCCACATGTCAGATGTTGATTTGCCCTCAAACATCCGCCCCCAATCTATGTTCTTCAGTTCCCGCCTAATATTGTTATAATTAGCCTTCCCCCAATTTAGCACATTCATCCTCGGACCACTCTTATCCTTGTCCACCAGTACTTTAAAACTTACTGAATTGTGGTCACTGTTACCGAAATGCTCCCCTACTGAAACATCTACCACCTGGCCGGGCTCATTCCCCAATACCAGGTCCAGTACCGCCCCTTCCCTAGTTGGACTGTTTACATATTGTTTTAAGAAGCCCTCCTGGATGCTCCTTACAAACTCCGCCCCGTCTAAGCCCCTGGCACTAAGTGAGTCCCAGTCAATATTGGGGAAGTTGAAGTCTCCCATCACCACAACCCTGTTGTTTTTACTCTTTTCCAAAATCTGTCTACCTATCTGCTCCTCTATCTCCCGCTGGCTGTTGGGAGGCCTGTAGTATACCCCCAACATTGTGACTGCACCCTTCTTATTCCTGATCTCTACCCATATAGCCTCACTGCCCTCTGAGGTGTCCTCTCGCAGTATAGCTGTGATATTCTCCCGAACAAGTAGCGCAACTCCGCCTCCCCTTTTACATCCCCCTCTATCCCGCCTGAAACATCTAAATCCTGGAACGTTTAGCTGCCAATCCTGCCCTTCCCTCAACCAGGTCTCTGTAATGGCAACAACATCATAGTTCCAAGTAGTAATCCAAGCTCTAAGTTCATCTGCCTTACACGTAATGCTCCTTGCATTAAAACATATGCACTTCAGGCCACCAGACCCGCTGTGTTCAGCAACTTTTCCCCGTCTGCTCTGCCTCAGAGCCACACTGTCCCTATTCCCTAGTTCTCCCTCAATGCCCTCACCTTCTGACCTATTGCTCCCGTGCCCACCCCCCTGCCATACTAGTTTAAACCCTCCCGTGTGACACTAGCAAACCTCGCGGCCAGGATATTTATGCCTCTCCGGTTTAGATGCAACCCGTCCATCTTATACAGGTCACACCTGCCCCGGAAGAGCTCCCAGTGGTCCAGATAACGGAAACCCTCCCTCCTACACCAGCTGTTTAGCCACGTGTTTGTCTGCTCTATCTTCCTATTTCTAGCCTCACTGGCACGTGGCACAGGGAGTAATCCCGAGATTACAACCCTCGAGGTCCTGTCTTTTAACTTTCTGCCTAGCTCCCTGAACTCCTGCTGCAGGACCTCATGCCCCTTCCTGCCTATGTCGTTAGTACCAATATGTACAACGACCTCTGCCTGTTTGCCCTCCCCCTTCAGGATTCCCTCTACCCGTTCGGAGACATCCTGGACCCTGGCACCAGGGAGGCAACATACCATCCTGGAGTCTCTTTCACGTCCACAGAAGCGCCTATCTGTGCCCCTGACTATAGAGTCCCCTATTACTATTACTCTTCTGCGCTTTGACCCTCCCTTCTGAACATCAGAGCCAGCTGTGGTGCCACTGCTCTGGCTGCTGCTGTTTTCCCCTGATAGGCTATCCCCCCCGACAGTATCCAAAGGGGTATATCTGTTCGAGAGGGGGAGAACCACAGGGGATTCCTGCACTGACTGCCTGCCCTTTCTGGTGGTCACCCATTTCTCTGCCTGCACCTTGGGTGTGACCACATTTACATAACTGCGATCTATGACGCTTTCCGCCACCTGCATGCTCCTAAGTGCATCCAATTGCTGCTCCAACCGAACCATGCGGTCTGTGAGGAGCTGCAGTTGGGTGCACTTTCTGCAGATGAAGCCATCCGGGACGCTGGAAGCCTCCCGGACCTGCCGCATCTCACAGTTAGAGCACAGCACCCCTCTAACTGACATTGCGTCAATTAATTAAAATTAAAATTTGTCTTTTTTTTTTTTAAATACTTTTTTTTTAAACTTGCAAAGTTACTGTCAACTATCTGTTTCCTAGCACTAGATTTCTAATAGAAATGCGATAGCTAACTATAATACTCTCCGATCTCTGGCTTAGATATCCTCTAAATTATAATTAAGTTATTATGTTTAATTAGTTCCCAAATACTCAAATTTTTTGAAAATTTAGGTTAGAGTCCCAACCAGCCACTCTGGCCACAGCTTTTCTGTGATGTCACTTCAGTTTCCCCCCGACACACACAATTTGAAAAAAGGTATAAAAGTAAAAATCACTTACTTACCTTCTTACCTTCTGAGTGTCTGAGATGTTCTCAGGTTCTCTCACTGACAGAGACTGCTCCTCCACCTCCGATCCTTGACCTGCACAATGCTAATAATATAATAATATAATATGGCACTTACCTTACACCAATGGGTCTTATTATTAGGTTAGAGGAGGAGGGTGGGTGGGAGACACTACACGTGTAGTGTCTCGGGTTTCCTCTCCACCAGAATGTATTGGTTGGGGCGGGGGGGGACTTGCCAGAGGTCGAACTTCCGGTTCCCGCCTTATATAAAAACAAATAAAACAGAAAAGAAGAACAGACACGGGACCAGGTAAGGCTTTTTAAATTCACTACTCACCTCCCAGAAGGCCCCTGCGCACCGCTGCCGCCGAAATCCAAAGGGCTGCTCCTGTAAAGGTAAGAGCTTTTAAACTCACTACTCACCTCCCAGAAGGCCCCAGGGTTGTGATTGAATACTCCCTGCTGCCTGGATAAATGCAGCTCCAACAACTCTCAAAGCAGTCTGCTTGATTAGCCCCTCAGCCATCACCTTAAACATCATCACACTCCAGTACTGATGCACAGTGGCAGCAGTGTGTACCATCTACAAGATGCAATGCAGCAGCTAGCCAAGCCATCATCAATAGCATCTTTATAACCCACCAACTCTAATCCCTAGATGGACAATGGTAACAGATGCAAGATGCCCCCCAAGCCACACGCGACCTTCACTTCAAATTATATTCCGTCCCTTCACTGTTGCCTGGTCAAAAAGCCAGAATTCCCTTTCTAACAGCACTTTGGGTGTATCTGTGCCAGATGGACTGCAGCAGTTGAAGATGGTGACTCACCACACGCCTCTCTGAGGGCAATTACAGATAGGCAACAAATGCTGGCCTTGCCAACAAAGCTCACATCTTCTGAACAAATTTTGTTTTTCAGTGAAAGCATTATGAAAGACTGGTTAGGCTCAGGATGAAATATTCTATTCATTTCTGGGTACCATACTTTAAGAAAAATGTCAAAGTCTCTGAAAGATTGCAGAAGAGATGTATTAGAATGGTGCCAGGGGGGCTGGGTTATTTGGCGGCACAGTGGCGCAGTGGCAATCTCACGGCGCCAAGGACCCGGGTTCGATCCAAGCCCTGGGTCACTATAAGTGTGGAGTTTGCACATTCTCCTTGTGTCTGCATGGGTCTCACCCCCATAACGCAAAGATGTAGGGCAGGTGGATTGGCCACGCTAAATTGCCCATGAATTGGAGAGAAAAAAAAGGTGTGCTGAACTATCATGTGGAGAGACAAGAGAAGCAGGGATGAGGGAAGGCTTGAGGAGATTTGGTGGAGGTGTTCAAAAATCTTGAAGCATTTTCATACAATAAGATTACAGAATTTTTGGAAGATGGTGGTGTAATGGCAAAGCCACTGGATCAACATGAGGTTTGAATCAAACCATGGCAGCCGATGGAATTTGGCTTCAATTTTTTTTTAAAATCTGGAATTAAAAACTGTTTTCGGTAATGGTGACCATGAAACTCTCATTGATTGTCATAAAGAACCATTTGGTTCACTATAATTCCCTTCTAGGAATGGAAATCTGCCATCCTTACCTGGTCTGGGCCTGTAGAGCCATAACAATGACTCATAACTGCCCATCTGAAATGATCTAGTAAGCCATTCATTTAGTAAAGGGCAACATTCTCAGTGACATCCACACCCCTCAAAGGAAAATAACAAGGAAAACAGTTTCCAGCAGCAGAATAGTTAGTGACCAAACGACAGAGATATAATTAAATTGATTAAAGGACCACAGTCAATATGAAGGAGAAAATAAATCACACATCAATTTGTTATGATCGGCGATGCACTGCCTGCAGAGACGGTGGAAGCAGATTCAATATTATTGAGGAACCACTTAAAGGGGAAAGATTTGCAGGGCCATGGGGAGAGGGTGGGATTAGTTGGATAAAAACAAAATATAGTGTATGCTGGAAATATGAAATAAAAACTAATTGGATTGCTCTTTCAAAGTATCGGCTAAGGTTTAATTCAATCAGGTGCAGAAATTTGAAAATGATGTATTTTGGGCCATCGGAATAGATTATCCATGTCAATCCTAAATTCACAAACTTTGCATATGAAATAGGAATTCATTGGTTTCAAATTGCTGCTGCCATAAGTCAATAAAAAAATATAACTGATTATTACAGTATTTAACTTCCATAACAGATCCATTTCAAACAGATTAATGTCAGGTTGCTTGCATTTCCAATATTGCCCTCAGGTAAGTCTGAGAAGGGGAGGCGGATTGACCCAATTATCCTTCCACTCATTGCAATCCAATTCTGAAAGGAGGTCTCAAATAAGCGAAAGACCTCTTGCTTACAGATGTAGGATGATTAACTTTTTTTTAGAATCCTCGAGGGATGCCTAAAACATGGACCTACATGCAATATTGGAGCACAGCGCATTGGTCCATAAATTGACCCACAATCCATCTATATTGCACCTCTAAAACGGGATCAATAAAATCCATCTTCAAGAATACACATAAATTATTGGCATTTGATTTGAGACTAAAGTCTGTAGCAGGAATAAATACGACAAATAAATGCATTGAATAAGAAAAAATAAGTGCAATAGAGCGCCGAATAAACTGGAAAAATAGCCAGTTCAGACCAATAGGAGCTATCTCACCAATATTACATGTACTGCCAACTGGCTTACTGGTACCGTGAACTGGCACTTTCTACTGGAACACCGTTCTGCATTGTGCTCATTTTCACATTCAGAGCTGGTTCCGTCTGGTACCAGTATTACGAGAACTAACTTCTGCGTTCTTTAATTTGGAGGGATATGGGTCTTGTTTAATTTCTTACGGTGCAGGTGAATGAAAATAGGGAAGTATTGCCCAGGCTCATTTTCACATTCAAGTTGAATGCAATATTAGATTGTAAACAGGCAAATCTTCAGATCTAGACTTAGATTAATTGTCACGTGTACCGAGGTACGGTGAAAAATATTGTTTTGCGTACAGTCCTGGCAGATCGGTCCATACATGAAAAAACACAGGACATATGGTAAATACACAATGTAAATACATAGGCATGGATATTTGGTGAAGCATACAGTGTTTAGTGCCACAACAGTAGAGGCGATGTGTAGAGAGATCAGTTCAGTCAATAAGAGGGTCATTCAGGAGTCTGGTAACAGTGGGGAAGAATCTGTTTTCGAATCTGTTAGTATGTATTCTCAGACTTTCATATCTTCAATGGCAAAGGTTGGAAGAGAGAATAACCTGGGTGTGAGGGGTCTTTGATTATACTGCCCGCTTTCCCAAGGCAGCAGGAGGTATAGAAAGAGTCAATAGCTGGGAGCGGGTTTGCATGATGGTCTGGGCTGTGTTTACAACTTTCTGTAGTTTCTTACGGTCTTGGGCCAAGCAGTTGCCATACCAGGCTGTGATGTAGCCAGATAGGATGCTTTCTATGGTGCATCTGTAAAAATTGGTAAGGGTCAATGTGGACATGCCAAATTTCCTTAGTTTCCTGAGAAAGTATAGGCCCTGTTGTGCTTTTTTGGTCTTAGAGTCAACATGGGTGGACCAGAACAAATTGTTGGTAATGTGTACACCTAGAAATTTGAAGCTGTCAACCATCTCCATCTTGGCACCATTAATGCAGACAGGGGTGTGTAGGACACTTCACTTCCTGAAGTCGATGACCAGCTCCTTAGTTTTGCTGACATTGAGGGAGAGATTGTTATTGTTGCACCATGCCACCAGGTTCTCTATCTCCCTCCTGCACACTGACTCATCGTTGTTTGAGATCGAACGCACTACAGTTGTGCCATCAGCAAACCTGTAGATGGAGTTGGAGCCAAATTTTTCAACACAGGCGTGTGTGGGGGCTAAGTACGCAACCTGGCAGCATCCCGGTATTGAGGACTATCATGGAGGAGGTGTCATTGTTTATCCTTACTGATTGTGATCTATGGGATAGGAAGTCAACATAGAACATAGAACATAGAAAATACAGCACAGAACAGGCCCTTCAGCCCACGATGTTGTGCCCAACCTTTGTCCTAGATTAATCATAGATTATCAGAGAATTTGCAGTGCAGAAAGAGGCCATTCGGCCCATTGGGTCTGCACCGGCTCTTGGAAAGAGCACCCCACCCAAGGTCAACACCTCCACCCAACCCTAAGGGCAATTTTGGACACTAAGGGCAATTTATCATGGCCAATCCACCTAACCTGCACATCTTTGGACTGTGGGAGGAAACCGGAGCACCCGGAGGAAACCCACGCACACACGGGGAGGATGTGCAGACTCCGCACAGACAGTGACCCAAGTCGGAATCGAACCTGGGACCCTGGAGCTGGGAAGCAATTGTGCTATCCACAAGGCTACCTTGCTGCCCTGAAGAACAAATTAATCTACACTATTGTGGTAATACCAGGTATTGCGGTACCAGAGAGAGGAATAACCATTGGCTAGACCGCGGGGTCTACCATTGGGCAATGTACATAGCCCCGCCCTGAGAGGAGGGGTATAAGAACCTGTGCCGTCCCCAGCAGCCTTCACTTCTGTAACTTCGATGCTGGGTACAGTTCTATCTGATCAAAGCTGAATCGATATGACTCCACGAGGACTCAAGCATATTGATTGTGCATCAACTATATTATTCTACCGTAATCCATGTACCTATCCAATAGCTGCTTGAAGGTCCCTAATGTTTCTGACTCAACCACTTCCACAGGCAGTGCATTCCATGCCCCCACTACTCTCTGGGTAAAGAACCTACCTCTGACATCCCTATATCTTCCACCATTCACCTTGAATTTATGTCCCTTTGTAATGGTTTGTTCCAGCTGGGGAAAAAGTCTGACTGTCTACCCCATCTATTCCCCTGATCATCTTATAAACCTCTATCAAGTCGCCCCTCATCCTTCTCTGTTCTAATGAGACAAGGCCCAGCACCCTCAACCTTTCCTCGTAAGATCTACTCTCCATTCCAGGCAACGTCCTGGTAAATCTCCTTTGCACCTTTTCCAAAGCTTCAACATCCTTCCTTAAATGAGGCAACCAGAACTGTACACAATACTCCAAATGTGGCCTTACCAAAGTTTTGTACAGCTGCATCATCACCTCACGGCTCCTAAATTCAATCCCTCTGTTAATGAACGCTAGCACACCATAGGCCTTCCTCACAGCTCTATTCACTTGAGTGGCAACTTTCAAAGATGTATGAACATAGACCCCAAGATCTCTCTGCTCCTCCACATTGCCAAGAACTCTACCGTTAACCCTGTATTCCGCATTCATATTTGTCCTTCCAAAATGGACAACCTCACACTTTTCAGGGTTAAACTCCATCTGCCACTTCTCAGCCCAGCTCTGCATCCTATCTATGTCTCTTTGCAGCCGACAACAGCCCTCCTCACTATCCACAACTCCACCAATCTTCGTATCGTCTGCAAATTTACTGACCCACCCTTCAACTCCCTCATCCAAGTCATTAATGAAAATCACAAACAGCAGAGGACCCAGAACTGATCCCTGCGGTACACCACTGGCAACTGGGCTCCAGGCTGAATATTTGCCATTCACCACCACTCTCTGACTTCTATCGGTTAGCCAGTTCATTATCCAACTGGCCAAATTTCCCACTATCCCATGCCTCCTTACTTTCTGCATAAGCCTACAATAGGGAACCTTATCAAATGCCTTACTAAAATCCATGTACACTACATCCACTTCTTTACCTTCATCCACATGCTTGGTCACCTCCTCAAAGAATTCAATAAGACTTGTAAGGCAAGACCTACCCCTCACAAATCCGTGCTGGCTGTCCCTAATCAAGCAGTGTCTTTCCAGATGCTCAGAAATCCTATCCTTCAGTACCCTTTCCATTACTTTGCCTACCACCGAAGTAAGACTAACTGGCCTGTAATTCCCAGGGTTATCCCTAGTCCCTTTTTTGAACAGGGGCACGACATTCACCACTCTCCAATCCCCTGGTACCACCCCTGTTGACAGTGAGGATGAAAAGATCATTGCCAACGGCTCTGCAATTTCATCTCTTGTTTCCCATAGAATCCTTGGATATATCCCGTCAGGCCCGGGGGACTTGTCTAATGATCCATTTGCAGAGGGAGCAGCCAAGTCCTAGGTTTTGGAGTTTGGATATGAGCTTCGCTGGGATTATTGTATTAAAAGCGAACGGTCGTCAATGAATAGGAGTCTGAACTCGGAATCCTTTTGTCGAGGTGCTTTAGGGATGTTGTAGGGCCAGGGAGATAGCGTCTGCTGTGGACTGGTTGTGACGTATGAATTGCAGTGGATCAAGGCATTCTGGAAATAAGGAGTTGATGTGTCTCATGACCAACCTATCAAAGCACTTCATAATGATAGATGTCAAGGTGACCGGACAGTAGTTGCCTGATTCTTTTTTGGCACCAGTATGATAGTGGTCTTCTTGAAGCAGGTGGGAACCTTGCAACGGTGTAGGGAGAGGTTGAAGATGTCTGCATACACATCCGGCAGTTGGTCCGTGCTAGATCTGAGTGCTTGACCAGGGACTCTGTCAGGACCTGTTGCTACCCGTGGGTTCACTTTCAAGAAGGCCGTTCTGACTTCTGAGGCTGTGACGATTGGTTTAGCATCATAGTGAGGCCATCTTGAGAATACCTGGGACAGCTAGCTCATTGTCAGTAAAAGAAACACTTTCCGTGTGGCGAAGAAAATAGAGGAATTGCTTTTTTCAAGCCGAATGACATTGTATAGAAGAAATGAGAGGAGGGAAAAATACTTTGGTAAACAAAGCTAAGAAAAGAAAGTGGTTGATTAAGATGACTATGCTCTGGGCAAATAGAGAAAACAAAAGCAGTCAAAATAAAAGGAATATCAAACAGCAATAGAAATGTGTAGAAGTGTCCGCTTAAATAATTTATACCAATATCAGAAGTCCTGAAAGTGCACTTACAGGGACATGGCAAATGCAGTGAAAATAATGACTGGATTGGCATCACAGAAATATATCAGTCAGTGGAAGCTGAGAATGGGATGAAGCTAAGAGATGAAACATTTTGCAAAGAGAGATCTGTAAAACTAGGCAATGGATAGCTGTACTTGCAGGGGAGGATAGAAACTGGCAAGGAGATGGGAATAAAAAAAGAGGCCAACTGGGATGCTCCATCAAATCTAAAAAAAAAGAAATGAGGGAAGAAATAAGTGAGGCTCTGGTGAATACTTTAGGAGCTCCATAAATAATGGAATGATAACTGTGGAATGCAGCATAACAATTGTTAACCTGATTATTAAAATAGACTGAGATACAAATCTGCAAATTTAAGATGTGTAACGAGGAAAATAATTGAAAAAATTTTGCAAGACTTTATCTTGCATCTCATTAAAGAACACAGATGCTGTAAAGAATACTTAACACAGTTAAACGCAATGAGCCACACCTCATTTGAAAAGGTAACTCTACTTTAAGAAAGAAGGAGATCCAATGGATAGGTATAGAGCTACAAACTTTTTCCTCAGATTTCAGTTCCAATAATACATTTTGTGGATTCTGCACAGATCTTGCCGATCATACAGATCAACCAATAATAACTTCAAATGACCCAACATTTTCAAAACCGAGGATAAAACTTCAGAATGTAGCAGCTAAAATCAGAATGTAAACTTGAAGTACACACTGTTAAAAGTATGGGTCAGGTTAAATTTTCTCTTGGAATCTGTAATGCTAGTCGACTTTGTAAGAACTCTGAGCGTCTAATGTTTGGACAGGGTGCCCATATTGCACATTTCTAAGGCTTCCAGAAATAATTTACTCGGACCAGGATTTTCCTTTCCTGTCGGAGCAGGACCTGCCTCGGGAAGGCGCAATCCAGCCAAAAGTCCACTGGAGGGAAGGCGGGATTAGGCTACTGAGTTGGATGATCAGCCATGATCAAAATGAATGGCCGAGTCGGCTCGAACGGCCAAATGGCCTCCTCCTGCTCCTATTTTCCATGTTTCTATGACCCTCAGAGGGACAGGATAGGGTGGGGCAAGAAAATCCTCAGAATCTGGTAAGTGTACATGAATTAAACTACTGATTGATTCAGTTAACATTTTTACATTTTTTCCAGTGATTTAAAACCAAGGTGGAATTTTCCCATTTTGAGGCCAGGAGCTATGACAGGATCAGGAAAGTGGAATGTTTCCCACTGCAGCAGTCGGTGGAAATTGACGCCAAATCTTCCACCCAGACCTCATTGATTATGCACCCTGGTATATCACTCTGCATTGTGTGGTGGGGCACAGGGTGCGGTTTTCAACTATTTACAAAGAAGATCGCATAAAACAAACAAAGGCAGATGACAGCTAAAAGTATCAATGTACAACAGGTACAGCACAAAACAATAGTCATTACATAATTGGGAACAAATAAGACTGGATGAATCAGGGCCAAAATCCCCAACGTGCTCATTCCATGGGTAAATAACTTGTCTGCACCTAAACAGGACACAGGCAACATTATAGACCCACATCTCACCCATAGCCACAAATTAAAATAACAGAAGAAATAAACAATACCCTGGGAAACTCAGTACTCAAGGGAAATCAACTAACTCTTAGAGCGCAATCAAACTCTTTTCTGACCCAGACCAGAACAGGCAGCCATCCTGTAGCTTTGAGATGGCAAAATGACAAAAACAAAGACAAAGCGAGGACTGGGCCCACCAAAACCTTGATATTCTGCCAAGAATCTCCCATTGAAGAAGTAAAAGGAGATCAAGAGCAAGAGCCAAGAGCAGGATCCGAACTTCCAGTCCCAGATCAAAGGACCACCAGCTCCAGTACCACCCTCAAGAGGTTAACAGGACATTGTGGGGTCAAATCCTTGGGGGTGGTTTAGCACAGTGGGCTAAACAGCTGGCTTGCAATGCAGAACAATGCCAGCAGCGCGGGTTCAATTCCCGTACCGGCCTCCTCGAACAGGCGTCGGAATGTGGCGACTAGGAGTTTTTCACAGTAACTTCATTGAAGTCTACTTATGACAATTAGCGATTATTATTATTAATTAGTTACTTAGGCTGTCCATCGCTTTTCCTGCACTACTAAAATGGTAAGGCAGCAGGAATTCAATTGACGTCCGCACCGAACCTCCCTCCCTCACCTCCAACTCACCTTACCTTGTCGTTTTGTCCTCAAACTCACTTCCTAACCCATCCCCTCAGGGCTGGTAAAACGTAGTCCATTATGTGCTCAATGGTATGATGCCCCTGATCTTATAATACAATTGAATCTACTTTGATCAGCAACATGTAAATATGCAAATTGATTACTGACCCATCATCAATTATACAATATAGGTGCAACAAAATCTCTTCAGCTGAGTGATGTATATTTGACTGCATCTTATTTTTCAGTAAGTAGATTTTTCAAACTAATATATGATGATAAGCTCTGTATTTATAGAGCCATTCCTTAACAAAATTTAAGTGCACTTTCTCAGTCAAGCATTTTAAAGCTTTTAACCATAACGGATGTTTAAACAATTATTTTTGAAGAAGTTACTCAATTTCTATGTTAAAGTTTTCCCATTAATTTCATAATGTTAGCAGAAAATACCATGAAGTTCACTGCGGTAGCTTACAGGAAAATATTTTGCAAACCACTTCATACATTATTAGTCATTGTTGCTCCAAAGTTGATTAAACATTTTTGGAAAAATCCTGTCTAAATATTGCCATTTAACAAAAATATGGCCTTGTTTTAATATCCTGTTTGGAATGAATGTAATGTAAAATTACATTAAGTACTTGCTATTAACAGTAGCTGCTTTTAATCAGAATTTTGACCACTTTTTTAATGTGCTGAACATGCAGACTCACTGCTATCAGACTCCTAAACGATCCTCTTATGGACTGATCTCATTAACACGATGTATGCTTCACCCGATGCCGGTGTTATGTAGTTACATTGTGTACCTTGTGTCACCCTGTTATGTATTTTCTTTTCTTTTCATGTACTTAATGAGCTGCTCACAGAAAAATACTTTTCATTGTACCTCGGTACGCGTGACAATAAACAAAAATCCAAATCCAAAATCAACCAGTGGTCAATTACTTTTTTTCACCGACAGAGTCACAAGCTTATCTGCCTTCCCCCTCACAAGGGGCGAGATTCTCCGACCCCCCGCCGGGTCGGAGAATCGCCGGGGGCTGGCGTGAATCCCGCCCCCGCTGGTTGCCGAAGTCTCCGGCACGGGAGATTCGGCGGGGGCGGGAATTGCACCGTGCCGGTTGGCGGGCCCCCCCGCTCGATTCTCCGGCAGATGGGCCGAAGTCCCGCCGCTAAAATGCCTGACCCACCGGCGTAAATTAAACCACCTACCTTACCGGCGGGACAAGGCGGCGCGGGTGGGCTCCGGGGTCCTGAGGGGGGCGCGGGGCGATCTGGCCCCGGGGGGTGCCCCCATGGTGGCCTGGCCCGCGATCAGTGCCCACCGATCCGCGGGCGGGCCTGTGCCGTGGGGGCACTCTTTCCCTTCTGCCTCCACCACGGTCTCCACCATGGCGGAGGCAGAAGAGACTCCCTCCACTGTGCATGCGTGGGAAGCTGTCAGCGGCCGCTGAAGCTCCCGTGCGCCTTTTCCGTCAGCTGGCGGGGCGGAAATTCGTCCGGCGCCAACCTAGCACCTTAAGGTTGGGGCTCGGCCCCCAAAGATGCGGAGCATTCCGCACCTTTGGGGCGGCGCAATGCCCGTCTGATTTGCGCCGTTTTGGGCGCCAGTCGGCGGACATCACGCCGTTTCTGGAGAATATCGCCCAAGGATCTTAAAACGTCAAAACAACAGCAGGAAGTCCACCTCCTCACAGAGATTTTCTACTCTATATTTTCTATGTTTACTTAGTGAAGATATAGGGTTGGACAGAAGTACAAATCACATTAGATTAAATCAATTCATTATTTTAAATGGTACTTTTTTTAAAAAATAATATTTTATTGAAAATTTTTGGTCAACCAACACAGTACATTGTGCATCCTTTACACAACATTGTAACAATACAGATAATAATGACCTTTTTAAATTTAAACAAAAACAACAACAAATAAATAAATATTAAATAACAAAAAATAAAAACTAGCCCTAATTGGCAACTGCCTTGTCTCAGGCCACCCCCAGGTCCTGGGCCGCTGCTGCTGCCTTCTTTGTTCTCCCCTATCTATCTTTCCGCAAGATATTCGACGAACGGTTGCCACCGCCTAGTAAACCCTTGAGCCGACTCCCTTAGGACGAACTTAATCCGCTCTAACTTTATGAACCCCGCCATATCATTTATCCAGGTCTCCACCCCCGGGGGCTTGGCTTCTTTCCACATTAGCAATATTCTGCGCCGGGCTACTAGGGACGCAAAGGCCAAAACATCGGCCTCTTTCGCCTCCTGCACTCCCGGCTCTTGTGCAACCCCAAATATAGCCAACCCCCAGCTTGGTTCGACCCGGACTCCTACTACTTTCGAAAGCACCTTTGTCACCCCCATCCAAAACCCCTGTAGTGCCGGGCATGACCAAAACATATGGGTATGATTCGCTGGGCTTCTCGAGCACCTCGCACACCTATCCTCCACCCCAAAAAATTTACTGAGCCGTGTTCCAGTCATATGTGCCCTGTGTAATACCTTAAACTGAATCAGGCTTAGCCTGGCGCACGAGGACGACGAGTTTACCCTGTTTAGGGCATCTGCCCACATCCCCTCCTCAATCTCCTCCCCTAGCTCTTCTTCCCATATCCCTTTTAGTTCGTCCATCATAGTCTCCCCTTCGTCTCTCATTTCCCTATATATATCCGACACCTTACCGTCCCCCACCCATTTCTTTGAGATGACTCTGTCCTGCACCTCTTGTGTCGGGAGCTGCGGGAATTCCCTCACCTGTTGCCTCGCAAAAGCCCTCAATTGCATGTACCTGAATGCATTCCCTTGGGGCAACCCATATTTCTCGGTCAGCGCTCCCAGACTCGCAAACTTCCCATCCACAAATAGATCTTTCAATTGCGTTATACCTGCTCTTTGCCACATTCCATATCCCCCATCCATTCCCCCCGGGGCAAACCTATGGTTGTTTCTTATCGGGGACCCCCCCAGTGCTCCGGTCTTTCCCCTATGTCGTCTCCACTGTCCCCAAATCTTCAGTGTAGCTACCACCACCGGACTCGTGGTATAGTTCCTTGGTGAGAACGGCAATGGGGCTGTCACCATAGCCTGCAGGCTGGTCCCCCTACAGGACGCCCTCTCTAATCTCTTCCACGCCGCTCCTTCCTCCTCTCCCATCCACTTACTCACCATTGAAATATTAGCGGCCCAATAATACTCACTTAGGCTCGGTAGTGCCAGCCCCCCCCTATCCCTACTACGCTGTAAGAATCCCTTCCTCACTCTCGGAGTCTTCCCGGCCCAAACAAAACCCATGATACTCTTTTCTATCCTTTTGAAAAAAGCCTTCGTGATCACCACCGGGAGACACTGAAACACAAAGAGGAATCTCGGGAGGACCACCATCTTAACCGCCTGCACCCTCCCTGCCATTGACAATGCTACCATATCCCATCTCTTGAAATCTTCCTCCATCTGTTCCACCAACCGCGTCAAATTTAGCCTGTGCAATGTGCCCCAATTCTTAGCTATCTGGATCCCCAGGTAACGAAAGTCTCTTGTTACCTTCCTCAACGGTAGGTCTTCTATTTCTCTACTCTGCTCCCCTGGATGCACCACAAACAGCTCACTCTTCCCCATGTTCAATTTATACCCTGAAAAATCCCCAAACTCCCCAAGTATCCGCATTATTTCTGGCATCCCCTCCGCTGGATCCGCCACATATAGTAGCAGATCATCCGCATATAAAGATACCCGGTGTTCTTCTCCTCCCCTAAGTATTCCCCTCCATCCCTTGGAACCTCTCAGCGCTATCGCCAGGGGCTCAATCGCCAGTGCAAACAGTAATGGGGACAGAGGACATCCCTGCCTTGTCCCTCTATGGAGCCGAAAATATGCCGATCCCCGTCCATTCGTGACCACACTCGCCACTGGGGCCCTATACAACAGCTGCACCCATCTAACATACCCCTCTCCGAACCCAAATCTCCTCAACACCTCCCACAGATAATCCCACTCCACTCTATCAAATGCTTTCTCGGCATCCATCGCCACTACTATCTCCGTTTCACCCTCTGGTGGGGCCATCATCATTACCCCTAACAACTTCCGTATGTTCGTGTTCAGCTGTCTCCCCTTCACAAACCCAGTTTGGTCCTCATGAACCACCCCCGGGACACATTCCTCTATTCTCATTGCCATTACCTTGGTCAAGACCTTGGCATCTACATTGAGGAGGGAGATTGGTCTGTAGGACCCGCATTGTAGCGGATCCTTTTCCTTCTTTAAAAGAAGCGATATCGTTGCTTCTGACATAGTCGGGGGCAGTTGTCCCCTTTCCTTTGCCTCGTTAAAGGTCCTCGTCAGTAGCGGGGCGAGCAAGTCCAAATATTTTCTGTAAAATTCAACTGGGAATCCGTCCGGTCCCGGGGCCTTTCCCGTCTGCATGTTCCTAATTCCTTTCACCACTTCTTCTACCGTGATCTGTGCTCCCAATCCCATCCTTTCCTGCTCTTCCACCTTGGGAATTTCCAGCCGATCCAAAAACTCCATCATTCTCTCCCTCCCATCCGGGGGTTGAGCTTCATACAATTTTTATAAAATGTCTTAAACACTTCATTCACTCTCTCCGCTCCCCGCTCCGTCTCTCCATCTTCGTCTCTCACCCCCCCTATTTCCCTCGCTGCTCCCCTTTTCCTCAATTGGTGTGCCAGCAATCTGCTCGCCTTCTCTCCATAATCATACTGTACACCCTGCGCCTTCCTCCATTGTGCCTCTGCAGTGCCTGTGGTCAGCAAGTCAAATTCCACATGCAGCCTTTGCCTTTCCCTATACAGTCCCTCCTCCGGTGCTTCCGCATACTGTCTGTCCACCCTCAAAAGTTCTTGCAACAACCGCTCCCGTTCCTTACTCTCCTGCTTCCCTTTATGTGTCCTTATTGATATCAGCTCCCCCCTAACCACCGCCTTCAACGCCTCCCAGACCACTCCCACCTGAACCTCCCCATTGTCATTGAGTTCCAAGTACTTTTCAATGCATCCCCTCACCCTTAAGCACACCCCCTCATCCGCCATTAGTCCCATGTCCATTCTCCAGGGTGGACGCCCTCTTGTTTCCTCCCCTATCTCCAAGTCTACCCAGTGTGGGGCATGATCCGAAATGGCTATAGCCATATATTCCGTTCCCCTCACCCTCGGGATCAATGCCCTACCCAACACAAAAAAGTCTATGCGTGAATAGACTTTATGGACATAGGAGAAAAACGAGAACTCCTTACTCCTAGGTCTACTGAATCTCCACGGGTCCACCCCTTCCATCTGCTCCATAAAATCCTTAAGCACCTTGGCTGCTGCCGGCCTCCTACCAGTCCTGGACTTCGACCTATCCAGCCTTGGTTCCAACACCGTGTTAAAGTCTCCCCCCATTATCAGCTTTCCGGTCTCTAGGTCTGGGATGCGTCCTAGCATTCGCCTCATAAAATTGGCATCGTCCCAATTCGGGGCATACACGTTTACCAACACCACCATCTCTCCCTGTAATTTGCCACTCACCATCACGTATCTGCCCCCGTTATCCGCCACTATAGTCTTTGCCTCGAACATTACCCGCTTCCCCACTAATATAGCCACCCCCCTGTTTTTCGCATCCAGCCCCGAATGGAACACCTGCCCTACCCATCCTTTGCGCAACCTAACCTGATCTATCAGTTTCAGGTGCGTTTCCTGTAACATGACCACATCTGCTTTAAGTTTCTTAAGGTGTGCGAGTACTCGTGCCATCTTTATCGGCCCGTTAAGCCCCCTCACGTTCCACGTGATCAGCCGAGTTGGGGGGCTTCCCACCCCCCCCCCCCCCCCCCCTTGCCGGTTAGCCATCATCTTTTTCCAGCTTCTCGCCCAGTTCCCACGCAGCTGTATTTCTCCCAGACGGTGCCCCCCCGCCCATCCTTTCCCGTACCCACTCCCCCCTTTCCCCAGCAGCAGCAACCCAGTAATTCCCCCCTCCCCGCCCCCCCCCCCGCTAGACACCCCGCTAGCGTAATTACTCCCCCCATGTTGCTCCCAGAAGTCAGCAAACTCTGGCTGACCTCGGCTTCCCCCCGTGATCACGGCTCGCCCCGTGCGGCGCCCCCTCCTTCCTGCTTCTCTATTCCCGCCATAATTATCATAGCGCGGGAACCAAGCCCGCGCCTCTCCCTCGGCCCCGCCTCCCATGGCCAACGCCCCATCTCCTCTCCCTCCCCACCTCCCCCATCACCACCTGTGGGAGAAAGAAAAGTTACCATACCGCAGGATTAATCATACAATCCCTCTTCGCCCCCCCCCCCACTCGTCTCACCACTTTGTCCAAACGTTCATTTTCGTAGTCCAATCATTCCAATTTTTCTTCTACAATAAAAGTCCACGCTTCATCCGCCGTCTCAAAGTAGTGGTGCCTCCCTTGATATGTGACCCACAGTCTTGCCGGTTGCAGCATTCCAAACTTTATCTTTTTTTTGTGAAGTACCGCTTTGGCCCGATTAAAGCTCGCCCTCCTTCTCGCCACCTCCGCACTCCAATCTTGATAGACGCGGATCACCGCGTTCTCCCATTTACTACACCGAGTTTTCTTCGCCCATCTAAGGACCATTTCTCTATCCTTAAAACGGAGAAATCTCACCACTATGGCTCTGGGAGCTTCTCCTGCTCTCGATCCTCGCACCATAACTCGGTATGCTCCCTCCACCTCCAACGGACCCGTCGGGGTCTCCACTCCCATTAACGAGTGCAGCATCGTGCTCACATATGCCCCGACGTCCGCCCCCTCCACACCTTCAGGAAGGCCAAGAATCCTCAAGTTGTTCCTCCTTGCGTTATTTTCCAGTGCGTCCAACCTCTCCACAGATCGTTTCTGGTGTGCCTCCTGTATCTCCGACTTCACCACCAGGCCCTGTATATCGTTTTCATTCTCTGCTGCTTTCGCCTTCCCGACCCGAAGCTCCTGCTCCTGGGTCTTTTGTTCCTCTTTCAGCCCTTCAATCGCCTGTAATATCGGGACAAAACAACTCTTTCTTCATTTCCTTTTTTATCTCCTCCACGCAGCGTTTCAAAAACTCTTGTTGTTCAGGGCCCCATATGAAACTGCCACCTTCCGCCGCCATCTTGGTTTCTGCTTGCCTTCCTTGCCGTTGTTCCAAAGGATCCGCTGCAATCCGGCCACTTTCCTCTCCTTTTTCCATCCGTGTCCAGGGGGAACACCCTTCTGGTTTACCGCACGGTGTTTTCAGCCGTTAAAATTGCCGTTGGGGCTCCTATCAAGAGCCCAAAAGTCCGTTTCACAGGGAGCTGCCGAAACGTGCGACTCAGCTGGTCATCGCCGCACCCGGAAGTTGGTACTTTTGTTTTTAACAGAATGAGAACACTTTGACCCATGTTGTATGTTAAATTAATTCTAGGGTGGAGGTTACTGAATTTTTTTTTGTCAAGTGCCAGCGCAGCTGAGAAAAGTGGAGGGTAGCCTGCTGACTGCACTGTAGGCTTTTTCCACTATATCTTTAAACTCTTTGACAAAAAAAAAATCTAAGGTGCAGGTCCCACAGTGTCATACTGGCAGGGTGGGCTCTGAATGCAACTGTCCCGCCAGCAACTTTGACTTTTAAAAGATCAGAAGGATGCCCACGGTACTACCTTCCACCCCACACCTTGGAACACCCCCGTACTACCCTCCACAGCCCCCTAGCCGCCTCCCCCTCCCACCCATAGAACTCCTCCCACCACACAACCTCCCTGTGTCACCGTCCCCTGAGGTAGCCTGGCAGTGCCAGTGTACTGCTTGGGCATTACCCTCTTCCCCCATGGGGGCTGTACTCACTCTTGCACCTTCGTAGCTTCTAAACACCAGGTGCACGTCGTAGGTGACTTGTCGTGATTCCTGTCGGCATGAGTGCACAACGATGTGAATGGACAATTTAACATGGGGGAACTATCAGGCGTAAAGTCTTGATATGCATAGTAAAATGGATGCAAATGGGGATCCCGACTTGTAAAGTCGAGATTCCCGTTACATCATCAACGGGGGACAGGGACAATCGATCTGGGAAATCTCACCTGCAGAAAATCAGTTTTGGGACTCCCACTGATTCTTTATCCCCTCCGTTATTCCCACTGTGGCAAAACGGGAGGGGAAAATCCCCCCTTTAATTAAAGTGCCCCACACAAAAGATAATTCATTAAAAAATTTTGGATGAAATACACATTGCTTCATGACCTGCAATGTGTCCGGAATGTCAGTAATTCAGGATCCAAATAGAGTACTTTAATCAGGCTAACATTACTAAATTGATTTTAGGTTTTTTTTATGTGTGATATTACAAAAGCCACATCTTATATAAACAAGGTTTGCAAATAAGAGCCCGGTTCAGAGGGTTACCCGAAGAAAATTGAATTACTTCTCTTTTGCAGCACAAATTGGATTTGGAGCATACTGGCATTTTCAAGATCATTACCCTTACCTGCAGGTCGATAACAAAGTGAAGAGGCAATGTTCTATAACTGCTTAAAATGGAATTAAACACAGTCATAAGAAATTGAAAGCCAGAAAGTATTAGTTAGATCAAAAATAAAAGTCAAAGGATTTCTAGTGGAGTATATTGCCCGACACAATGGTGGATTAAATATTTAATAAAGAGAAATGAACTTGTAAAAAAGACAATGCAAATGCGTGGACGCGTAGATTGAATTCAGATTTGCACATGGCTGACAAGAATTGAAGCTCCCATTTTCATTCAAGCTGCCTTTTTTTTCTCCCCTTGACTTTAAGCATTTGTTCCATGGTGCAGCTGATTGTTCTGCCTGTTTGTACAATACACATTATTTACAGTGATTAAATATGAGGAAGTGAGCTGTAAATGCCAGTCACAACTCCAAATTAGCTTTGTGTGCCTTGAGCATGCATTTCAGCTGAAGGGCATTTCTAAACTCATTAACTTGGAACAGTTTTCTGTGTTTGTACGGGCATAGAAGAAAAGGTTCCATCTTAATGCTTACCTTAACTTTCATTAAAATGAGAGACCTGATGAGTTTGGTGGTTATAACCAGCTCTGGCAGCATATCAATACCTGACAGCTGACAACAATTGCGCATTCATAAAATACAGACAGTGAGTACATCACTGAAGCAAATAAAATGTGACAGTCTAATAAAAATCCAACCTCATCAATGTTGAAACTCATGCAGAGCAACTATTGTCCAGTACTCAGAGATTGCTGCAGGGCTTTTTTAATTTGATACAGTCACACTGGTTTTTTTTTCTTTTATAAATTTAGAGTACCCAATTATTTTTTTCCAATTAAGGGGCAATTTAGCGAGGCCAATCCACCTAACCTGCACATCTTTGGGTTGTGGGGATGAAACCCACGCAGACACAGGGAGAATGTGCAAACTCCACACTCCAGGCTTTTCCCCAGGGTAGAGGGGTCAATTACTAGGGGGCATAGGTTTAAGGTGAGAGGGGCAAGGTTTAGAGTAGATGTACGAGGCAAGTTTTTTACGCAGAGGGTTGTGGGTGCCTGGAACTCGCTACCGGAGGAGGTAGTGGAAGCAGGGACGATAGGGACATTTAAGGGGCATCTTGACAAATATATGAATAGGATGGGCATAGAAGGATACGGACCCAGGAAGTGTAGAAGATTGTAGTTTAGTCGGGCAGTATGGTCGGCGCGGGCTTGGAGGGCCGAAGGGCCTGTTCCTGTGCTGTACATTTCTTTGTTCTTTGTTCTTTGTTCACACGGACAGTGACCCAGGGCCAGGATTCGAACCCGGATTCTCAGTGTTGTAGTCCCAGTGCTAACCACTGCGCCACCATGCTGCACCTTAACACTGTTAAGTAAACTAAAATGTTGTCACTAAACTATCTCAATCTTATATTTAACATGGCCAAAATGATTAATATATAACCACTATCAGCGACTGAGTAACACTGAAGTTCCTTAATTGTAAACAGTCATTTCTTCCATAATTAAAATATTGACCTTTTTAAAGAGGACTTGACATTCTCTGCTGCATCACCTGTGAAGCGACTTGTCGATTTTATTGGCAGAGCCAGCACTTCGAGTAAATCTCAGAAGATTCCGCTCTACATATGAATAACTTAGACACAGGATCGTGATCAGCGGTGCATGCTTGAAGAGAAAATGGTGACCGTGGATCAAACACGTTGCCAAAGCACTCCATCTGGATCTGTGTAATTTAATTGCCAGAGATTTATTGCTATGATTAGTCAACAACATCATATTCATTCTGTCATGCCAAAAGTAGTCAGGAAAGACATACTGGGCATGATTCTCCGGCCGCTTTGCGCTCTTGCTCAAGTGAAACGAGGTTGGTGAATAGCGGGAGAGGCCGAATACGAGAACCGTGCCAGGCGGCAAACAGTTTGTAATTCCCGCAATGACCCAGGGTGTATAGGCATTGCTGGTCATTTGAACAGATGACGGACAGCGCGTGTCACAAGAAGCTCCTCCTCAACAAAGCACCTGTGCCATGTCCTCGCGCACTTGGCACCACACAGAGGAGGAGGCCACCTGCTCTGTGGCCATTAAGGTCACCACAGCCCTGAACCTTTATGCCTCTGGATCCTTCCAGGTCTCGAGTGGGGACCTGTATGGCATCTAAACAGGGCACAGCCTTCAGGTTAACTGAAAGGTCAGAGATGCCCTGTTTGCCCATTGGGAAAACGACATCACCTTTGACATGGACCAAGCCCAACAGGATGCACAGGCAGCAGGATTCTCCCCCATTGACGGGATGCCACAGGTCCATAACACCATAAGACATAGGAGCAGAATTAGGTCACTTGGCCCATGGAGTCTGCTCCGCCATTCAATCATGGATGCTATTTTCTCATCCCCATTCTTTTGCCTTTTCCCCGTAACCCCTGATCCCCTTATTAATCAATAACCTATCTATCTCTGCCTTAAAGACACTCAGTGAAATGGCCTCCACAGCCTTCTGCAGCAAAGAGTTCCACTGATTCACCACCCTCTGGCTGAAGAAATTCCTCCTCATCTCTGTTTTAAAGGATCGTCCCTTTAGTCTGGGATGGTGTCCTCTGGTTCTAGTTTTTCCTACAAGTGGAAACATCCTCTCCACGTCTATTCTATCCAGGCCTCGCAGGTCCAAGGGGTAGTGGATGGCACACATGTTGCCCTGCGCTCACTGGGCCATCTGGCAGTGCTCTACGTTAACAGATAGGACCACCAGATGAAGATCATGCACGCGTGTGCATGCTTCCCGCGGAGTGTCCACAACAGCTACATCCTGGGGCTGTCGGTCATCCCCAGCCTTTGAGGGCCGCCACAGGATGTGCGGCTGGCTCTTGGGGGATAAGGGGTACCTGCTGAGGACCTTGCTAATGACACCAGTGGGGAGACTGGCGACTGAGGTGGAGACTTGGTACAACGAGGCCCATCCGGGCTGTCAGCGAGCAGTGCATCAGACTCCTCAAGCAGCGGTTCTGATGCCTCGAACGCTCCGGTGATGCACTCCAGTACACCCCCCAGAGGGTCGTCCACTTTGTGGTGGTCTACTATGTCCTCCACAACCTCGCACATCAGTGGGGTGACGAGCTGGAGGTTGGTGATGAGGAACGTGTGGCCACGCCTGAGGAGGATGAGGAGGCGCTGGAGCAGCAGAGGCTGGAGGATGAGCCCAGGGAGGAACTGGAGGAGCAGCCGGCGGTTGTAGGGCAGGCAGCAGAGGCGAGGGTTCGGCAAGCCCTGAGGAACAGGGAGACCCTCATACTCGCCCGCTTCACTTACGACACGGCCTGGTCTGTCATCGATATCTTCCCCACCTCCCACCCCCATCTCCCACCCTCTCAGGGACTGTGTCACATCACTCCAGGGCTTGGACTGTGGGTCGCTGTTGAGGGCAGTGGGGTGATGATGACCCACAGAGAGGTGAGCGTCAGTGCTCCTCAATCTATACCATAGTCTGACCCCTGCCTGTCTGCTGAGTGCTTGCTCACATCCACGCACGCCGGGTGCCCAGGGGGGAGATGCCTGACAAAATGGGCCAAGGGTTCGGCAGTCGGCCTGCTTTCCGGAAAAAGTGACAGAGGTGTCAAACTGGTACTGTTGGTGCTCAGGACTGTTTAATGTTTTATACAATTTCCCACTCTCCCAATGGTGCCGCCCCACCGTCCACACACCCCACTCCACATTCCCCATACCCACCACCCCCCTTACCCTCCTCACCACATACCTACCACCCCACTCCCTCCCGGTGCCCTCAGTGATCCTTGATGTGCTTGACCCTCCTAGCTATACCACAGTGTCTAGGTGTCTCCCCAGGATGTACATCAAAAGTGGAAACAGTCAGCTGCTTACCTCATCCAGTGGCCATCGATGCCCCTGGTGGGCGTGGTCTGGGGCCGGAGAGCCCCTGCACACTTGTCGGCGGCACATGCACAGCAGTGCCGCCTTTTCCCGTGTGCTAGCTGTCAGATGCGGCCTCATCAGAGGGGTGGAATTTGGGGGAGCTGGTTGTCACATTCGTCACTCCATGGGACGGGTCCGGGTTGACACTCAACCTCCCTCCTCTCGCTCGGTGCCCAAGAGCCCTGGGGTTCAACCTGGGATGGAGGGGCAGCTGGTTCGAGCCCCAGCTGCCCCTGCATCATCTGGCTCTATCAGCCCTGGCGGCTCCCCGATGCCTGCACCATCATGTTGACGCCCTCAGTGATGCTCCTCAGTAACTTGGCT
This sequence comes from Scyliorhinus torazame, assembly GCF_047496885.1. Classification (NCBI taxonomy): domain Eukaryota; kingdom Metazoa; phylum Chordata; class Chondrichthyes; order Carcharhiniformes; family Scyliorhinidae; genus Scyliorhinus; species Scyliorhinus torazame. The sequence continues at coordinate 76,229,253 of NC_092708.1, forward strand.
ATGCTCTGCAGTGCCTCCACAATGCCCGCCTGCGACTGGGACAAGCCCCGCAGCGCCTTAATCATTCCCATCTGAGAGCAGGATATGTTCCACAGCACCTCATCAAGGTCAGCCTGGTACCTGGTCACATCCCCCCAGCGAGTCGGATATTCTGCCGGCACCCTCAGCCATGGCTGTCACCGACTATGTGACGCCTAGGGCACCTTCACTAATGGTGCCAACGTTGTGCACCAGGCTCTCCACTGAGGTCGCAACCCTAGCAGTGTTGGCCGCAGTGCCATGCATTGCCAGTAACATTTTCTGCGCCCGTTGTTTCTGGGACTCCTCCAATTGGCTGTAGATTTGCTGGAGTGTCGCAGATATCTTCCTCTGAATGTCCCGGCTGCACCGTACCATCTCCATGTTCCGGGTAACCCTGTACCAGAGGCTCAGCATCAGGCTGGGATCCAGCTGGGTCTTGGGATCCAGCAGACCTTTGACTGCTGTTTCGCCTGGGGGTTCCTGCCCTCATCTGATGTGCTTCAGCAGTTGTGTGGTTCTCACCAGGTTGTGCCCCAGAACCTGACCACTAATGTTTCCCACTGAGGTGCATGTATCTGCGATGGTGGAGGGTGGAGATCACAGCTGTGATGCCTCAATCGTGTCTTCCTCCGAACTCTTCTCTGAGGTGGTCTCCTGGGAGACTGGAGAGGCGGCCACCCTCGGGGAGGCGGGGGGGTGGGGGGGCATCATCAGTGTCTACGCACCCATGCTGCCCGATGTTGGGCATTGACCTTTGTTACGGCACTGCAGGCCAGTCCTTCTGGTCACGCTCACAACACTTTATGACCGGAGAATTGCGCCCACTATTTCCCTCCATCTTCATCCCAGGCAGCACTGGCTTCCCTGTGGCTCACCCCCTGGGACCCTCAAGGGAACAGGACATCTCTCATTTCCTCCACTGCATCTAGGAGCCTCCCCAGGTCCACATCGTCAAATGTTGGGGCCAATACTCTTGGCACTATTGTTGCAAGGTGACTGTGGTTGGCTGAGCAAGTGCTGCTTAAGTGCTGCTCAACCTTGTTAGTGGGGGACTGGCGAACGCACTGGGGGTGAATCAGCTGGTGAGTCTTCATTTGTGGGGGTCTCATTAAGTGGACTAATTAATGTTGAATAATGTTGTTGGCCTCGCTGGGCTGAGCACCAGGAAGCTCGCGGCAGTTCCTGTTCGCTATTACACTTCGAAATCTTTCCGGAGTATCGCACCCGCTATTTGCCTCCATCCTGCTACGTTACAGTGCTTCACCAATGCGGTGAACTCAATCTATTAAATGGGCTGTAGCCATATTAAATCATGTTGTAACATTATAATGGTGACTGATCATTCGAATGACAGACATCCTGGGAGCCCAGCACACAGACATCTAATTGAAAGAGTTGAGATTCTGTTTCACTTCTTTTTTAACTCCTAGTTTTTAAGATATTGAGCCATAACTTCCTGGCTCCAGATCTTGGTCTGTAGCAGATCTTTGTGAAGTGCTGAATTGTCTCCAATGCTTCTTCAATAATGTGCAGATTTGGGAAACATTTTTAATATTGAGAGAGCCTCTGACCTTAGTATTTTCACTTATCACAATAAATTTGTATTGTCCCCCAGTGGTATTTTCTGATCACTGCAGGTTCAGCAGAGTTCCCAGTTTGCAGAAGAACCTGGTAAATAATCACTAAGTTGGTACAAACAATTGGAAAAGAGAGTTAGAAGCATCACACTGTTTCTTCGCCTATTTAACAGCACATCGTAGAATTGCACATTGTTACTGAAAGCTCCTGTCAGTATACTGTTTAGCGTATACCGTACCGACCTCCCCGAACAGGCGCACGAATGTGGCGATTAGGTGCTTTTCACAGTAACTTCATTGAAGCCTGCTTGTGACAAGAAGTGATTATTATTATTATTATTGGAGGACTAAAATGACAGCTCTCAAGCATTTTTCAGGATTTTTCTTGGTTGTCACTGTTGTTTACGAAAGTGGATTCAAACAAACGGATGTGAATTCGTTATGAGAGCATTTTCAGCCAAACTTTGGCTGTCTATTTGTTTTGTTGTTTTGTACTTTTTAAGTTCTAGTTTTTGAGATATTGAGCCATAATTTCCTGGCACCCCAACATCACTGTTCGGGCACTGAGAAATACCTCTTGGACGTTCCCACATAAAGTTGATGTGGTGCCACATGGCAGGTTAGCAAATTATCAATGTTTGGGATTGATGAGTCCTTGGCAGCATGGATTAGCAGTTGACTAAGAGATAGGAATCAGAGGGCAGGTATGGTTGGCCATTTCTCAAACTGGAGACAAGTGAAAGTGGTGTTCCCAGGGGCTCAGTGTTGGGACCCTGGCTTTTTCTGTTTATATAAATGGTTTGGTGATGGGTGTTAAGGGCAAAATTTACAAATGATACTAAGCTAGGGAGAACAGTGAATTGTGAGAATGACACTGTGACTTCAGAGGGACATTGACAAGTTGGCCAAATGGGCAGGCACCTGGCAGATGAATTTCATTGCAGAAGAATGGGAGGTAACACATTTTGGGAAAAGAAACATGGGGACACAATATAGGCTCAATGGCGCAACCTTGAGGGGAGTACAGGAGCAGAGGAACCTCGGGATTCAAATGCTTAATTCTGTGAAGGTGGCCAGGCAAGTTGAAACAGTTGTTAAGAAAACCGATAGGATCCTTGGGTTTATAAATAGGGGCATAGAATATAAAGCAAGAATGCTACACGTCTACAAATCATGGGCGGAATTCTCCCCACCCACGCCGGGTGGGAGAATCGCGGGGGCGCCACGTGCGTCCCGCCACGCCGCCCCGATGCCCGCACGCGATTCTCCCACCCCCCCAAACCGAAATCTCGGGCGTCATTCTCCGACCCCCCAGAGGGTCGGAGAATGGCCGTTGGCCGCCGTGAATCCCGCCCCCGCCGGTTGCCGAAGTCTCCGAAGGGAGAAAAGTCGGCGGGGCGTTAATGGCGCCGCTGCCGCGGAGAATGTCACGGGTCTGCGCAAGGCAGCCGATTTTCGGCCTGCCGATATTCTCCCTTCCGGATGGGCCGAAGCCCCGTCGACGTGATGACCGTTCACGTCAACGTGAATCAAACCTCCTTTTCATCGGCGTGACCCGGTGCTCCAGGGTCACGCCGACCAGCGTGGAGGTGAGTGACGGCCTGGGGGGTTGGCTCTGGGGAGGCAATGGCGTGGCCGCAGTCTGATTGCGTGAGGAGAGGTGTGTCTCGGGTTGTGTGTGTCTGTGTGCGGCGGGGGGGGGGGTGGTTAGAGTAGGCTGGGCTCCGGGGGAGTGCCGGGAGGGGGTCCGTGCCGGGGTGGAGGTTGGGGGGGGGGGTCCGTGCCGGGGTGGGGGTTGGGGGGGGGTCCGTGCTAGGGTGGAGGTTGGGGGGGGGTCCGTGCTGGGGTGGAGGTTGGGGGGGGGGTCCGTGCTGGGGTGGAGGTTGGGGGGGGGGTCCGTGCCTGGGTGGAGGTTGGGGGGGGGGTCCGTGCCGAGGAGGTGGATGGGAGGGCAAGTGAGTTGGTCCACCTGGCCAGATGCCAGCCTCCAACAGTTGGACCCATGCGGTCCATACCACCTGGCTGGGGGGAGGAGGGGATATGGGCAATGATGACATGTCGTCGTTCCCCTCCCCCCCACCAGGCCGTCCAGCGATGTTGGCCGCCGTGGTGGCAGCCGCTCATGTCTATGTTGCCCTGGATGAGGAGGAGGAGGAGGAGGAGGAGCGTGCCAGAGAGGCGGCGCAGGCTGCCGCAGAGGGGCAGGCGGCAGCCGCCCAGGCTGGAGGGACACCTGACCGACAGGACGAGGAGGGGAGGAGGACGTCGCGGCCCCACGGCAATGGAGGCACCCGAGGGCGCCCCGTGTGTACCGGCCCCGGCAGTCATACCAGGACCTCACGGACCGGGAATGCAGGAGGAGACTCCGGATGAGCCGGGAAACCGTGGCACACATCTGCCACCTGCTGGCACACCTGTCACCGCGTGGCACTGGCGGGGGACACCCTCTCCCCGTGTCCGTCAAGGTTACGGTGGCCCTGAACTTTTATGCAACGCGGTCATTCCAGGCACTGAGTGGGGACCTGTCCGGCATATCGCAGACATCGGTGCACCGGTGCATCCGGGCAGTGACAGATGCCCTATATGCCATGGCGCACCGCTACATCCGCTTCCCCGTGGACCGGGCCAGCCAAGATGCCAGGGCCGTGGGCTTCTCTGCCATTGCCGGGTTCCCCATGGTCCAGGGCGCGATCGATGGGATGCACGTCGCCGTGCGGCCACCTGCAGATAACAGGGCCGTGTTCACTAATAGGAAGGGGACCTATTCGATGAACGTACAGGTGGTCTGCGACCACCGCATGATGATCCTGCACGTCTGCGCCCATCACCCAGGCAGTGTACACGACTCATTCGTGTTGTCGCGGTCATCCATCCCCGGCATGTACGAGGGACGCCATCCCCGGCTGAGGGGCTGGTTGATGGGCGACAGGGGCTACCCATTGCGATCGTGGCTGATGACGCCTATACGGAGGCCACGCAATGAGGCGGAGAACCGCTACAATGATGCCCATGTAGCGACAAGGGGAGTGATCGAGAGGTGCTGTGCTGTGCTGAAGATGCGTTTCAGGTGCCTGGACCTCTCTGGGGGCGCCCTCCAGTATCGGTCAGATAGGGTCGGCCGCATCATTGTGGTGTGCTGCGTCCTGCACAACATAGCCGAGCAGAGGGGCGATGTGCTGCAGGCAGAGGAGGGCGGAGTGGAGGAGCAGTAGGAAGAGGCCCAGTCCTCCCCAGATGAGGGGGATGGGGGCAATGGTCAGGGCAGACGGGGTAGACACAGGCGGGTGGCTGTCCACCGTTACCGGCTGGCCCAGCGGGCACGGGACAGACTGATAGACGCCCGCTTCACTGACTAGATGGGCGTGGGAATCGGGTAGTATGGCCACAGACCGCACACCATGGCAACAGCCGACCACCCACCCCCCCCCACCCATCCACCCACCCAGCACCCTCCCCCCCTCCCCAACCCCACCCACCCCACCCGCATGCACACCACCCCCCACCCCCCCCATTGCCGACCCACCTGCGGCACAATGGGCCGGGCTCACACAGTTGCGGGTGGACGCGTGTCTATCACAGGCCATGGAGGATGATGACAACCCGCCCTGCGATGAGCTCCTGGCTCTACATCGTTGGACTATGTCTGACCCATGGCCACAGTATCCACCCGGACCATCCCTGCATGCGGCTGTGACACTGCAGCGCACGGTCCCATCCTCTGCCCGGGGGATGTTGATTGCGGCCCAGGGGGAAGGGGGCAGACTCACCTGGGGCTGAGGTAAGACCACCCCTCACACACACACTTGCGCTCAACGTACATGACACCCCCGCACACTTTGGACAGAGCACAAAGGCACCTTCGGTAGGTGTAACATTGACTTTAATAACCAAAGGAGTTCATGCACGTGCCCTAGCCCCTAAAACTCATCTGTGCCCTGCACCCGTGCCAACTTACTCAGTGTCTAATTGTTTGGCCTTACGGGCCCTTTGACTACGTCTACGTGGTTCCCCAGACGGTACAGCAGAACTGGAGGTGGACTCCTGTGATTCCTGCCCTCTGACACTGGATCCCTTTGGCGGCCGTTTCCTGGGGCGTCCTAGCCTAGATGGGCCAGGCTGCGGCCCGGGCGACTGGGATGGCGAGCTGCCAGCCTGTCCTGCCCGTTGCCCACCCGATGCACCTGGGACGGAAGGGGGGGAGTCCGAGGTGTCGCGGTGTACCGGGACCTCCCCTACAGAGGGAGCCGGGACGGACCACACCACCTCCTCCTCCCTCGGGGTGCCCGATGGCCCCCAGGCCTCTACATGGGTGGGGGATGCGAACGGACTGGCCATCCGACGCGCCCCCGACATCTGGCGCTGCCAGTCCTGGAGGCCCGTGCTGGTATCGACAGGGGTCTGCAGGTTTGCAGCCATGGAGCCCAGGGGGTTGGCAGGGGGTTGGCAAACCCTGTCTGTGACAGTGCGACGCCGGCTCGCACATGGCCACTGGCGCCGATGCCCTCAACGATGGCCTGCAGAGACTGGGCCATGGCCTGCTGAGACTGGGCCATCGCCTGCAGAGACTGGGCTATGGCGTTGAGCGCCTCTGCCATCTGGCGCTGGCACTGGCTCATGGCCTCCTGTGAGAGGGCAGCCATTTCCTGGGCCACAGGCGCCGCCTGCACGGAAGGCCCCAGGCCTCGCAAACCGTTCCCCATGTCTGACACCGTCGCACCCATTGCCTCCACCGCGGACGCCACCCGTGCGGTGTCAGCCTGGGTGGCACGCATGACCGGCACCACTCCCAGCTCCTGGACGCGGGTGGACTCCTCCACCTGCGACCGCAGCCGCCGCAAGCCGCCCGTCACCCTCTTCGCTCGTCTCCGGGTCGGTGGTTGCATCGGATCTATGTGTGGGTGTGGTAACTGCAGGAACCCGGGATCCATCTGGGCGGCAGATGTTCGCTTGGGCTGGGCTGCCCTCCGACCGCCCGGTCCCTCTGCTGCTCCTACCTCCACCTGCTGTACCGGGACGGCTGTGTTGTGCGCATCAGTGAGTGTACCAGACGCCTCATCACAAATTTGCCCAACCGTGGTGAGTGTTTCTGCGATGGTGGAGGGTGTTGGTGACAGCAGTGGCGTTGTGTCGTGCTCTTCGTCCCACTCTGAGTCCATGGCACTTTGGGGTGGGGGTTCGTCTCCACCCATCCACTCTGAGTCACTGTCCGGTATTTCGTCTTCCTGGGTAGTGCTGTCCCGGGTAGGGGTGCCCTGGGTAGTGCTGTCCCAGGTAGGGGTGTCCTGGGTAGTGGTGTCCTGGGTAGTGCTGTCCCGGGTAGGGGTGTCCTGGGTAGTGGTGTCCTGGGTAGTGGTGTCCTGGGTAGTGGTGTCCTGGGTAGTGGTGTCCTGGCTCGGATGTGACGGGGGCCTGTGGCTGCCCCCCTCGTCGCTGGGTGGTCGCTCCCGCACGTGACGGGGGTGTCGTCTCCCTGTTGCTCCAGGTCTCTCCGTCTCCCGTGGTGTGCGAGGGTCATCCTGCGGGCGTCGCATGCTGGAGGGTCCGGGTCTCTCCGTCTCCCGTAGTCTCCGAGGGGCATCCTGCGGGCGTCGCATGCTGGAGGGTCCGGGACTCTCTGTCTCCCGTGGTCTCCGAGGGGCATCCTGCGGGCGTCGCATGCTGGAGGGTGCGGGTCTCTCCGTCTCCCGTGGTCTCCGAGGGGCATCCTGCGGGCGTCGCATGCTGGAGGGTGCGGGTCTCGCCGTCTCCTGTGGTCTCCGAGGGGCATGCTGCGGGCGTCGCATGCTGGAGGGTGCGGGTCTCTCCGTCTCCTGTGGTCTCCGAGGGGCATCCTGCGGGCGGTCTGCATCTGCGGGGATGGGTGCCTGGACGTTTGGTCCTGCGATACACAATGAAGCATGCATGGTTAGACATCAGGCAGTGATCAGGTGATACAGGGGAGGGGGATATAGGGGAGGGGGGATATGGGGACGGGCTGTCGGTGGCTCACTCGCTAGTACGCCCCCGACCTCTGCATCAGCAACCTCCCGGTCCTCAGGTCCGCCAGCCAGTTCCAGGGCCCTTTCCTCGTGTACGGTCAGTGGCCTCTCATCAGCGGGCCCTCCTCCAGTCCTCACATGCTCCCTATTGTTGTGTGCGCGCTTCTCCTGGGGGGGGGGGGCAGGGGTAAAAGGCAACAGTGTTAGGCAGGTATATGAATGCACGCCATCGGTTGCGCGTGCATTGCAGAGGTTAAGGTTAGGGCTGGATTCACTTGGGGATATGGGGGATATGGGGGAGGGGGGGATACGGGGAGGGGGGATATGGGGGAGGGGGGATATGGGGGAGGGGGATATGGGGGAGTGGGGATATGCGGGAGGGGGATATGGGGGAGGGGGGGATATGGGGGAGGGAGGATATGGGGGATATGGGGTAGGGGGGATAAGGGGGAGGGGGGAGATGGGGGATATGGGGGAGGGGGGATATGGGGGAGGGGGGATATGGGGGATATGGGGGAGGGGGGATATGGGGGAGGGGGGATATGGGGGAGGGGGGATATGGGGGAGGGGGGGATACGGGGGAGGGGGGATATGGGGGATATGGGGGAGGGGGGATATGGGGGAGGGGGGATATGGGGGATATGGGGGAGGGGGGATATGGGGGAGGGGGATATGGGGGAGGGGGGGATATGGGGAGGGGGGGATATGGGGAGGGGGATATGGGGGATATGGGGAGGGCGGGATATGGGGGAGGCTCACCCTGCCTGCTCTGACGAGGTCGTTCACCTTCTTGTGGCACTGGGTGCCTGTCCGTGGTGTCAGGGCCGCAGCGGTGACAGCCTCTGCCACTTCCCTCCACAGACGCCGGCTGTGGCGTGGGGCAACTCTGCGGCCGTGCCCGGGATACAGGGCGTCCCTCCTCTGCTCCACCGCGTCCAGGAGCGCCTCCACATCGCGTGACTCGAACCTCGGGGCTGAGCGACGGCCAGCCATCCAGTCGGGTGTTGCGGTCGGGTGTTGCGGTCGGGTGGGGGGGAGCAGCACGGCCTTATGAGCCGTCACGCCGTGCAGCGCGTATGACGCTGCACGGCGTGAACCACTGCGCAAGCGCGGATCCCGTTACGTCGCTGCTAGCCCATTTCGGGCCGGAGACTATCGACCCATTTTTCCAACGTGACGCAAGTCGGATTTGCGCCGTTTTCTGCGCCGATCGGCGGACTTTCCGCCGATAATAGAGAATTTCGCCCCACATCTGGCCGCTGGGAGAATTCTCCGGCCTGAATGGGCCGAGCTGTCTGCCCAATACGACGGGTTCCCGCCGGCGCCTTCCACACCTGGTCGCTGCTGGCGGGAACAGCACGGGAATGCTGGGGGGGCGGCCTGTGGGGGAGGGAGGGGGGTTCCTGCACCGGGGGGGGTGGGGGGGGGCCTCAAATGGGGACTGGCCCGCGATCGTACCCACCGATCGGCGGGCCGGTCTCTCTGAAGGAGGACCTCCTTTCCTCCGCCACCCCGCAAGATCCATCCGACATCTTCTTATGAGGAGCCCTCGGGGAGGACGGCAACCGCGCATGAACCCGCGCATGCGCGGGTGACGTCATTTATGCGGCGCCGGCCGCGTCATTTACGCAGCGCTGCTTTTATGCGCCGCCAAGGCCTGGGGTGGGGGAATAGGGGGCTGGGAGCGGGCTCCGACGCCGGAGTGAAACACTCCGGTTTTCACTCCGGCACGGCACTTAGACTCCCAATGGAAGAATTGCGCCCACTGAGTCAGACTACATTTGGAATATTGTGTTCAGTTCTGCGAACCTTATTTAAGGAAGGATGTCAAATCCCTAGATAGATTGCAGAGGGGATTTACTAGAATGATGCCAGGAATGAGGAATTTTAGATACAAGGTATGATTGGAGAAATTGGGCTTGTTCTCCTTGGTGCAGAGGTGACCTTATTGAGGTGTTCAAAATTCTGAACAATTTTGCCAGGGTAAAGAAGGATATTCTGTTCCACTCGTTAGTATGCCAGTGATTAGGGGCCACAATTTCAAGATGGTCAGTGAAAGACATAGCACTGAGATGAGGAGAAACTTCTTTATTCAGGAGTTGTTGGGGCTTGGAATGGGCTGCGTGGGAGACTGGTGGAGGTGTTTTCCAGGAGGTTTCAAAAGAGAGTTGGATATATATTTGAAAGTGGTGAAGTTAGAGGGCTACGGAGATAGGGCTAGGGAATAGGACTAACTAGGACCGACACGAGCAACATCCCCCAACACGAGCAACATCCCCCAACACGAGCAACATTCCCCAACACGAGCAACATTCCCGACATGAGTGACATCCTCGACATGTGCAACATTCCCCGACACGAGTAACATCCCCCAACATGAGTAACATCCCACAACACAAGTAACATCCCCCAACACGGGCAACACCCCCAACACGAGCAACACCCCCGACACGAGCGACATCCTCCACATTAGCGACATCCTCGACACGAGCGACATCCCCGACACGAGCATCAACCTCCTGACCTGAGCAACATCCCCGACACGAGCAACATCCCCCAACACGAGCAACATTTCCCAACACGAGCAACATCCCCGACACGAGTAACATCCCCGACACGAGTAACATCCCCCAACAGGAGCAACATTCCCCAACACGAGCGACATCCTCGACATGAGCGACATCCTCGACACGAGCGGCATCCCCCAACACGAGCGACATCCTTGACACGAGCAACATCCCCGACACGAGTAACATCCCCCAACATGAGCAACATTCCCCAACATGAGCGACATCCTCGACATGAGCGACATCCTCGACACGAGCGACATCCCCCAACACGAGCGACATCCTTGACACGAGCGACATCCTCGACACGAGCGACATCCTCGACACGAGCGACAACCCCTGACACGAGCAACAACCCCCGAGACGAGCAACATCCCCCAACACGAGCAACACCCCAAACACGAGCAACACCCCCAACATGAGCAACACCCCCGACACGAGCGACATCCTCGACAGGAGCGACATCCTCGACACGAGCGACATCCCCCAACACGAGCGACATCCCCGACATGAGCGACATCCACGATGCGAGCGACATCCTTGACACGAGCGACATCCCCGACACGAGCGACAACCCCGACACGAGCGACAACCCCTGACATGAGCAACAACCCCCGAGACAAGCAACAACCCACGACACGAGCAACACCCCCAACATGAGCAACACCCCCGACACGAGCGACATCCTCGACATGAATGACATCCTTGACACGAGCGACATCCCCGACACGAGCGACAACCCCGACACGAGCAACAACCCCTGACACGAGCGACATCCCCGACATGAGCGATAACCCATGACACGAGCGACATCCCCGACACGAGCGACAACCCCGACACGAGCGACAACCCCTGACACGAGTGACATCCCCGACACGAGCGACAACCCCGACACGAGCGACAACCCCTGACACGAGCTACACCCCTTCCAGCCCGAGTGACACCCCGCAACCTGAACGACATGCCCTGAGATAAGCAACACAACCCCAACACCAGTGACAACCCCCGAACCGAGCGACACCCGCCGACCCGAGCGACAACCCCGACACGAGTAACACCTCCCGACCCAAGCGACAACCCCTGACCCGAGTGACAACCACCGACCTGAGCGACAACCCCCGACCCTGGCGACAACACCCTACCCTAGCGGCAACCCCGGGGACGGGAACGGCAAACCCAGACACGAGCAACACCCCCCGACCCGAGTGACAACCCCCGACCCGAGCGACAACCCCCGAACCCAGCGACAAACCCTGACCCGAGAGACAACCCCCGACCCGAGCGACAACCCCTGACCCGAGCGACAACCCCCGACCCGAGCGACAAACTCTGACCCGAGCGTCAACCCCCGACACGAGATAGGGCTAGGGAATAGGACTAACTAGGACCGACACGAGCAACATCCCCCAACACGAGCAACATCCCCCAACACGAGCAACATTCCCCAACACGAGCAACATTCCCGACATGAGTGACATCCTCGACATGTGCAACATTCCCCGACACGAGTAACATCCCCCAACATGAGTAACATCCCACAACACAAGTAACATCCCCCAACACGGGCAACACCCCCAACACGAGCAACACCCCCGACACGAGCGACATCCTCCACATTAGCGACATCCTCGACACGAGCGACATCCCCGACACGAGCATCAACCTCCTGACCTGAGCAACATCCCCGACACGAGCAACATCCCCCAACACGAGCAACATTTCCCAACACGAGCAACATCCCCGACACGAGTAACATCCCCGACACGAGTAACATCCCCCAACAGGAGCAACATTCCCCAACATGAGCGACATCCTCGACATGAGCGACATCCTCGACACGAGCGGCATCCCCCAACACGAGCGACATCCTTGACACGAGCAACATCCCCGACACGAGTAACATCCCCCAACATGAGCAACATTCCCCAACATGAGCGACATCCTCGACATGAGCGACATCCTCGACACGAGCGACATCCCCCAACACGAGCGACATCCTTGACACGAGTGACATCCTCGACACGAGCGACATCCCCCAACACGAGCGACATCCTCGACACGAGCGACAACCCCTGACACGAGCAACAACCCCCGAGACGAGCAACATCCCCCAACATGAACAACACCCCAAACACGAGCAACACCCCCAACATGAGCAACACCCCCGACACGAGCGACATCCTCGACAGGAGCGACATCCTCGACACGAGCGACATCCCCCAACACGAGCGACATCCCCGACATGAGCGACATCCACGATGCGAGCGACATCCTTGACACGAGCGACATCCCCGACACGAGCGACAACCCCGACACGAGCGACAACCCCTGACATGAGCAACAACCCCCGAGACAAGCAACAACCCACGACACGAGCAACACCCCCAACATGAGCAACACCCCCGACACGAGCGACATCCTCGACATGAATGACATCCTTGACACGAGCGACATCCCCGACACGAGCGACAACCCCGACACGAGCAACAACCCCTGACACGAGCGACATCCCCGACATGAGCGATAACCCATGACACGAGCGACATCCCCGACACGAGCGACAACCCCGACACGAGCGACAACCCCTGACACGAGTGACATCCCCGACACGAGCGACAACCCCGACACGAGCGACAACCCCTGACACGAGCGACATCCCCGACACGAGCGACAACCCCGACACGAGCGTCAACCCCTGACACGAGCAACAATCCCCGACACGAGCTACACCCCTTCCAGCCCGAGTGACACCCCGCAACCTGAACGACATGCCCTGAGATAAGCAACACAACCCCAACACCAGTGACAACCCCCGAACCGAGCGACACCCGCCGACCCGAGCGACAACCCCGACACGAGTAACACCTCCCGACCCAAGCGACAACCCCCGACCCGAGTGACAACCCCCGACCTGAGCGACAACCCCCGACCCTGGCGACAACACCCTACCCTAGCGGCAACCCCGGGGACGGGAACGGCAAACCCAGACACGAGCAACACCCCCCGACCCGAGTGACAACCCCCGACCCGAGCGACAACCCCCGAACCCAGCGACAAACCCTGACCCGAGAGACAACCCCCGACCCGAGCGACAACCCCTGACCCGAGCGACAACCCCCGACCCGAGCGACAAACTCTGACCCGAGCGTCAACCCCCGACACGAGCTACACGGACGACACCCCCTTGACAAGAGCGACACCTCCGATCGAGCATAAAAAGGGGGCTGTCCTCCTTCGCTTTGCTCCTTATGCATTTCGGCACTGGAGCCTGGGTGCGCTTTGCTTCTTTAGTCTCAACCAACATGAATCAGGGGAGTTGGGTGAGTCAGACACTTTCATAAGAACATGGGAACAGGAGTGGGCCATTCAGCCCATCATGTCTGCTCTGCAATTTAAAATGATTTAATACAATTTACTGACTGATTGGACACTTCAACATGTTTTACACCCACTACCCCCATAAGTCTTTATGTTATTTTTAATCAGAATCCTGCCAATCTTCGCCATAAACATACTCAATGACTGAACTTCCACAGCCCTCTGGGCTTGAGAATTCCAAAGATTCACAACCATCTGTGTTAAGAAATTTCTTCCCATCTCGGTCCTAAGTGGCATTGCCCTGACTTTGAAATTGTGGCCCCTGGTTCTAGTGACTCCAGACCCACAGCAACGTGGTTGACTCTTAACTGCCCTCTGAAATGGCCTGGCAAACCACTCAAGTGTATTCAAGCCGATGACTCACTCCAGATGCAGCTAGGGATGAGCAGTAAATGCTGGTCTGGATAGTGATGTGCACTGTGTGTGCATACAGCGGAGGACCAATACAAGGAGGACAGGAGGTTCTCTGCACTCGCCCAAGCATAACCTTGAAGCTACATCTTCAGAAAGGCATAAATATACCTACACTCATCAGAGTAGTAATCTCTGATGGGGCTCACCAGGTGTCAGTGACTAAAGAGTTCCATGTTTTTTTATGCAGCCTGGCACCAAACTAATTTGACTAACAGGGCAGCATGGTAGCATAGTGGTTAGCACAGTTGCTTCACAGCTCCAGGGTCCCAGGTTTGATTCCCAGCTTGGGTCACTGTCTGTGCGGAGTCTGCACATTCACCTAAGCTAAAATTGCCCTTAGTGTCCAAAAAGGGTTTGGTTGGGTTACGGGGATGCGGTAGAGATATGGGCTTAGGTAGGGCACTCTTTCCAAGGGCCGGTGCAGACTTGATGGGCCGAATGGCCTCGTTCTGCACTATAAATTCTATGAAATGCTACAATTCTGCTTAATATTCTTCATGTTACTTTCTTGAATGACCTGGAAAGGCATCAACCTTCTTGTAGCCCGTCCAATGTGTGTGGAATGATAATGGTAGAATCCACGTGAGTTGTCAATTCTTCCCATTCTTGTTGGCCTACTCTTCTTGAAACCCTGTGATGTTCATTGTTGAGGAAATTCTATTCTTCCACTTGACTTCCTGCATGGTAACTTTTCTGGGACCCCCAGGCCCCGGGACCCCCTGCCCCAGACCCCCTGACCCCCGACCCCCCAGTCCCCCTGACCCCCGACCCCCCCAGTCCCCAGCCCCTCCCGCCGGACTCCCTGACCACCGACCCCCACACTCCCACCCCACACTCCCACACAAGGAAAGGTGCCTTTTTCTTCATTTTTGCATTTCCTACTAACATTTTTCACCAAATTATTTTCATACTAATGGTGTTCCCTTTCAAGCTGCTGCAGCCCTTCAAATCCTGCAACTGCAACGTACTTCCTGCCCACTAACAGGTGAATTCTAAATCACAGTTCTTTTCTATGCCAGAACTTCCGAAATTATGATAATGAGACTGTCCTCGAAATATCAATGTATTGAATATCAAACAGGTGCTTGAAGCGCCACCTGATTTCAGTTTCAGCATACATTCAGTCAGAAAAGCTGAGCTCAGGGGCTTAAATTGGTGAATAAGATGAACAGCAGGTTAATGTTAACTTGATTGGCAAGATCAATTAGAAAATCAACCCTGTCAGTATAATAGGTGCAATATGGCCTGAAATATTCACAATTGCAGTATTAATCCTGATGAGCATTCTTAATTTTGAGTATAAATGATAAATGATATGCTTTCAATTAACAGAAATAGGTTCAACATCTGAGGTTAAACCATGGTCATTGTTTAATTAAGTATTTTCCTTTTGAGTTCCAAGCCGACAATGTTAGCTTCTCAGTAGCTCAGAGGTATAATCATTCAGATATTTGAATTCACGGGTTTAAATCGCAGGAGTGATTTGGGCTGTAGTGCAGCCATCCAGTGATGTTTTAATTGCTTGGTGGTGAGCATTCATCTCTGTAGTCACAGCTTTAAATCATGATGGAGACTGTGGGCTGGTTGGAAGATATGTGCGATTACATTTTAATTGCTTGGTGGCGAGGAATAGCCTGAGTTTAACTGACAGCTGAAAAGCCCAAGGGGCAAGCAACTTGCCACCTTTAATTTAATTTAGTAGAACCTCACTAGGGTGTACACCGCAAATGGGCATGCATGAAATGTCACATGATAAACTATAGTTTTTATAGCACAGAGCATGTAAACCATGGGAGAGAAATTTGGTTCTGTACAATCTTTTTTGACCTTAATCCACCACCTAAATGTCTAAAACCAGATCGCAAATGCACGTACAGACATCTAAGGGGAAAGTGGGCAAAATGCCACCTTGGTACAGTAGTTTGCCCAGTGACTCTTAGCAGCACGCAGAATAGGTAGATTATGATATCAATTAATGTGTAATGCTGACGTGATGTCAGTTGCTGTTTTCAAATATCATTCTTTGGCCTTTGCTTTCTCTGAATCACAAACAACCGAGCGCATGTTATAAGATTATTATGTTTTGGGACTGTGTCTTTAAATATAGGGGAACAGGAAGGGGCTCATGTGGCCTGTGCCGAAGTCTGCTCGCCAACAAGCCTGGGTGGTTTGTTGGTAAAAGTTAAAGGGGACCGAGATTGTTTTACTGGGAAGAAGGTGCTTATGCTTGCAGACAATGGCAATAACCCAGGTGCTAACAGTGGATAGATTGTGAGTCTCCCAAATCCAAGACAAATGTTGAGAATTTCAGATTGTAACAGTTATGCTTTAAAAAGTCCATATCGTTCCAAGATGAAAGAGAGTTGGGCTCTTAAGGATAGCTAATTAGCATCTCTACCTGGATACAAGGTCCATGTGTTGCACATTGCCATGGTAATAAGATTTGAGATGAGAAGGATACTGAAGAAGCCTTTGTGATGTCAGGTTACAGGCATCCTTACCATTTCAGTGAAAATCATGGTCAGATTAGTCTGCCAGGGTCCAGAAGAGAGAGCAGCTAGAGGCTAAATGTCTCTGTGGTTCACAGCGTCAGAATGTGGGTGGAAGCTCACACTCTGAAAAGATTGAATTCTTTAAGATTTAAAACAAAGCCGGAAGATTCACTTAACTTGGTCTAGATGTAGGCTCTCCAGGCATACTTTCAGTTCTGGGGTTAGATGTTACCAGGGTGAGAAAGGAAAATAATAAAAGTAAATATATGAGAACTCAGAATCATTTTGGACTGGTATCAGGGAAAATTGAATGTCTACTTAAAGGTGTAACATATACCTGTGAATTGTGTTTTTCCAGTTGTGCTAAAAGAAAAAGGGGGTATTCGTTCTGTGGTTTAAAGCATAAATTGCTTACAAATATACTGTTCAGTCAATAGATTTTTTTTGTCCTTGTGTTACTGTAAAGATCTTAAAATCTGAAATTTTATTGTATCATCCTTTCAGCTATTAACTGGACATTGAAATTGCTTTTTAAACCTTCTCTGCCTATTCTGGGATCATAACAACATGTCCCCTAACCAGTGCAATTTAAAGGGATCCAGAATCAGTTACTGTTTAGTTGCTGGATTATTTCCTGAGCAGGTGGTACAAATCTCTGCTTTGTTGAGAATTTCTTGTAATTGTCGAAATTTTCAATGTCTACAGGAGAAGGTCTGACTGGTGGTGAAGTATTTTTTGGTAAGGTCTGTACTAAAGCACATTGCTTCCAGAAATGGGGGTGACCTTGTAAGCCTTTCTCTTGGAATTCTGCATGGCTGGGAGAATGAAGAGAAGACATGCAGAGCAGAACACTTTTCTAAAAAGAGGGAGGAGCCGGAGAAAAAGGGCTCCAGACAAGAGTCCATATCCACCCATGGTCTTCAGGGAATAAATGTATTGCCATATATAATGAACAAGAGGGTAGCCAGGGAAAGGGTTGGCCACTCAAGGACAGAGAAATGAATCTATGCTTGGAGCCAGAGGAAATGGGTGAGGTACAAAATGAGTACTTTACACCAATATTCACCAAAGAGAAGGACCTAATTGGGTACAGTGGTTAGCATTGCTGCCTCATAGGGTAGTATGGTGGCGCAGTGGGTTCGCACTGCGGCCTCACGGCGCCAAGGTCCCAGGTTCGATCCCGGCGCTGGGTCACTGTCCGTGTGGAGTTTGCACATTCTCCCCGTGTTTGCGTGGGTTTTGCCCCCACAACCCAAAAATGTGCAAGCTAGGTGGGTTGGCCATGCTAAATTGCCCCTTAATTGGAAAAAATGAATTGGGTACTCTAAATTTTTAAAAAAAACATTGCTGCCTCACAGAGTCAGGGACCCCGGTTCTATTCCGGCCTTGGATCACTGTCTGTGTGAAGTTTGCACATTCTCTCTGTGTCTGCGTGGGTTTTCGCTGGGTGTTCTGATTTCCTCCCATAGTCCCAAGATGTGCGGGTTAGGTGGATTGGCCACGATAAATTTCCCCTTAATGTCCAGGGATGTGCAGATTAGGTTATGGGGATAGGGAGGGGTGAATGGGTGGGTGGACATAGGTCAGTGCTGACTTGATGGGCTGAATGGTCGCCTTCACCTCTGTAGCAATTCTGTGATGAGTCCAGGGAAGGGTATGTAGATAGTCTGGGGCACGTCGATATCAAAAAGGAGGTGTTGGGTGTCTTAAAAAGCATGAAGACAGATACGTCCCGAGGGCCTGATGGGATCTATCCCACAGTACTGAGGGAGGCAAGGGAGGAAATTGCTGGGGCCTTGACAGAAATCTTTGTATCCTCACTGGGTAAAGGTGAAGTCCCTGAGGACTGGAGAATAGCCAATCTTGTTCCTTTGTTTAAGAATGGTCGTAGAGATAATCCAAGAAATTATAGGCTGGTGAGCTTTATGTCAGTGGTAGATAAATTATTGGAGCAGATTCTTTGGGACAGGATTTACTCACATTTGGAAACAAATGGACTTATTAGTGGTAGGCAGCATGGTTTTGTGAAAGGGAGGTCTTGCCTCACGAACGTGATCGGGTTTTTTGATGAAGTGACGAAGATGATTGATGAAGGAAGGGCGGTGGGTATTGTTTACATGGACTCCAGTAACGCCTTTGGCAGCGTACCTCATGGCAAACTGGTACAAAAGGTGAAGTCACGCGGGATACAGAACAGGCTCCATCCACCCCCTCACCCCCCAATCTACCTGTCCAGTCCCCCGTCCCCCCCTCACCCGCAACCCCATCCCCACCCCCACCCCCCCTTCGGCACAGTGGTCTGGGATCAAAAGCCCCCAGTGGAGACTCCGCCTTGAGGATCAGCGTGAGTGCACTGTCACCAGAAAGGCAGGAGTCAGACTTAATCAGATCCTGAGGAGCACCAGAGCTTTCCTCACAGAGAACAGTCATCACTCACCTACCTTGTACAGGGACACGCTGACAGGCCCATCATCCTGGAGTGATGTGACATTGACCCTTGGAGGGGGGAACAGGGTGGTGGTGGGGGAGGGGGGGCGGTGTGGTGGGGTGCGGTACAGTGAAGGTGGGTTGTTGAGCTGATGGAAACAGCCTCATATCAGGAGAAACTGGATCTTCATCGCAGCCTGTCCTCCATCCCTCGGCTCCTCCTCGGGGTTGACCCCAGCTCCTCCTAGTCCACCTCATCCCCCTCATCAGACGAGGCCACATGTCCTCCAATTCTTCCTCCTCCTCATCTAGCATGTCGCCCCACCGCTGGGCCAGATTGCGAAGGGCACTGCAGACCATCATAATGCGTGGACCCTCTGTACTGTACAGTCCCACCAAAGCAATCCAGATATAGGAACCGCATTTTGAGCAGCCCAATAAGAACATAAGAACTAGGAGCAGGAGTAGGCCACCTGGTCCCTCGAACTTGCTCCACCATTCAATGAGATCATGGCTGATCTTTTGTGGACTCAGCTCCACTTTCTGGCCTGAACACCATAACCCTTAATCCCTTCATTCTTCAAAAAACTATCTATCTTTATCTTAAAAACATTTAATGAAGGAGCCTCATCTGCTTCACTGGGCAAGGAATTCCATAGATTCACAACCCTTTGGGTGAAGAAGTTCCTCCTAAACTCAGTCCTAAATCTACTTCCACTTATTTTGATGCTGTGCCCCCTAGTTCTGCTTTCACCCACCAGTGGAAACAACCTGCCTGCATCTATCCTATCTATTCCCTTCATAATTGTATATGTTTCGATAAGTTCCCCCCTCATCCTTCTAAATTCCAACGAGTACAGTCCCAGTCTACTCAACCTCTCCTCGTAATCCAACCCCTTCAACTCTGGGATTAACCTAGTGAATCGCCTCTGCACACCCTCCAGTGCCACTACGTCCTTTCTCAAGTAAGGAGACCAAAACTGAACACAATACTCCAGGTGTGGCCTCACTAACACCTTATACAATTGCAGCATAACTTCCCTCGTCTGAAATTCCATGCCTCTAGCAATGAAGGACAAAATTCCATTTGCCTTCTTAATCACCTGTTGCATCTGTAAACCAACTTTTTGCGGCTCATGCACTAGCACACCCAGGTCTCTCTGCACAGCAGCATGTTTTAATATTTTATCATTTAAATAATAATCCATTTTGCTGTTATTCCTACCAAAGTGGATAACCTCACATTTGTCAACATTGTATTCCATCTGCCAGAACCTAGCCCATTCACTTAGCTTATTCAAATCCCTCTGCAGACTTCCAGTATCCTCTGCACTTTTTGCTTTACCACTCATCTTAGTGTCGTCTGCAAACTTGGACACATTGCCCTTGGTCCCCAACTCCAAATCATCTGTGTAAATTGTGAACAATTGTGGGCCCAACACTGATCCCTGAGGGACACCACTAGCTACTGAATGCCAACCAGAGAAACGCCCATTAATCCCCACTCTTTGCTTTCTATTAATTAACCAATCCTCTATCCATGCTACTACTTTCCCCTTAATGCCATGCATCTTTATCTTATGCAGCAACCTTTTGTGTGGCACCTTGTCAAAGGCTTTCTGGAAATCCAGATATACCACCTCCATTGGCTCCCCGTTATCTACCGCACTGGTAATATCCTCAAGAAATTCCACTAAATTAGTTAGGCATGACCTGCCCTTTATGAACCCATGCTGCGTCTGCCCAATGGGACAATTTCCATCCAGATGCCTTGCTATTTCTTCCTTGATGATAGATTCCAGCATCTTCCCTACTACCGAAGTTAAGCTCACTGGCCTATAATTACCCGCTTTCTGCCTACCTCCTTTTTAAAACAGTGGTGTCATGTTTGCTAATTTCCAATCCGCTGGGACCACCCCATAGTCTAGTGAATTTTGGTAAATTACCACTAGTGCATTTGCAATCTCCCTAGCCATCTCTTTTAGCACTCTGGGATGCATTCCATCAGGGCCAGAAGACTTGTCTACCTTTAGCCCCATTAGCTTGCCCATCACTACCTCCTTAGTGATAACAATCCTCTCAAGGTCCTCACTTGTCATAGCCTCATTTCCATCAGTCACTGGCATGTTATTTGTGTTTTCCACTGTGAAGACCGACCCAAAAAACCTGTTCAGTTCCTCAGTCATTTCCTCATCTCCCATTATTAAATCTCCCTTCTCATCCTCTAAAGGACCAATATTTACCTTAGCCACTCTTTTTTGTTTTATATATTTGTAGAAACTTTACTATCTGTTTTTATATTCTGAGCAAGTTTACTCTCAGAATCTATCTTACTCTTCTTTATAGCTTTTTTAGTAGCTTTCTGTTGCCCCTTAAAGATTTCCCAGTCCTCTAGTCTCCCACTAATCTTTGCTACTTTGTATGCTTTTTCCTTCAATTTGATACTCTCCCTTATTTCCTTAGATATCCACGGTCGATTTTCCCTCCTTCTACTGTCCTTCCTTTTTGTTGGTATAAACCTTTGCTGACCACTGTGAAAAATCGTTTGGAAGGTTCTCCACTGTTCCTCAACTGTTTCACCATAAAGTATTTGCTCCCAGTCTACCTTAGCGAGTTCTTCTCTCATCCCATTGTAATCTCCTTTGTTTAAGCACAAAACACCAGTGTTTGATTTTACCTTCTCACCCTGCATCTGTATTTTAAATTCCACCATATTGTGATCGCTCCTTCCGAGAGGATCCCTAACTATGAGATCCTGAATCAATCCTGTCTCATTACACAGGACCAGATCTAGGACCGCTTGTTCCCTCGTATGTTGCATTACATACTGTTCTCGGAAACTATCGTGGATACATTCTATAAACTCCTCCTCAAGGCTGCCTTGACTGACCTGGTTAAACCAATCGACATGTAGATTAAAATCCCCCATGATAACTGCTGTACCATTTCTACATGCATCAGTTATTTCTTTGTTTATTGCCTGCCCCACCATACTGTTACTATTTGGTGGCCTATAGACTACTCCTATCAGTGACTTTTTCACCTTACTATTCCTGATTTCCACCCAAATGGATTCAACCTTATCCTCCATAGCACCGATGCCATCTCTTACTATTGCCCGGATGTCATCCTTAATTAACAGAGCTACACCACCTCCCTTACCATGCACTCTGTCCTTCCGAATAGTTTGATACCCTTGGATATTTAACTCCCAGTCATGACCATCCTTTAACCATGTTTCAGTAATGGCCACTAAATCATAGTCATTCATGATGATTTGCGCCATCAACTCATTTACCTTATTCCGAATACTACGAGCATTCAGTTAAAGTACACTTATGTTGTTTTTTTTTACCTCTGTTCTGAATCTTAACACCTCGATCAGTAACCTCTCCTAAGTTATATTTCCTCTTAACTTTTCTCCTAATTTTCCTTGTCGTTGAACCCATATCTTCATGTAACAACCTGCCGCGTCGCTTACCATTAATGTTTTTACTTCCCATTTTATTCCTTTTAGTATTCCTATAGCCCTGTCATTCTTCTTCCTGCCCAGCTGCGCAGCAGAGCCAGCCACGCACCGCTTAATGAAAGCATGGTGGCTATGTGCGCCTCATTATAACGATTCTCTGCATTGGTCTCAGGCCTCTGTACTGGCGTGATCAGCCATGACCTCAGCGGGTATCCCTTGTTCCCCGTCATCCTGTGGTGGTCCACGAAGACATCGGGGATCTTTGAGTGCCCCAGGATGTCGTTGCCATGCATGCTCCCAGGATAGCGAGTACACACACGCATGATCCTCAAGCCGTGGTCGCACATGATCTGAACATTCAGGGAGTGGAACCCCTTCCTGTTAAAATAGTGAACATCCTGGTGCTCTGGTGTATGCAGGGCTCCATGCATGCCATTGATGGCCACCTGGATATGGGGCATTCCTGTGATGGAAGTGAATTCTGTGGCCCGGGCATCTTAGTAGGCCTGGTCCAAGTTGAATATCACATAGTCGGATGCCTCAACATACAAACCACCTGCGGACTGAAGATTGCGAAATGCCACACAGGTCACGGCTTGAGCCCTGGAATGACTTGGTGGTGGAGATGCTTAGTGCGGCAGTGGCCACTGCGAGCGAGTGTCCACAGGGAGGCATGTCCGCAAGGACATTGTATGGGTGCTGCACTGTCTCTTTATTGAGACAAAGACTTCTGTGGCATATGTTGTCTGTCAGCTCATTGAAGGAGCAGCAAGTTCGGTACAACTTGGTACATCGCTGCATTCCTCTTCTGGCTTGAGGGTGTGCGGCGGCTCCCCACATATGTGGTGCTGCCTCCAGCCTGTGTTGGCCTTGGTGCCTTCTTCGGTGTCTGCCTGTCACGGCTGCGACAATCACAGTGAGGGCAGCAACCGTGGGATGGATTCCAGCAACCATTTTTGTATCTGAAAGAGATTGGAGGAGGAAAGGTACTGACAATCAGTTAGGTCTTCCATCCCGGGAGCCTCATATATCCCAAGCCTCCCCCACCCTTGCCACAACTATCCCGCCTTTTTTCAGAGTTCCATCCAGTGAGACAGTTGTGCTGGCAAACCTCGCTCTGCACACTCACTCCCAGCCAGATCAGGAACCCCTAGACCCCAGACCTTTTCCAGCAACATTAGGCAGATCATGCTCAGCTGTCCCGCACTCATCGAGACACTTAACATTTCGCCACGAGAAGGTGCTTCGTGGTGAAGTCCTGCTCTTTAACTTTTGAGTTGGCAGCTGCCTCTATGGTGCTGATGCTTCTAGAATACAGCCATGCTCTGATGCTTCTAGAATACAGCCATGCTGTTCAGGAATCAAAGGTGGCAGACATCTAATCCGTTAATCAGTCTCTCAGACGGAGCACCTGTTCCTCTGAGGATTCACTTGAGAGTTCTGGAGAGTGAGATGCTCTCACAGCTAACAGGCTAATCCCACTTTTGACATAGCTTTCAGCTGTGAAGCTCGAGGCTGCTCACAGTCAAACGGGGTGAAATTGACTTTCATGAGATACACTGTAGCTTGGCTCTGCCCTGGGAGAGTTTTACAACACCAGGTGGGCAGCACGGTAGCATTGTGGATAGCACAATTGCTTCACAGCTCCAGGGTCCCAGGTTCGATTCCGGCTTGGGTCACTGTCTGTGCGGAGTCTGCACATCCTCCCCATGTGTGCGTGGGTTTCCTCCGGGCGCTCCGGTTTCCTCCCACAGTCCAAAGATGTGCAGGTTAGTTGGATTGGCCATGATAAATTGCCCTTAGTGTCCAAAATTGCCCTTAGTGTTGGTTGGGGTTACTGGGTTCTGGG
Organism: Scyliorhinus torazame; assembly: GCF_047496885.1. Classification (NCBI taxonomy): domain Eukaryota; kingdom Metazoa; phylum Chordata; class Chondrichthyes; order Carcharhiniformes; family Scyliorhinidae; genus Scyliorhinus; species Scyliorhinus torazame. Next base: position 76,253,425 of record NC_092708.1, read on the forward strand.
GATAGGGTGGAGGTGTTGACCTTGGGTAGGGTGCTCTTTCCAAGAGCCGGTGCAGACTCGATGGGCCGAATGGCCTCCTTCTGCACTGTAAATTCTATGAATTCTATCTATGAATTCTAGGTTGAAGTCCAACAGGTTTGTTTCAAACACTAGCGTTCGGAGCACTGCTCCTTTCTCAGGTAAATGAAGAGGTATGTTCCAGAAACATATATATGGACAAATTCAAGACAATGCTTTGAATGAGAGCATTTGCAGTTAATTAAGTGTTTACTGATCCAGAGATAGGGGTAACCCCAGGTTAAAGAGGTGTGAATTGTCTCAAGCCAGGACAGTTGGTAGGATTTTGCAAGCCCAGGCCAGATGGTGGGGGATGAATGTAATGCAACATGAATCCCAGGTCCCGGTTGTTCACACCTCTTTAACGCCGGCATCTCCACATCCTGGGAGACTTTGGTAGAAGAAACAGGCTGCAGCTGTGGTTACACCTATTATGAGTGTCCTCAATATGTAAAGATGGATTGAAGGCCTCAATGTCCCTTGCCTACCGACCAAGGGCCGACCCACGACCTGGACCACTCCGGCCCCCTGACCAACCCCAACCCTCCTGAACCCCCACCTGACCACTTGGGCAGCAGCTCTGGTGCACTTGAGCTGCATGCCGGTAAATGGAAAGGGCCACCTACTCACTTCCCCTCGGTAGCCATTGCGCCAGGTTCCCGTTTTTGAAGAGGAGCACTAAACGACACCTGTGTGACTTCTCGCTGGGGAGTTGGATGACTCCCAGGAGGACGCTGCATTCGACTTCAATCTTGCTAATAAAATTGAAATGAATGCAAATAAGGTTAATGAGCTTCTTGCCATTTTTGGGCAAGATATGGATCTCGCCATTAGGAGCGGGCCAGGTGTACCGCAAAATGGCTCCCGCCCAGCGCGAATCTTGGGTTGGATCTCTCCTGCAATTCACCTAGCAGGCCCAGATCGGCACCGGGCGCAACGCAATGGGAAAATCGCATCCAATGTCTTTTCCAGTTTTGGTAGGAATACCAGCAAACAATATAATACACCTATTAGGAATACATCCATTAACAATATACTTGTTGTCACAAATGCACTACAAGGAGTTATTCACTTTACACGGAGTTATACATATAATCACCTGGCAAGTGGTCAGCCTGTTGCTGGACAACGTTGCTTGTTACAGAAAAGTATGATCGACAGGAGGGTGTCCACTTGCCGGGTGATTGTGTGCATAACCCTGATAATACATTTGTGACAGACAAGTTTATTGCTAATGCATAATGCTAAGAGGTGTATTATATTGTGAGCTGGTACCTCTCTCATACCTGGAAAGACATTCATTTTTAATTTTCTCTACAATAATTTTTATACATTTCTTTCCAAATTGAGCAGATGTTTCATTGACAGCTTCATAATATCCTATCAAATAAAACACCTTAGGCTCCAATTGTCTAATAAGGCACCTGATTGTTCATTCAAACCACAATATTATAGAATCCACTCTGATGTTGTTCGTCTGTTTAACCTTCCTTCTGCAACTCCCATTCCTTTTGGATGCATTCAATGCATTTAGAATGTTGTCAACGCACACAACAGCAGCTTCCAAACTAATTAGACAATCCGAGTCCCTCAAATTGCTGACTTTTTACATTTTCATGTTTGGTAAATTGAGTGTACCTGATAATGCAAATTAAAAAAATATAGCTTCTTGTGGATTAGTTTCTCTGTGCTTGAAAAGAGACAAAACTCTGACATTTATAATAATTTATAATTAGCAATTAATGTCAGCTTCTTGCAGCTTCCAAAACATTTAGTGAATGAGCATTTTTTAAACATGCAATGTTTTATCATTATCTTTGTGTTTAGCTACTCTTTAAGCCAGACTCTGCAGGTTGGGTTTTTTCTTCCTGATGGAAGGTTGAAGTGCGTCGGCTGGGTTTGAAAAATAGTGGTCAGGGCCTGAATCTGGGATTCTCGCTCCCGTTCCTGATGACCACAATTTTCATTGACAGTAGATGAGGGGCAAATCAGGAGGCCATACACGGATATCATAATGCTTCCAGCACCATTGTGGAAATGGCCAATTTAATCATTCCGCAATATTGATGGGCTTGAATTTCCAGGATGGCAAGTTGTTGGTGCCTGCCATCCTAAGAGTCTACCATTTTACACTCAATTGAGCGTTGATTGGCAGTGGGCAGGACTTCTGTCCATCCTGGATGGAGGCGCCGCCTTAGAATCAGTCAATCAGTTTAGTCACTGTTCTCCAGCCCCTCCAGGCACAGCACTGGCCAGAAGGGGTACTACAGTGCTGTGCCTGAGCCAAAGCCATGGTGCCGCACTTTCGGTAAGTACCAGGAATTCTGGGGGTGGCAAGATAGAGGATGCCTTGGGGGGTCGGGAAGGGGATTATATCAGTCTCGAGGGGTTGGCCAGTAGTTTTACTTAGTCAGAAATATTACAACTTCTGCTAGGGCCCCCATCTGAGGCCCCCCCCGGTGAAGGAGCCCCCCTTCTTTCCCCCCCCTCCCAAACAAGCCGCCCCCCGACCCTGCGCGCAGAGCTCCTGCCGGCTGCGAGTAGGTGTGGACGGCGCCGGAGGGACTCTGCCATTTCCGCACGGCCGCTCGGCCCATCAAGGCCGGAGAATTGATGGCCCGGCCGTGGATAGCGGCCCGCGACCGGCGCCACGCCAAACGTGCCGGCGCAAATGGCACCGATTCTCCGCTCCTCGGAGAATCTCGTGCCGGCGTCGGGGCTGCGTGGCACATTTGCTGCGATTCTCCAGCCTGGCGCGGGGCTCGGAGAATCCGACCCCATGTTCATAGATGTGAAGAGATCTTTTCTGCACTAACTCACGTCCCGATGTAGCAAATTTATGCCTTGATTTGCCTAGATTTGCCTGTATAACTACAACCAATGTGGTATTCAATGTACTTACATCACAGACTGGGAGAATACATACTTATACTCTGTGCAATATTGGAATCCCATTTCCACACGATGTGCAGCGTCCAATTAAATCTAGGCCACTTGGTATGCCGTCGAGATCTAACTATGTTAGTAAAAAGTTATTTTTCTAGTTAGTCTATGAAGCATTGCATTCAGCAGTGAAAGGGGTGGACTATTGTATTAATAGGTTTGTTTTAGACTAAGGAAGATTCTGGGGCGAAATTCTCCGTTATCGGCGGAAACTCCGCCGATCGGCGCAAAAAACGGCGCAAATCCCACTTGCGTCACGTCATAAAAATGGGCCGATAGTCTGCGGCCCGAAATGGGCTAGCAGCGACGTAACGGGATCCGCGCTTGCGCAGTGGTTCACGCCGTGCAGCGTCATACGCGCTGCACGGCGTGACGGCTCATAAGGCCGCGCAGCTCCCCCCCCACCCGACCGGAACAGCCGACCGCAACACCCGACTTGATGGCTGGCCGTCGCTCAGCCCCGAGGTTCGAGTCACGCGATGTGGAGGCGCTCCTGGATGCGGTGGAGCAGAGGAGGGACGCCCTGTATCCCGGGCACGGCCGCAGAGTTGCCCCACGCCACAGCCGGCGTCTGTGGAGGGAGGTGGCAGAGGCCGTCACCGCTGTGGCCCTGACACCACGGACAGGCACCCAGTGCCACAAGAAGGTGAACGACCTCGTCAGAGCAGGCAGGGTGAGCGTCCCCCATATCCCCCATATCCCCTCTCCCCCAAATCCCCCCCTCCCCCATATCCCCCATATCCCCCCTCCCCCATATCCCCCATATTCCCCCCTCCCCCATATCCCCCCCTCCCCCATATCCCCCATATTCCCCCCTCCCCCATATCCCCATATCCCCCCTCCCCCATATCCCCCCTCCCCCATATCCCCCCCTCCCACATATCCACCCTCCCCCAAATCCCCCCCTCCCCCATATCCCCCATATCCCCCCTCCCCCATATCCCCCATATTCCCCCCCTCCCCCATATCCCCCCCTCCCCCATATCCCCCATATTCCCCCCTCCCCCATATCCCCATATCCCCCCTCCCCCATATCCCCCCTCCCCCATATCCCCCCCTCCCACATATCCACCCTCCCCCATATCCCCCCTCCCCCATATCCCCCATATCCCCCCTCCCCCATATCCCCCCTCCCCTATATCCCCCTCTCCCGTATCACCTGATCACTGCCTGATGTCTAACCATGCATGCTTCATTGTGTATCGCAGGACCAAACGTCCAGGCACCCATCCCCGCAGATGCAGACCGCCCGCAGGATGCCCCTCGGAGACCACGGGAGACGGAGAGACCCGAACCCTCCAGCATGCGACGCCCGCAGGATGCCCCTCGGAGACCACGGGAGACGGAGAGACCCGAACCCTCCAGCATGCGACGCCCGCAGGATGCCCCTCGGAGACCACGGGAGACGGAGAGACCCGAACCCTCCAGCATGCGACGCCCGCAGGATGCCCCTCGGAGACCACGGGAGACGGAGAGACCCGAACCCTCCAGCATGCGACGCCCGCAGGATGCCCCTCGGAGACCACGGGAGACGGAGAGACCTGGAGCAACAGGGAGACGACACCCCCGTCACGTGCGGGAGCGACCACCCAGCGATGAGGGGGGCAGCCACAGGCCCCCGTCACATCCGAGCCAGGACACCACTACCCAGGACACCACTATCCAGGACACCCCTACCCGGGACACCACTACCCAGGACACCCCTACCCGGGACAGCACTACCCGGGACAGCACTACCCAGGACACCCCTACCCGGGAAGACGAAATACCGGACAGTGACTCAGAGTGGATGGGTGGAGACGAACCCCCACCCCAAAGTGCCATGGACTCAGAGTGGGACGAAGAGCACGACACAACGCCACTGCTGTCACCAACACCCTCCACCATCGCAGAAACACTCACCACGGTTGGGCACTTTAGTGATGAGGCGTCTGGTACACTCACTGGTGCGCACAACACAGCCGTCCCGGTACAGCAGGTGGAGGTAGGAGCAGCAGAGGGACCGGGCGGTCGGAGGGCAGCCCAGGCCAAGCGAACATCTGCCGCCCAGATGGATCCCGGGTTCCTGCAGTTACCACACCCACACATAGATCCGATGCAACCACCGACACGGAGACGAGCGAATAGGGTGACGGGTGGCTTGCGGCGGCTGCGGTCGCAGGTGGAGGAGTCCACCCGCGTCCAGGAGCTGGGAGTGGTCCCGGTCATGCGTGCCACCCAGGCTGACACCGCACGGGTGGCGTCCGCGGTGGAGGCAATGGGTGCGACGGTGTCAGACATGGGGAACGGTTTGCGAGGCCTGGGGCCTTCCGTGCAGGCGGCGTCTGTGGCCCAGGAAATGGCTGCCCTCTCACAGGAGGCCATGAGCCAGTGCCAGCGCCAGATGGCAGAGGCGCTCAACGCCATAGCCCAGTCTCAGCAGGCCATGGCCCAGTCTCAGCAGGCCATAGCCCAGTCTCTGCAGGCCATGGCCCAGTCTCTGCAGGCCATGGCCCAGTCTCAGCAGGCCATCGCTGAGGGCATCGGCGCCAGTGGCCATGTGCGAGCTGGCGTCGCACTGTCGCAGACAGGGTTCGACAACCCCCTGGGCTCCATGGCTGCAAACCTGCAGACCCCTGTCGATACCAGCACGGGCCTCCAGGACTGGCAGCGCCAGATGTCGGGGGCGCGTCGGATGGCCAGTCCGTTCGCATCCCCCACCCATGTAGAGGCCTGGGGGCCATCGGGCACCCCGAGGGAGGAGGAGGTGGTGTGGTCCATCCCGGCTCCCTCTGTAGGGGAGGTCCCGGTACACCGCGACACCTCGGACTCCCCCCCTTCCGTCCCAGGTGCATCGGGTGGGCAACGGGCAGGACAGGCTGGCAGCTCGCCATCCCAGTCGCCCGGGCCGCAGCCTGGCCCATCTAGGCCAGGACGCCCCAGGAAACGGCCGCCAAAGGGATCCAGTGTCAGAGGGCAGGAATCACAGGAGTCCACCTCCAGTTCTGCTGTACCGTCTGGGGAACCACGTAGACGTAGTCAAAGGGCCCGTAAGGCCAAACAATTAGACACTGAGTAAGTTGGCACGGGTGCAGGGCACAGATGAGTTTTAGGCGCTAGGGCACGTGCATGAACTCCTTTGGTTATTAAAGTCAATGTTACACCTACCGAAGCTGCCTTTATGCTCTGTCCAAAGTGTGCGGGGGTGTCATGTACGTTGAGCGCAAGTGTGTGTGTGAGGGGTGGTCTTACCTCAGCCCCAGGTGAGTCTGCCCCCTTCCCCCTGGGCCGCCATCAACATCCCCCGGGCAGAGGACGGGACCGTGCGCTGCAGTATCACAGCCGCATGCAGGGATGGTCCGGGTGGATGGTGGTACTGTGGCCATGGGTCAGACATAGTCCAACGATGTAGAGCCAGGAGCTCATCGGAGGCGGGCTGTCATCATTCTCCATGGCCTGCGATAGACACGCGTCCACCCGCAACTGGGTGAGCCCGGCCCGTTGTGCCGCCGGTGGATCGGCAATTGGGAGTGGGGGGGTGGTGTGCATGCGGGTGGGGTGTGTGGGGTTGGGGAGGGGGGTGATGGTGCTGGGTGGATGGATGGGTGGGGGGTGTGGGTGGTCGGCTGTTGTCATGGTGTGCGGTCTGTGGCCATACTACCCGATTCCCACGCCCATCTAGTCAGTGAAGCGGGCGTCTATCAGTCTGTCCCGTGCCCGCTGGGCCAGCCGGTAACGGTGGACAGCCACCCGTCTGTGTCTACCCCGTCTGCCCTGACCATTGCCCCCATCCCCCTCATCTGGGGAGGACTGGGCCTCTTCCTGCTGCTCCTCCACTCCGCCCTCCTCTGCCTGCGGCACATCGCCCCTCTGCTGGGCTATGTTGTGCAGGACGCAGCACACCACAATGATGCGGCCGACCCTATCTGACCGATACTGGAGGGCGCCCCCAGAGAGGTCCAGGCACCTGAAACGCATCTTCAGCACGCCAAAGCACCTCTCGATCACTCCCCTTGTCGCTACATGGGCATCATTGTAGCGGTTCTCCGCCTCATTGCGTGGCCTCCGTATAGGCGTCATCAGCCACGATCGCAATGGGTAGCCCCTGTCGCCCAGCAACCAGCCCCTCAGCCGGGGATGGCGTCCCTCGTACATGCCGGGGATGGATGACCGCGACAACACGAATGAGTCGTGTACACTGCCTGGGTAACGGGCGCAGACGTGCAGGATCATCATGCGGTGGTCGCAGACCACCTGTACGTTCATCGAATAGGTCCCCTTCCTATTAGTGAACACGGCCCTGTTATCTGCAGGTGGCCGCACGGCGACGTGCATCCCATCGATCGCGCCCTGGACCATGGGGAACCCGGCAATGGCAGAGAAGCCCACGGCCCGGGCATCTTGGCTGGCCCGGTCCACGGGGAAGCGGATGTAGCGGTGCGCCATGGCATAAAGGGCATCTGTCACTGCCCGGATGCACCGATGCACCGATGTCTGCGATATGCCGGACAGGTCCCCACTCGGTGCCTGGAATGACCCCGTTGCATAAAAGTTCAGGGCCACCGTAACCTTGACGGACACGGGGAGAGGGTGTCCCCCGCCAGTGCCACGCGGTGACAGGTGTGCCAGCAGGTGGCAGATGTGTGCCACGGTTTCCCGGCTCATCCGGAGTCTCCTCCTGCATTCCCGGTCCGTGAGGTCCTGGTATGACTGCCGGGGCCGGTACACACGGGGCGCCCTCGGGTGCCTCCGTTGCCGTGGGGCCGCGACGTCCTCCTCCCCCTCCTCGTCCTGTCGGTCAGGTGTCCCTCCAGCCTGGGCGGCTGCCGCCTGCCCCTCTGCGGCAGCCTGCGCCGCCTCTCTGGCACGCTCCTCCTCCTCCTCCTCCTCCTCCTCCTCCTCATCCAGGGCAACATAGACATGAGCGGCTGCCACCACGGCGGCCAACATCGCTGGATGATCTGAAAACATGACGACCTGGTGGGGGGGAGGGGAACGACGACATGTCATCATTGCCCATATCCCCTCCTCCCCCCAGCCAGGTGGCATGGACCGCATGGGTCCAACTGTTGGAGGCTGGCACCTGGCCAGGTGGACCAACTCATTTGCCCTCCCATCACCCACCCCGGCACGGACCCCCCCCCGCCCCAACCTCCACCCCAGCACGGACCCCCCCCCCCCAACCTCCACCCCGGCACGGACCCCCTCCACAACCCCCAACCTCCACCCCGGCACGGACCCCCCCCCCCCAACCTCCACCCCGGCACGGACCCCCTCCACAACCCCCAACCTCCACCCCGGCACGGACCCCCCCCCCCAACCTCCACCCCGGCACGGACCCCCTCCACAACCCCCAACCTCCACCCCGGCACGGACCCCCTCCACAACCTCCACCCCGGCACGGACCCCCTCCACAACCCCCAACCTCCACCCCAGCACGGACCCCCCCCCCCAACCTCCACCCCGGCACGGACCCCCTCCACAACCCCCAACCTCCACCCCGGCACGGACCCCCTCCACAACCCCCAACCTCCACCCCGGCACGGACCCCCTCCCCAACCCCCAACCTCCACCCCAGCACGGACCCCCCCCCCCCAACCTCCACCCCGGCACGGACCCCCTCCACAACCCCCAACCTCCACCCCGGCACGGACCCCCTCCACAACCTCCACCCCGGCACGGACCCCCTCCCGGCACTCCCCCGGAGCCCAGCCTACTCTAACCACCCCCCCCCCCCCCCCGCCGCACACACACACAAGCCGAGACACACCTCTTCTCAGGCAATCAGTCTGCGGCCACGCCATTTCCTGCCCAGAGCCAACCCCCCAGGCCGTCACTCACCTCCTCGCTGGTCGGCGTGAGCCTGGAGCACCGGGTCACGCCGATGAAAAGGAGGTTTGATTGACGTCGACGTGAACGGTCATCACGTCGACGGGACTTCGGCCCATCCGGAAGGGAGAATATCGGCAGGCCGAAAATCGGCTGCCTTGCGCAGGCCCGTGACATTCTCCGCGGCAGCGGCGCCATTAACGCCCCGCCGACTTTTCTCCCTTCGGAGACTTCGGCGGGGGCGGGGGCGGGATTCACGGCGGCCAACGGCCATTCTCCGACCCGGCGGGGGGTCGGAGAATGACGCCCCAGGTCTTGCAATATCTTTAGAAGCTTGGAGGATAATCATATACAGAGGGAAAGTAAAAAGTGTTGAAAGACTGTCAGTGTTAACTCCCTTATCAGATCTTCCTCATTTCTAATTTTCCTCTTCAAGTATTCATCCAATTCAATTTTTCAATAATTCTAATGTGTTTCATATTCTTAAATAGTTTGTGTGGAAAAATAATATTTTCCACCATTTCCCTTTAAGCGTCTAGTACTGAATTGAGAATCGCCCAAGATCAGAGATGGAAAACTAAGGGAAACAAACAGCAAAGTAAAATACAAGGTAGGCTGTTGGGTATAAGATTATTTAAATTTGTTTCCAGTGAAAACCTTTGGACGAATGGATAACTTGTAAAATTCTCAATCAGTCAGAGATGGAACAAGTTGAGGGGAAGACACAAAATTGCAAACATTCATTCTCTGAGAGAAAAGGTATATGACAGAGAGAAGTTTGATGTGGCCAAATGTCTAGAATTGGGAATTTTACATGAGTAGAATATGGAACATGATGGTTTATTCACCTGTTCTGGTGGAGCGACAAACAATACAGTAAACACCCAGTATTCATTCAGAAATGTAAAAGGATAATGTAATCCTCAAGAATGGCAAGACATTTTGGATGTCAAATTCAAAAATAGGTTTGATTCCAGTAAATTCCATCAACAAGACACTTAATTAGCAACGAAAGGCACAACTCAGATGCAACCAATGTCCTCCCTGTGGTTTAGGTTAGAGAAAAGAATATTAATAAACAGAGGCATTGTTAGATACTCATTACATGATTTAACAACCCTAATAATTGGAAACAAAAACAGCTGGCTATTGAAACTGGGAATGGGACAGGGAGGGATTACACTGACAGCTGTTACCCATTCCAGAAATGTGAGTTATTATGCTGTATTTGCATTTATGGATGAAGTGCTGATTTGCTAGCAGTAGCTGCTTGCTCAGTGGATAAACAACACCGAGGCTTGCTGAATTTGTATATTGGAAGAGGTTTTCCAGTGTTCCAATGCTGTATTAGAAAACGTAAGCAACATCAACGATAAAATTTGGTGGCATCAATAAAGCAGCAAAGTAAATTTTCACAATGAAAAATATGCCCTGCACTGTTCCAGCATAATATCCAAAGCTGACAAATTCACCATTAGCTTTATGACATTTGTATATTTGTAAGTGGCAAAAAGAATTATGCAAGAAGTTGAATGATAGTCAAGGTGAGCAATATATGTTGCTAAATATATCCAAAATGCAATATGAAGTCTTGCTGTCATTCTATTTGACGTAGATGAAAATTCCAAGTCGTGCCAGAGAACAAAACCAAGGAATTGTAAGGAAAAAATGGTTAGTAGCCAATTGCTTGTGAGTGCCCTGTAACCTGGAGAGGTCAGTAGTCCTTTATAGTAAAGAAATTGGCAGGTCTCTCAGACTTCAGAAGCAAGTCAACCTCACTAATGGTATTGCAAGATCCTAAATATATCTCACAGCCTATGTTTCACATTATGCCTTTTCCAACGAATGAAGAAATATGTTGGCGTAGAAAGCAACCTGCAACCCAAATGGACAGATAGACACATCTATAGTTAAACAACCACGCGGTCATTTACATAGAATAGGCAGAGACTGTGTGTAATTCTCTCATACGGCAATGTACCTGTCACATTGACCTAGAAAGTAAAAATCCTGCACTATTTTGTGCTTATCAAGAACAGAGTGAAAGTCTGAGTTGGTCACTGGCCCATGTTGAGTTAGCTGTTCGCAGCATCACATAGTCAATATACTATAATTAGTACAATTAAACTCTTATTTCCATCCATGATTATGACACAGTAATGGCAGGTGGAAATTTTGCATTCCTGGATGTTTGCTGACAATGTTATTGGATTCAGTCATCTTGGCCCTAACAATCAAAAACCTTGTTAACATTTGCACTTATCAATAAAAACATGCTTCGATGATGTTGGAAGGTTGTCCATACACATGGAATCATATCCCAGTGAGAGCTCACACCATCAGGAAGGAAGCAAAATGGAGAAAACTAGGAAAAAAGTAACAATTATGTTGTTTCAATTATGGTTGACATGCAGTTGAGGTGACATTTGGTGTGTGATGAATACTGAAAAATTAATTTGCTCAGCTTTGGCAGATACAGTGCACATAATTCTGGCACATATTAGAACTTCTCTGGAAAATAATTTTTTATCATCTGAATTTATTTTTCCAAAATTGTAGTGATTTCCGTTAATGGTTCAGATGAACTATTGTTATACATTAGTCTGCAGCACCTGAGGTCATTAGTTCCTGTAAATGAAATCTATATGACCGGAGACTGCATTGGACGTCATGGGTAAGATATTCAGCAATGTGATGACAGCAGCCAGCCAGCTTGACACCCTTTGTACACTGGGAGAGATTACATTTACTTCAGATCATATGTACCCTGTTCATTTGTTGGCTATTATTGGATTACCAAGATGATACATGTGTTGTGGTTTCCTTCAGGCAAAGGTAGCCATGGATTTGAATTAGGCTGTTTACTTCAGTCTGGTCTGAATCTCATTGATTTGCAGCCAGCTTTAGACAAGCATTCAGAAGACAGGAATGTTTACTCTGCATTAAAAATTGAAATGAAGAATCCGTGACAATCTGCCTTGGGATATGATTTACATTCTGCGATTGTTCTGATTTGATAATTCACAAGTGACTCACAAGTGATACATTCCGCAATCCTCATCACATATTCTGTTTCAAACATACAGCCTCGACAAATCAATTAAATTAAGTTGTTAAAGGTAAAATATGCTTAATTTGAAATAAATTGATGCCCCGACTGATGACGGCAATGACATTGTGATTTTTAAAAAATGTAATACCAAATTACTTTCATGAAAATATTTTTCATATTTCATGCAGGTAAACAAGCCGTGGCGAAGTAAACATGATTAAAATAGAACAGCTGCAGATTAGGAATTAATGAAAATTGTTGATATAATATAAGTTGTGTCTCACTAAATATACAGCATAAGTTTCTCTCGATTCCTTTCATGTATGCTATTCTGATACAGCAGTAAAAAAGGTCCACAGGTCCACAATCCAATGAGCAGATGGGCCGATACTAGACATACATTTCTGACTATAATGGTTCCCTTCACTTCTCTCTAATCTGAAGAGGGTCTAAGTGTAAACCCATGACTGGAAAATAGATGTGCAAGGCCAGAAACACCTTTTTCGACCACATACACCTCAGTATGCACCTTCCAATTTATAAAGAATGGTGTTAGTTTGTCACATAATCCAAACCAAATATCTCTGGACATAGCTGTCAAAAGGTCAGGACTTCCCTCAAATTTTAGGCTCATTTCAAGCTGCCATTGAAGACATCATCCACAAAAGTGAATCAGCAAATGAGCAGCGTCCGATTTATTGGAACAATTAGCAGCAACAAGAGATGGCTGTATCATTTTACAAAGAGACAGGATTTCCCAGATGTCCGGGGGAATGAGGTAAGGATGTAATAATTTGCTCCACTGCACAACACCACTGTCTATGTGAATCAGAAAGGACTCAACTCCAATTTTTCAGTTTAGGTGTAAACACCAGCAACACATATTGCAAGTCAAAGCTTACTTCCTATTTTAAAGCAGTCTACCGCTACACCAATATTTGACCACAGAAAAATGTGAGGATCTCCTGAGTGATCAAGACAATGTTGTATTTGTGGTATCCCAGGACACTGGATTTTTTAAAAACTCGCAATAACTTTGTGCATAGTCTTGCTGCATAGTTCTCAATCTCCATAACCGTCAAAGCTATAAGAGAATATTCATTCCACTCTGGAACCCAAGTCCCATGGCCAGAGGAAAGAGTGTTCCCCTGGGAGCCTGTATCAGGGGTTTAATTCCAGATGTCCATTTGATCTCCATGCTGGATGGCAATATTGCAGAGCCATTGTGCCACAACAACAATTTATATTTATATGGCATCTTTAACGTAATGAAACATTCCATGGAACAGACACTGAACCAGATGTTAGTTCAGGTGACCAAAAGCTTGGTCAAAGAGATATACGGAGTGTCTTGAAGGAGGAATGCGAGGTAAAGAGCAAGAGTAGTGTAGGAGCGTAGCAAGGCTCCGGAAATGCTGCTGTTGTAATGTTATACCTGCATATCCCTATAGTGACTGCACCAAAATTTAATGCTTGGAAGATCTTTTAAGATTCTACGAGATCCACATTCTTTGAGTTCATTCGTGGAGATTGGATTTAAGTTGATCCTCTAGAAAGCAGGTTATTGACCCCAAAAACATCCTTCCAACTCGATTTCTAAATTCCCCAGTCTGTATACCTCTGGATAAGTAGGAGAATGGGGAAGGATGATGTGACCAGCAGCATAGGGCCTTGATTGTCCTTTTCTGGAACACCTAGTGTTATGTATCTGGGAATACATTCTTGCTGGCCTTGCATCATGTGATGTATTTTGATTGTATTGAGCAACACTCTTAATAAACCTCTCACCGTGTTTTACAAGACCCCAGAGTGTGGGCATATCCATACCTTTTCTTTTTGCGGCAACCAAGAAATATAACAGGGGAGAAAACTAGCAATGATGATTGAGACAGAAAAATCAATGGAACAAAAAATGTTATCAATTTATTGTGGGACAACATCAGGAACAAATTCGCGCACATGCAAATGTCGTGTGAAGCACTGCCGTCAATGAGGTTTAGCAAACGTTTTGACAGCAACTGTGAGTAAGAAGACCGGCAGTTGGGGAAGACTTGATTACATTGAAGAGAGTGGGGTCTGAGCTGCAGGGACTGTGCACGTGGCGAAGCTACACGGACTGCTGGGAATGGGGATTTCAAAGTCCGCCGACTTTGCTTGGACCACTGCTAAGCAGAAATTCAGGCGTAAAAGGGAAAGTAATCCAAGTTGTTTATAGGATTGTTTGTGCCATACTTTCCAACAATGTTGGAAAGGAGGAAGCGTAGACCCTAGGAGCGGGATCCAAAAATGGCAGGGAAAACTGGAGCCATGGAAGCATTTGATGAGGATTATGAAAATTAGAGGTGATAAGCAAGATTCCAATTATTTTTAATCGCCGATCTGACACCGGAGGACCTAAAAGTCGCAACATTTCTAAGCTTCGTTGGCCATAAATTGTTTATGATGCTACAGAATCTTGTTCACCCAGCAAAACCAAGAGACAAGCCCTTCAGTGAATTAATGAAAATTATAGAGGGACATTTCTCTCCTCAACCATTATTGATTGCAGAAATGTCCTAATTCTATTGCAGTAGTCAGGAAGACATTGAAGCCATTTTACAGTTTAAAATCTCTGTAAGGCAATTAGCGAGATATTGTGAATTTGGTATAACACGTGAAGATACTCTTCAAGACAGGCTGGTTTGTGGTTTACACAGTGAAGCAATTCAGAAGAAGCTGCTTACTCTAAGTGATTTAACTCTGAAAACTCTTGTGGAGGTTTCCATATCTGTGAAGCTTACCAGATAGGCGCTGGAGCGAAGTGCCACAAATTGGATCAAGGAATAGGTCTGTGAAGGTGCAACCATGTCACCATTGTACACAGTTTGGACGCTCAGCAGGGAAATCCTGGAGTAAATCAAATCCTTGCAATAACTGTGGTAAGAAGGGCCACATTGCCAAAGCGTGTTGAGCTGAGAAACCTTCTCCTACACCAAGAAAGTGCAGGAAGAACAACAAAGTAAACAATCTTGTCGTGTCTACAAATTAGTGGATGAAGCTCGTGATCACTTAAAAACCAGCAAAGCCGAGTGACTACAAGCTTAAGATAGGTCCTTTGTCAATGGAGGGCAATCAACAACATTTTTTGGGCACATTCAAAACTTGAAGGCCATGAAATTAAAACTGAAATGGAAACAGGTGCGGCAGTATCGCTAATACTGGAGACTATCATCAAAAGCTGAAGCATCTGCCTTTAAAACTGTCATGATGTGGAGATGCTGGCATTAGACTGGGCTGAGCTCAGACGAGGACGACCGTAACAGACATCTACAGATGCTGAAAGATGCCCTCGTACGAACGGGATATGGCGCTCGACCCATCGATCGACAGTTCCAACGCGCCACAGCAAAAAACCGCACCGACCTCGGAAGACAAACACGGGACACAACCGACAGAGTACCCATCGTCGTCCAGTACTTCCCCGGAGCAGAGAAACGACGACATCTTCGCAGGCTTCAACACGTCATCGATGAAGATGAACATCTTGCCAAGGTCATACCCACACCCCCACTACTTGCCTTCAAACAACAGCGCAGCCTCAAACACACCATTGTTTGCAGCAAACTACCCAGCCTTCAGAACAGTGACCACAACACCACACAACCCTGCTATGGCAATCTCTGCAAGACGTGCCAGATCATCAACATGGGTACCACCATTACACGTGAGAACACCACCCACCAGGTATGTGGTACATACTCGTGCGACTCAGCCAACATTATCTACCTCATACGCTGCAGGAAAGGATGTCCCGTGCGTGGTACATTGGCGAGACCATGCATAAGCTGCGACAACGGATGAACGGACATCGTGCGACAATCACCAGGCAGGAATGTTCCCTTCCAGTCGGGGAACACTTCAGCAATCAAGGGCATTCAGCCTCTAATCTTCGGATAAGCGTTCTCCAAGGCTGCCTTCAGGACGCGCGACAATGCAGAATTGCTGAGCAGAAACTTATAGCCAAGTTCCGCAGTCATGAGTACGGCCTCAACCGGGACCTTGGATTCATGTCGCATCACATCCACCCCCACCACTGGCCTGGGCTTGCAAAATCCTACCAACTGTCCTGGCTTGAGACAATTCACACCTCTTTAACCTGTGATTATCCTTCTCACCAGTTGCACCCTCTGGACCTGTAAAGACTTAATTACTTTCAAAGTATCATCTTGCATCATTGACTTTGTCTATATATCTATATATGTTTCTGGAAACCACCTCTTCATTCACCTAAGGAAGGAGCTCTGCTCCGAAAGCTAGTGATTAAAAACAAACCTGTTGGACTTTAACCTGGTGTTGTAAGACGTCTTGCTTTAAAACTGTCAACTGTGATCCGAAGGATGCACACTGAAGATATCACATGCTTAAAAGGATGCATGATGATGAGAGTAGAAGCAAATGGGCAGATGGCAAAGTTGCCTCTTCACGTTGTCCGTGGAAACTTTTCTGATCTATTTGGCAGAGCATGGTTGGCTAAGATTAGGCTTAACTGGAAACAGTCAATCGATTAACGGATTCAAAGAGCAACTTGCAACAATTTCTGCAGATGTACGAGAAGGTGTTCAAAGTTTTACTGGACTCTATTACTGGAGTTGAGCTACACCTAAAAACCAAGCCAGACAGCTTTCCCAAATGTCCCAAAGCTAGGACTGTACCAAACGCCATCAAGCATAAAGTTGAAGAAGAAGTAGACAGATTAGTAAAGACAGGAGCCATTGAACCTGTGATTCAAGTGATTGAGTGACACCAATTGTTCCTGTATTAAAATGGGATGGCTCAGTGAGAATTAGTAGAGATTTTAAAGCTACTATTAACCCTGTTTATACGTAGATCATTATCGACTGCTGCTGATTGAAGAGTTGTTTGCTGGGCTTTGACAATGGTTTCATGATTCATGAAATTTCAGCACCTACCATTGTGGGATTTGAACCTGGGACCCTGGAGCATTACCCTGGGTCTCTGGATTACTAGTCCAGTGACAATACCACAGTGCCACTGCCTCCCCAATTAGGAGAACTCCTCCGTACAGGAACAGATTGAGGCGCCACTTTTAAATGGCATCCAATCTCTCAACTGCCTGACACAACCCCTGCCCCCCCCCAGTTCCCCAACTCACTATGAGGGGCCATCGAGCCCCCCTGCACTCCGTCTCACATAGGCAGGGCACTCCCAGGTCCGATTCCGGCACAAGCAAAATGCCAACCTACCACCTTGGCACCTCAGCACCCCAGCAGTGATGGTGGCACCAGGCTGGCAATGTCAAGGTGCCTGGGTGACAGCAACAGTACCAGGCTGACCATCTGGGGCCTCAATTCCCCGTTTTGGGGGGACCAGTACTGAATGGCATCGGCTGGGATCTCTTCAGTGAGGCCGGTGGGCCATCAGATCTGGCACAAGCAAGGCTACGTGGGTTTTTAAACTCACATTACCATGCGAGACTGGGCCCCACCCATTGTGGGCGGGATCTAGATTGCAATGTCTCACGGGATCTGGTTAGATCTCGCGAGGTGTTATGGCCATAGGGAATCCTTGGGTGGCCAAAATCAAAGCTGACACTCGAGTACAGTACTGAGGGAGAACTGCAGTGTTGAAGGTGCTGTCTTCAGAAAGAAACACTAAACCAAGGCCCTGAATCCCCTCTCAGATTAATGTAAAAGATCCCATGGCACAATTTCAGGAAAGACCTGGTAAATTATCCCCCCTGGTGTCCGGGCCTGTATTGTCCCTCAAATCAACATAGTGAGAAACAGATTACCTAGTCAATAACACATTGTTGTTTGTGGCAGCTTGCTGTGTCCAAACTGACAGCATTTCCTGTATTAAAACCGAGATGATATGTCAAAAGTACTTCATTTCCTGTAAAGCACTTTGGGATATCACTTGGTCATGAATGGCACTATTTGCCATGTAGTGTTTTTTTTCGGTGCTATAGTAATTGAGTTTTTAAAATCTGGTCATTGTAGGCTGCTGGATTTCTGCTCTTGTCCACATTCAAGAACAAAAACAAGACGAAATGAATGAGGAATTGAAAAGAGAAATGTTAACAGTAGTCCAGTAACGGCAGCAATTTTCCAATTTGACCATCTCTGTCATCCACTCTGGATTCCCTGCAGAGGGATTAAAGAAAATTGGAGATCCACAACAGGCCAGAAATCAAGGAACACAAGAACTCTTGGAGGGTTGTAGAGCTAGAGAAGATTGCACAGATGGAGGGGGTCACAAGGTCATGGCGGGATTTGAACACCACAATGAGAATTTTAGACTCAAGACATTAATGGACCGGGTTGGGGGGTGCGGGGGAGTGTAGGTCACCAAAAAGATGTCAGGCTGAATTAGGATAAGAGTTACACAGTTTTGGAGGTGGTTCGGTTTCTTGTGTTTGGAAATGCGAAGACAGCCTAAAAAATATTAAAATCTGGAGATGTCACAATGTGGCTGAGGCTTTCAGCCACAGACAGACTGAGGTAAGCGTAGGGAAGGGTGCTCTTATGGACGTCGAACTAAGCGGTCTTGGTATGGCGAGGATATCAGGTTGGATCAGTTTCAGAGTTATCGATGGTGATTCTTAATTTCCCTTTGTTATCGGTCAGTTTTTGCCACCAGGACAAAATAGTGAAAAGCTCCAATTCATGACATGAGGGTCACCATTGATCAGAAACTGAACTGGACTAGCCATATTAATACTGTGGCCACGAGAGCAGGTCAAAGGCTTGGAATCCTACGGTGAGTAACTCACCTCCTGACCCCTCCCCCCACCCCCCCCCCACCCCGCCACAAAGCCTGTCCACCACCTACAAGGCACAAGTCAGGAGTGTAATGGAATACTCTCCAGTTGCCTTAATGAGTGCACCTCCAACAACACTCGAGAAGCTCAACACCATGCAGGACAAAGCAGCCCGCTTGATTGCTCCGCCTTCCACAAACATTCAAACCCTCCACCACCGACAGACAGCGGCAGCCGTGTCTACCATCTACAAGATGCACTGCAGTAACTCGCCAAAGTTCCTCAGACAGCACCTTCCAAATCTATGAACTCTACCATCTAGAAGGACAAAAGCAGCAGATACCTGGGAACCCCACCATCTGGAGGTTCCCCTCCAAGTCTCTCACCATCCTGACTTGGAGATATATCGCCGTTCTTTCACTGTTGCTGGGGCCAAATCCTGGAACTCCTTTTCTAACAGCACTGTGGGTGTACCTACACCTCAAGGACTGCAACAGTTCAAGAAGGCAACTCACCACCATCTTCTGAAGGGCAACTGGGGATGGGCAATAAATGCTGGCCTAACCAGTGATGCCCACATTTCGTAAATGAATATAAAACAATGTGCATGAAGATACTTGAGATTTTAAGATTATTTTCAGTTGAATGCTGGTAAAGGTGCAATAAAATCAGTTTTCCAGGTCAAGACAAGTGTTTAAATATATCCTATGTTACAAGGAGTTTTTTACAGGAAGAATCCAGGACACCAGTGCACTAAACTTCTTTCAATTTGATGACCACTGTTTCCTCAGGGTAAACAAGAAGGTTTCATAGGCTTCACCAAATCAGCATCTTTCAAAATATATATATTTTTAAATCTCATTCTCTGAGCACGGTCTACCAAAGAAAAAGAAACTGATCACAATTAATGGTCAGGGGAACCACATAACTAAAATGTCTTGACATACGCACCTCCAAAAAGGAGTATGATTTTAAGTTGCAAAATTGGGCCAGTATGGTGCCACCCTTCATGACAATTAGCAATGGGTTTATTTCTCAGCAGACCTCGTGGTGTACCCTCTACCACCCACCACCTTTAAATAGGTTAAGCAGAGCAACAGGTCACTGAGGTGTGATGTCCGTTTTGTGGGGTAACGGGCCAAAAATATGCCAAAAACTGTCTCCGAAAATTCAGCGAATGTCACCTTTTGCTCTTTCTGCTTGTCACAGAGCTGAGCGCAGCACGGACTGGTGATCAGTCTGTCTGCTGTCACAGCCACAGAAAGGTGCTGATTTGTGAAGCTTTTGAAACCTTTTCGTTGACCCTGAGGGAACAAGTGTTCCTCAGGCTGAACAAAGTCTGAGTCCCAGAAGCAGTAGAACATATTGAACATTGATTATTCAGACAAGATACAAATGATCAAGGGAGTTGACCTGCTTTATGTTGGAAAATGAGCCTGGAGCTTGGGGGAAACATCAAAAATGCGGATTATCTGAATTTCGTTTGAGAATCTTGATGGGCATACATTTTCAGCTAGTTTTAACCACATGACAGGAATTTGTATTTTTTTTTAAATGCTGTTTTGAGTTACAAGGATCTGTGGAATTTTTATAATGTCAGAAGGGGAATTCAGAAGCAAAAAGGGAGAGAACCCGACTTGAGCGTATGGACCAATCACAAAATCCTGGCTTTTCATGTGCCTGGATGAAAGGTTGTGTGTTAGAATGTGAATCGTGCATTTTTTGAGTGCAGAAGTTGTGGTGTGTCCATTCAGATCGGGATGGGCAAAATTACAACTTGGTGCAGCCAGATCACCCGTACGATGGCACAATTGGCCTGAGCAACTCTACTCTGGAGCATTGCTTGTGTTCTCTGTGCATTGTGAGGGGCACCGATAAGTTTGTTAATAGACAACAT